>NC_134880.1:21989745-22009745 GCF_041734735.1 Babylonia areolata
TACAAAGACAGAGACAGTCAGAGAGACATAGATAGAAACACACACACACACACACACACACACACACACACACACACACACACAGAGAGAGAGAGAGAGAGAGAGAGAGAGAGAGAGAGAGAGAGAGAATGAGATGGGGAAAGAGAGAGAGAGTGAGAGAGAAAGAGAGAGAATGAGCGGGAGAGAGAGTGAGAGAGTGATAATCGCGATCAAGGAGAACTGTCATAACAAAACAACAACAAAAATCACAAAGGCTACAAATATTTGTATTTGTATTTCTTTTTATCACAACAGATTTCTCTGTGTGAAATTCGGGCTGCTCTCCCCAGGGAGAGCGCGTCGCTGTACTACAGCGCCACCCTTTTTTTTTTTTCTTTTTTTTTTTCCTGCGTGCAGTTTTATTTGTTTTCCCTATCGAAGTGGATTTTTCTACAGAATTTTGCCAGGAACAACCCTTTTGTTGCCGTGGGTTCTTTTACGTGCGCTAAGTGCATGCTGCACACGGAACTTCGGTTTATCGTCTCATCCGAATGACTAGCGTCCAGACCACCACTCAGGATCTAGTGGAGGGGGAGAAAATATCGGCGGCTGAGTCGTGAATGGAACCAGCGCGCTCAGATTCTCTCGCTTCCAAGGCGGACGTGTTACCTCTAGGCCATCACTCCACTCAAATAAGAGGTGCTAGTGAAATCACCGATCTTTTGACCAGTTTGCTTCCATACAAAATTAATATCCTCCCCTGTCTTTCTTCATGACAATGATATGAACAGACAAGTATCAGTATCAGTAGCTCAAGGAGGCGTCACTGCGTTCGGACAAATCCATATACGCTACACCACATCTTGCCAAGCAGATGCCTGACCAGCAGCGTAACCCGACGCGCTTAGTCAGGCCTTGAGAAAATAAATAATAAAGAAAATAAATAAATACATAAGAAAATAAATAAATAAATGAAATTAAATAAAATAACACTCTCCGACTCCCTTCTCTCCCCCCCCCCCCCCCCCCCCCCCCCTGCCCCATCCCTCCATAACAAGAAATACAGGCAACTCACTGGAATAAGTCTCGGTGAAGCCGTTGTCAGTGACCAGGAATAAATGGGTCTCATAAATCGACCATAGTAGCGTGGTCGGGGTATTGAATGTGATTTTTGTAACATATCAATGCATTTTCAAAGAAGCCAGTGTGTGTACAGTGTGTGTGTGTGTGTGTGTGTGTGTGTGTGTGTGTGTGTGTGTGTGTGTGTGTGCGTGCGTGTGTGTGTGCGTGTGTGTGTGTGTGTGCTTGTGTGTGTGTGTGTGCGTGTGTACGTGCGTGTGCGTGCTTGTATGCGTGTGTGCGTGCGTGTGTGTGTGTGTGTGTGTGTTGGGATCTCTTCACCTCCTACACCCCTTCCCCCAGTCTCTGTGTGTCCTCGCGCCCTACCCCTTCCCCACTCCCTCCCACACACACACACACTCCATCTCTACACCCTCTCAAGAGTCGACTTGGATCCATCGTCAGTGGCTGAAACAACATAGTGAGACAGTGCAAGCTGTACATGTCGAGGCCTCAGTTCTTCGCTTTCTGTGCAGGACAACCACCACCAACAGCGCAGTTGTACCTTCCAGGCATGATGAACATGAAAATCACCACGTATGGAGACAGACGATCATCCACAACCAAAACCGGAACCGGAAATGGTTTCCCAGACGTTGGGAAAACAAAACAAAACAAAACAAGAGAGGCAAGGCCTTCAAGACTCACTTGTGATAAATTAGGTCCCCTTGCATTAATTACAGAGTAATTTCCCTTTTTTTACTACCTGCACCAAAACGTTTGCAAAATAAATAAAAATTCCATGCTTAGCAAAAGAAGTTCCCGTTTGAACAAAAAATGATAATAATGACTGCTCTTGTTGTTGGGTCAGAATATCAGATCAAAGTGCCAAGTTTAGAGAATACATAAAATATAAATATAACAGTAAATGCAGTTTGCATATAATTAGGCTTCTTTTTTTAATTTTTTGTGCCCATCCCAGAGGTGCAATATTGTTTTAAACAAGATGACTGGAAAGAACTGAATTTTTCCTATTTTTATGTCTAATTTGGTGTCAACTGACAAAGTATTTGCAGAGAAAATGTTAATGTAAAGTTTACCACGGACACACAGAGACACGGACACACACACACACACACACACACACAACCGAACACCGGGTTAAAACATAGACTCACTTTGTTTACACAAGTGAGTCAAAAAACCCTGCTCAATCCCGTTACATGTTGAGTTTCAGTTTCAGTTTCAGTCTCTCAAGAAGGCGTGACTGCGTTCGGGCAAATCCATAAACGCTACACCGCAGATGCCTGAGAGCAGTATTACCCAACGCGCTTCGTCAAACCTTGAGTGTATGGTTATATATTTGTGTTCCTGTTAGAGTGGATTTCTTCTACAAACTTTTGCCAGAGGACAATACCCTCGTTGCCATGGGTTCTTTTTCAGTGCACAAAGAGCGTGCTGCTGACGGGACCTCGGTTTATCGTCTCATCCGGATGACTAGATGCTCAGTTTGATTTTCCAATCGAACTGTTTGGTAGAAAGGGTGAGCGCGGGACTCGAACACACACCCTCACGAACTCTACATTGGCAGCTGAGCGTCCCAACCATTCTGCCCACTTCCTCCTAAAAGGATAGGTTCCTCGGAGATTGTAAACTCGGATAGCTGGATTCATAATCCAGAGTCCGGTCCAGAGTGCTAACCATTACACCATTTTTTTTAATATGCTGAATGCGTAAAGGAAGTCGACTGTCCATGAGATATTTGTGTCTATGCAGTGGAGTCTGTGCACCGCACAGCCTCAAGGCGTTTTCACTCTGTTCGAAGCTCTCTGAGCCAGACCCTGTTCTTGCGCCGGCTTCATCTGCACGATTCGTAACGTGTGATAATTACCCCCACCCCCCCCCACCCCCCAACTCCCCACCCACCCCACTCCACACACACACACACACACACACACACCCGTTCCCCCCTCAACACACCCACCTCCTCCCAACTGATAGACCCGCTCGCCCTTTGCACTCGAAGGTTTGACAGAAAATTGAACACGTTCCATTTTGAAGCGAGCCGATCGAACAAGCAAAACTGAACTATCCAATCAGGACGAAGGCAAAAGTCATATAACCCTTCTGTGATGAAAGAAAGGCGGCGGTGGAAACGCTTCGGATTTCGTCTTCAAAAGCTGTAGTTTTTATCGAATCACATCAAAGCCAGTTTAAGTTGTTGTTGCTGTTGCTGTTGATTGTAATTATTCTAGTACATAATCGCTTCCTGGGAAACTGATGCCCTTGACCGCTCTCGCTGGAGGATGCTGTGCTCTAGTGGCATAAAGACGTTTGAAAACAAGAGAACGCTGGCCATTAAGGAGAAGCGTGAGCGAAGGAAGCAGGGTTCAACTTCTGGAGACGTTTTCCCTTGCAACACCTGTGGGAAGTGCTGCGCATCCAGAATCGGCCTCTTCTCCCATATGAGGACACACACCGACAGATAAGCTTGCCTGCCTACTCATCCGTCGGTCCGACGGGAGACTCCAAAAAATCTGGCTGTGAAAATCTTGATTTTGAACATTCCCTAACGAAAACGACAGCATGTTCCGTGCTGAAACGGACACGGGCCAAGTGATCACGTGCCCTTAACTGACCCACATACTGTCTTCGGGCAGCACGAACTTGACTTTATTGATTGATTGATAGATTGATATGGATACTAATATAGCGCCTATCCTCTGTCGGAGACCACGCTCTAAGTGCTTTACAAACACGGAATCATTTACACAACAGGCTGCCTTCCTGGGTAGAGCCGACAGATGGCTGCCATTGGGCGCTCATCATTCGTTTCCTGTGTCATTCAATCAGATTTCAGGCACGCACACCTACACACTGAGACAAACATGTAACATTTAACATTTTACGTGTATGACCGTTTTGTTTATTTACCCCCACCATGTAGGCAGCAATACTCCGTTTTCGGGGGTGTGCATGCTGGGCGTGTTCTTGTTTCCATAACCCACCGAACGCTGACATGGATTACAAGATCTTTAACGTGCGTATTTGATCTTCTGCGTGCATATACACACGAAGGGGGTTCAGGCACTAGCAGGTCTGCACATATGTTGACCTGGAGATCTGAAAAATCTCCACCCTTTACCCATCAGGCGCCACCGAGATTCGAACCCGGGACCCTCAGATTGAAAGTCCAACGCTTTAACCACTCGGCTGTTGCGTCCGTCAACAGAAAAACTTGTCTGGATGTGATCGCAAACTTGCGAGATAAGCGTAAGAAGAAGCGACAAGTGCAAGACCTAAGTTCTTGCTCTTATCCGAGTGTCTCGAACAGTGCGAAAACACCTTCATTTCCACAAGACAGGTGGCAGAATTGTTAAGACGCTCATCTGCCAATACAATGTCCGTGAGGGTCTGGGTTCGAATCCCGATCTCACCCATTCTCCATAGCTTGACTGAGAAATCAAACCGAGCGTCTGGTCAATCGGATGAGACGTTAACTCACTCAGTACGGCCAGTCCTCTCTTCTCCTCTACACAGACCCCTCGGATGTCCAGTGGGTGTCTCAATGACCCAACCTTTAGCTTCCGTCGTCAGAATTGTGGTATTCTTTGTCAACATTCACCTCTTCAGTATAAGAGCCTTCCGCTTGCAATATTTTGATGGTGGTAATTGTGGTGAAACGCGGTTAACGTCGTCTCTTTCGCCGTTCGTATGGAGAGAGTTAAACCGAGGTCCCGTATGCCGGCACGCACTCGGCACACAGAAAAAGAACCCATGGCATTATAAGTATTGTTCTCATACAAAACCCTATTCGAATGAAAGGGGTGCCGGTGGCGCTGCGCTCAGTGGCGACACGGTGTTTTTGCAGGCTCTTGCTTTTTAGCGTCTTTTGGAGTTTTACCTGTGTTAACCTACGTGCCTGCATCCATGTGTATGTGTGTGTGTGTGAGTGTGTGTGTGTGTGTGTGTGTGTGTGTGTATGTGTGTATTTTTACTTATATATACGATTTATTCCCTGGATTTAAAAAAGAAAATTAAATAAATGTATTGTTGTACAATACCTTATGGTCTTAACATGTGTGCATGTGTGTGTGTGCGCGCGTGTGTGTGTGCGTGCGCGTGTGTGCTTGTGTGTGTGTGCGCGCGCGTGTGTGTGTGTGTGCGTGCGCGCATGTCATTTTAAGTAATATATACCTTTTTTTGTTGGATGTTTTCATTTGTAAATATTGTTGTGCAATACCCTATTATCTTAACATGAGAATGTGTGTGGGGGGAGGGGTGGGGGGGGGATTAGTCTATCGTCAGCTATTGGGAATTCTTATTTGACTAGTTTCAATCTCTTCCTGTGTTGCGCATGATGATTTATTTTATGCTAGTGTTTACAACGAGCCTGTGATTGCACAACTTCATTCCCATGTGGATTGATAAAGTGTTTTTGATTTATGATTTGATTTGATTTGATTACTCTGCTAGGTACATAAATAATATGCATGAACTCAAGGCCTGACTAAGCACCCTGGGGGGTACGCTGCTGGTCGGGCATCTGTCTAGCGGATGTGGTGATTGTGCATTTGCCAGAAATGCGGTGATGCCTTCTTGAGAAAACCGGAAGTTAATTTCCACAGAAACCCACCCGGCTGTGAAGGTAGTCCCTCCCTGCGCACCACCTCCCTCCACCCCCTTTTCAAACCCCACCTGAGCTGTGTGCCTGGAGATGGCGTGATGACAGTAGGGTTGAGTGCATGCAAGCGAGGAATTTCTGCGTGGATGCTTTCGTGAAAAAAAAAAAAAGTGTGTCCTGATCCACTAGAGATGTGAAAGCACTCAGGATGTTTGTTGTTCTCTCTCTCTCTCTCTCTCTCTCTCTCTCTCTCTCTCTCTACCTCGAAACATTATTTTGACGGCTTGATAATTGTGTTTATGTGCATGATCAGGTATGCACATTATGAAGAAATGTGATCATGCGGCTGGATCCAATTATTTGACCCATGTGCTTTTGCGTGTCTTATGCTAAAGTTATCAAGTGTGTCACTGAATGCCGGAATGTTAACAAGCAACAACAACAACAAACAAACACACACACACACACACACACACACACACACACACACACACACACACACACACACACACACACACACATTTTCTTCATATATATTCATCATATTCACACTGTGTTGACAACATCTCAGTCTGTAGTATTTGGTCAGCCGGCTACCTGTTGCTGTCGGATATCCTGCATCAGTGTTGACACTGCTGCCGTTTTTGTGATTTTGAGCACTGTTCAGTACAGTGAACATTTTCTCTACCCCTCTGTGCTGTTCTTTGACGTTCTATTCAAACAATCGCTGTTCAACATTCCTAAAAAAAAATGATCGACATTATCAATACCTCCAGTGCACAGTTAAATTTATTTCTTTACTATTTGCTTGTCGTTTAGTTTTGTTTGTAGTAAAAATTGTCTTGTTTATTATGACCAGTATACGTAATCGATGGCCATTGGAAAATGGCTTGAGGGTTGGGTATCAATGTAAACCATGTGATAAACAAATTGAGTGATGTATCCCACATTCTACATAATTCTGGAAAAAAAGCTTTCACATATTTGGCTTCGTGGACTCTAAGTTACCTGAACATACATCTGACTCAGAACCAGTAATGAAAAATTACCATTTTATTCGCAAAGATCAAGTTAATCTAAACGAAACAGGTCTACTTGTATACATTCACCGAAACATTCATTTCAAAAGACTTGAAGCACAAAAGAACTATCATGTGGAGTCCGTGTGCATAGAAGTTTGTCTGAAAAGATCAAAACCATTTGTGTTAGGCTTTATTTATAGAAACGTGTATCGTGTATCAACTTACTAACCCCGAGCAAGCATTTGAAGTCTGGTATCACAGCGTTTTAAATGTATATGATAAATATGCACATTTAATTCAAAACGCGTAAGAAATTATCCAAAGAAACCTTAGATTGAAAAGTCGGTCCACCCCCCCCCCCCCCCCTTCGCTCCTCCCCTCACCCCCACCCACACCCCCACACACATCCACACACACACACACACACACACACACACACACACACACACACACACACACACAAACCACTCTCCCCGACCACGAAGAAGAGGGCATTCCACTCGTTCGATGCAACTACCTCATTGCAGACCTAGATTGGCCGAGGACATGCCAGAAACATCCTGCCTCCTCCCCCCCACCCCCACCCACCCCCGTCCCCTCCTCCGTCCCAACCCCCTAACCACCATCACGTTCAGCTGATGGTGCCGTTTCCTGGTGATCGCTTCTGGGGGAAGCACTGTAACTGACTCACCCGCCCACCCATCCTTACCTACCCCCCCACCTCTCTCTCTCTCTCTCCGCTCTTCTCGTTCTTCTGTCAGGTCACCGGCTCCGTTCTAGAATGGTCCCCAGACTGGTATGATGTGCATGTTAGGAAGGGACGTGCGTGAGGGGAGGGGGGAGGAAAGGGCGGAGGGGGGCGGGGCGGGGCGTGGCGGGCGGAGCGGCGGCGGGTGGGGGAAGGAGGGAGGGTGAGGGAGGGGGCAACCTGGCATACCACCACCGCAACTCATCCCCTAATATCCACTTTTCGCCCAATCCCGGTCATTCAGCTCAGTGGATGCACCCTTCATTGAAGAATGATGTGTAGTGGTTGGAGCAGTAGTTGTAGTTGTTTTTTGTAATAGTAGAAATAGGACGAAGAGGAGCAGTAATCAGTTTCATTAACATCTTTCCACTTTAAATGGGGAGGAAGTGTGCGTATAATGTGTGTGTGTGTGTGTGTGTGTGTGTGTGTGTGTGTGTCTGTGTGTGTCTGTGTGTGTGTGTGTGTTTGTGTGTGTGTGTATTCGTTCTTTCATTTAGCGTCTTTTCACTATTAGTGATATTAGACGATATTGTGTGTGTGTGTGTGTGTGTGTGTGTGTGTGTCTGTGTGTGTGTGTGTGTGTGTGTGTGTGTGTGTGTGTATGTGCGTGCGTGCACGCGCGTGCGAGTATGTCTCTGTGGGAAGTGGGTTTTGATGGGAGCGAGCCGGCGCACACATGCGAACATACTAGTACGTAACCTACGTTCGTGTTTTCAAAGACTGCTGTGCTCCTGCTGTGGGAAGGGGAATCAGTGCGTGCCAGTGGCTGACAGACATTTTAGTAGAGTGTGCCAGAACTGCCGCCTGGAAGTGAACAATTCCATTAACAGTTTCTGGTACATTGGCATCTAGCTCCCTGTGCTGTGCATGTGGGCTGCCTTGCCTGCACGGAGATTGGGGCAGATTGAGCCTGGTTGGACGCGGCTATGTGTGTGTGTGTGTGTGTGTGTGGAGGGGGAGAGGGGGTGGCAATGTGGAAGGAGGGATCGAAAATGAGCGGCGCAAAGGATGGGGAAGAGGGGAACTGGGGGTGGGGGTGTTTGGGAGTTATTCAATGAAATGCTTGGAATTTAGATAACTGTTATATGTATATATCATTTAATGCATTTATATTATATCTGTTTCGTTTGACATAGGAGGCTGGATCTCGATTTTGTACAAGGTGATGTAGTTTTGTTGAAATGCATGTACAGGAAGCGTGTGTGTGTGTGTGTGTGTGTGTGTGTGTGACTGAGGAGCTGCGTGCATATGTGCGTGTGTGTGTGTGTGCATGTGTGTTTGTATGTGAATGTGTGTGTGTGTGTGTGTTCGTGTGCGCACGTGCGTGCGTACGATGTATGTCTGTCTGTGCGCGTGCAAGACTCTGTGTGTATATGTATGTATGTATATATGTATGTATACATTTATGTATGTGTGTGTATGTGAGTGGGGTCAGAGGATGTGGGGTGCGGGGGGGTGTCGGTAGACAGTACGGGTGTGTGCGCGTGCACTGACGAATACACACACGTCAAATTAATGGAAGAGGTTGTCGGTGAAATCGGCGCAAAATGAACGTCAGTTCCTGAGTGCCAGAAGTAACGCCTGGAAGTGAACTGACAAGTATCACGGCAGTTTCTGCTACATCAACAGCTCCTTGTGGGTTGCCTGCATTCGCCGAGAGTGCGACAGAGTGACCCTGGTTGTGTGTTTGTGACTGGTGTGGAATCAGACTAAACCATTGAAATAAATACCACAGAAGCAGATAGATAGATAGACATCAACAACACCGTAATCCTCCTCATCAGTCCTTTCTCATTAGCATCAATATGGGAAAAAAAACCCAGCAAATATTCTTTTCTTTTCTCTGAAATGTAATCCTGCTCTGAAAACAGCAAAACTGACATGGAAATGTAGATTTGGCAAGTACTGGTCTTCATAATGGCCTTGACTTTCAAAGGGTGGCAGTGTTTTGGGACAAATAAATATGATTCTGATTGTGATTCAAACAAAGGTACACAACACACACACACACACACACACACACACACACACACAGGTACGTGTGTGTGTGTGTGTGTGTGTGTGTGTGTGTGTGTGTGTGTGTGTGTGTGTGTGTGTGTGTGTGTGTGTGTGTTTGAGATAAAGCGAATGACACCAGACTACTAGCCTTCAACGTAAATCCAATTTAAATTTTCCTCCACATTTTTCGTTTACACGGGAAATAATCATTTCAGAATTTTTTGTTAGCAGGAAAACAGACAGGCAGATTCTCTCTCTCTCTCTCTCTCTCTCTCTCTCTCTCTCTCTCTCTCTCTCTCACTCTCTCATCAGAATGGATTTTGTTTTTGTCGTTTGAAAACAAGCTTTCTGTTCTTCATGCGAATGTATATGATTTGTATTCAAATGTGTGTGATTTCTATTCAACATTTTTTTTTTTTTTTCTGATTGGTGATTGTCGAACTTGTCTTGGTGATTGTCGAACTGACCTCGTGTATGGAGACTCGTGTATGGAGAGATATTTCCAATACCTGGGTGGAAATTGAGTTGTATAATGTTCATGATAATGGTAAAGAAGACACGTAGGTCACAAATGTCACCGGTATATCTATCCTCATCTCTGAAGCTACTAATATCTGTGACTCTGTCTCTCTCAAGCTCACTTACATGCAGTCACAAATACAGACACGCACACACTCGCATACACACACGCACACACACGTGCGTGCACGAGGGCACACACACACACACACACACACACACACACACACACACACACACACACACACTCACATCCGCACGCACGCACGCACGCACGCACGGACGCAATCTCTCTCTCTCTCTCTCTCTCTCTCTCTCTCTCTCTCTCTCTCTCTTCCTCTCAAGGACAGATTGGAAGAATGGCCTATGCCTAAAATCTTAATCCTTGAATAAAAAAAACGTTTTGAGTTCTAAGCTCTGAGTACACACACACACACACACACACACACACACACACACACACACACACACGCACGCACGAACGCACACGCACACACACAGACACACACACACACACACACACACACACATTAATCAATTAAAACAAAAAAATTGGACTCTGATCAGTAAGGAGAATGTTTTATAATTTTGTTTAATTTCGTTTTCTTTTCTTTGTATTTTGTTATAATTTCTTCCTTGTTTATCTCGTGCTTTCGTTCTCTTTCATTCAAACTGTATGTTAATTTGCCTGTCTTTTAAAGCTCCCCCTTTTCTGTCATTCCTTTCTTCTTAGTTTCTGTCTGTTTTCTTTTCTTTTCGTTTCATTGTCACCCCCACCCCCACCCCCACCCCCCACACACACACCTTCAAGACGCTTGTCTCTTAACTCTCTCCATACGAACGGCGAAAGACACGACGTTAACAGCGTTTCACCCTAGTTACCATCATCAAAATATTGCAAGCTGAAGGCTCTTATACTGAAGAGGAGAATGTTGACAACTCACTCAGTACGGCCAGTCCTCTCTTCTCCTCTACACAGACCCCTCGGGTGTCCAGTGGGTGTCTGAATGACCCAACCTTTAGCTTCCGTCGTCAGAATTGTGGTATTCTTTGTCAACATTCACCTCTTCAGTATAAGAGCCTTCCGTTTGCAATATTTTGATGACGGTAATTGGGGTGAAACGCTGTTAGCGTCGTCTCTTTCGCCGTTCGTATGGAGAGAGTTAAAACCTTAAAACCAACAACTGGTCCCTTAAAATCAACAACCGTGCACTAAACAGACAAGTGGTCACTAACGCTGGAGATGATTATTTCTTAAAGCCAACAAGTGGTCACTAACGCTCAAGATGCTGATCTGTTGAAACCAACAACCGTTCACTGGCGCTGGAAATGATTATCTCGCCCAACAACTGGCTGGTCACTAACGCTTCAAAATGCTTACAACAACCGTTCACTGGCGCTCGAGCTGATTGTCACTTGAAACTAACAACCAGTCCACTGATGCTCAAAGATCTTTCCCGCTCGCTGCATGCGCGGTCCACGACCAGTCGGTCATCTTGCCATGAGGGGGGCAGACTTCAATGGAGTCTGTCTGAATAATCACCTTCTGCTGTGGTCTTTTTTTTTTTTCTTTTTTTTTTACCCGGACTTTCTTGGGTCGACCACCGTTTTATTTTGTATATAAATTACACAATCAACTAAACAACATGGAAATAATCAAACCAATACTTGGCACTCCATAATAACTATATGTCATAGTAATCAGTAGCATTTATGGAATAAATACAACTTTTCATTTACGGATTTTGGGCTTGTTAAAAAAAAAAAAAAAAAAAAAAAAGGACAATAATATGGAAGGAATCCGTACAATGTCATATGATACATAATATCATATCATATCATAAATCATACAATCATGTGTACCAAACTTAGAATCAATCTTCCTCTTTTTTTCCTTCCTTCCTTCTCCCTTCTCTCTCCCTTTTTTTTTTGTGTGCTTTCACACGCCTTCTTCATTGGCCAAAAAAAAAAAAAAACCCTTTTTTTTTTCCTTCTGTTTTCTTTCGCTTTTTTTTCTTCTATATAACATGTCAGTTTTCGATTAATATATGTAAGTACATCTGCATGTATTCAAAGTAGTATTCTTCCGAATACACTAAGTTATTTGTCTGAATATTCAGTTTTCATGGACAATTTCAGTGAATATTTTAACATTATGCATGTGTTTTCAGTTATCTGTCATTTAGTTTGCTCTGATGTGAGCAAAAAAAAAAAAAACAACAAAAAAACCTTCTGCTGTGGTCGATGGCTTCTTTGCGTGCACAGATAAGTCTCGCGCACTATGCTGAGAGATAAAGACAGAGAGAGGGGGAGGGGGAGAGGGAGAGGGGGAGTTAAGGGGGGGGGGGGGGGACGGAAGCTACTCTCTGGAGGTTATTCGACTTCTAAGATGTTTCCTCCTTGCAAAATTAATGGAGGCAAAGTTTCCGGTCATAGAAAAAAATAGTGTCGTTTCATCATTTTGTATTGTATTGTATTATATCATATTGTGTGATGCTGTATTGTGTGGTATTGTATTGCACTGCATTGCATTGTATTCTGTTCTATTGTACTCTATTCTATTCTATTACTCTTTGCCAGGAAGGTGGCAAAATGGTTAAGATGCTCAGTTGCTAATAATTATAAAGAGAGCGTGAGGGTGTGGGTTCGAATCCCGCTCACACCCTTTCTCCCAAGTTTGATTGAAAAAATCAAACTGAGCGTCTAGTCGTTTGGATCAGACGATAAACCGAGGTCCCGCGTATAGCAGGCACTTGGCACACAGAAAAAAAAAGAACCCAACGCAACGAGTGCGTTGTCCTATGGCAAAATTCTGTGTCAGAAATCCACTCTGATTTATGAACGAATATATATGCAGGCACTCAAGACCTGACTAAGCGCGTTTGGTTATGCTGCTGGTCAGACATCTGCCTAGCAGATGTGGTGTAACGTGATATGGGTTTGTCCGAACGCAGTGACGCCTCCTTGGAAAACTGACACTGAAGCAGATTTGTCTGTGTGAAAAATCGGGCTTCTCTCCCTGGAGAGAAGGCGTTGCTACAGTGCAGGGCCACATTGTTTGTGTCTGGTTCCGTGACATAAAGCACCATCGTGTTTTGTTTTGTAACAGAAAGCTCAAAGTTTGAGACAAATATCGTGTTGCTTTATCATTTTCGTTTAAAGCATCAAATAAAGAGACTGGAAATTCACACGCGGTTGTTGTTTTTTTTCTTCTTTTTTTTCTTGATTCTTAATCACTTACGCATTCATAGTCTGCAAATAAAATAGCAAAACACGACTGCCTTAAAGTTATGGTCAGTTAAGTCATTAGCTTATTAACTCTTTGTCTCTTGATTGAAATCAAAATGTGCATTATCCGAGGAACAAATCTGTGACCGAATGTTCTATTCGCCGCGTTCCTGGTTTCATCTGAACCCCCTTGGCACTTGGCTGGTACTAGTTTGTAAAAATGATAATGACAATAAACTAAGTGCAAGACTCTCTCTCTCTCTCTCTCTCTCTCTCTCTCTCTCTCTCTCTCTATCTATCTATCTATCTTTCCCTTTCCCTCCAGAGAGAGAGAGAGAGAGCACTTGGACTGACTCTCTCTCTTGCTCTCTTTCTCTCTCAAAGTTCTTCACCCCATCTCTCTGTGTTTCATTCTCCATCTGTCCCCCTCTGAAATAAGAACCGAAAGCGATGGAAATGAAAGAAGAAAAAAGAAGAAGAAAGAAATTCATAATAATAATAATAATATAGTGCTGAATCAAAGCGCTTTCACACCAGGCATGCATAATTCTAAAACTGAAGAAAAAAGTGAATA
Source organism: Babylonia areolata (assembly GCF_041734735.1). NCBI lineage: Eukaryota > Metazoa > Mollusca > Gastropoda > Neogastropoda > Buccinidae > Babylonia > Babylonia areolata. Next base: position 22,003,497 of record NC_134880.1, read on the forward strand.
CAACGAAGAGGCAGGGGAGGGAGGCTATCTTGGGAAGAGGTGGGTCATAAGGCCATGACAGAAGCCTTCAATCAGCAGAAGCCCAATTCCCGTGACTCTCACAGTCACAGACATGTTGTGTGCCAGCAATCCGCTGTATAACAAGCAACCACCCACATCCATATCAGCAGGCTAGCAGCCGGCGTCTGTTGAACTATACGCTGCGCCAGTGTCCGGTAACATGCTTCAAGGCAAACTATCTATCTCCAGGGACACATAGGAACTGGTTTTTGTTGGTTTGTCGTACTTTTTTGTTTGTTTGTTTTTCATGAATTATTGCCTCTTTAACCGTTCAGTTCTTTTAACATGTGCCTATTCCCCAGAAGGAGAAAAAATCAAAAAGGTGCAGACGATGGGGAAGGAAACAAAAAAAAAAGGAAGAAAGGTAAAAATATGTGAAAGCATTGTTTTTTAGAATGGGAATAAAGCTTGATTTTTTTTCGTCCTGCCAACGTGGTGCAGTGGTATCTGTCTCCGACTGACGAGAGTGTAGGTTCAAAACCCATGAGAGGCAACATTTTCAGACGTGGAGATTTATAGGAACAACTGACTCCAATAACTGGAATGCCCAGACCGCACGCGTAATTATCTCCGTTCGTTTATTTATTTATAGTCTGTTCTAAGATGATGATATTAGACTGAAAATAAATGATTTTTTTTTGTTATTATTTGATGATTGTTATTATTAATTAGAAATCGACATTTCTGTATATTCGAATGAAAAGTGGGGCGGTTGAGGTGGAGGGGAGGGGAGGGGGGCAAGGGGGGGACTAAGAAAGAGAGAGAGAGAGAGAACAGAATGTGGAATAGATAGAGTACAAAATGTAAAATGGAGAGGGTGAGTGTCAGTGATTGGAGAAAGAAAAAACATAATATTGGAAGGGTGTGTGTGAGAGGAGGCGGGACAGGGGAAGCGGGATTTGGACCCCCAAAAAAATATCAATGATCAAATATTATATGCACTACTTCTGTAGATTATTATTTGAAAAGAGGTTCATTATCTCCCATCTTCATGAAAACGTCTTTGGGAAGTTCCATTGAGCTTCGTGACCAGTACTGTTGTCATTTGTTTCTCTCGGACCTGAGAACAGCCAGGATGTATTATGAAAAAAAAAGTGCAGATTTCAGCCCTGTCACGCAGTCCGAAATCTAAAAGGATTCTTTGGTGTTGTCATCGTCGTTCTCAAATAATTATCGTTGTAGCTTTTTTTTTTTTTTTTTTTTTTTTTTTTTTTTTGAGGGGGTGGGGGTAAAATGTCCATAATTCAGCAGCTTTTATCCTCCTGCTCGTTAGTTAGTAATCTCGACATTGATTTTCTCCTCTTATCACAAGCCTTTGATCGACTTGTATCAAAGTTTTGGTAGTGGGCAGGTTTAGGGGTTCTTTTCTTATCGACTTGTATCAAAGTTGCGGATGTGGGCAGGTTTAGGTGGGGGTGTCTGTTGTCAAAGGGTTAATTAAAGCTTCCAGTCTCTGAAGTGATACGGATAGAACACACCATGCCTGGCCTTGAACGAGGAAAGAGGGAGAGGAAGTCACACAAGACACTGAGGAAGTAGCCAGCTGAAATAGATGAACATGGTTTCTGCCTTCAAGCAGAAACCACCGAAAGAAGAGCAGAAAGTCATGAATGAAGCAGCAACTAAAGTTACATTTGTAAAAGCCTATGGGCAGATGTGGTACCAAGAAGTCGAAAAAACAACACCAAAAACAGTGGTTATTAATTTGTGATCACCTAGCATGAAGTTGATATTTCATTGACGGGCGCAATAGCCGAGTGGTTAAAGCGTTGGACTTTCAATCTGAGGGACCTGGGTTCGAATCACGGTGACGGCGCCTGATGGGTAAAGGGTGGAGATTTTTTACGATCTCCCAGGTCAAGATACGTGCAGACCTGCTAGTGTCTGAACCCCCTTCGTGTGTAAACGCATGCAGAAGAACAAATACGCACGTTAAAGATCCTGTAATCCATGTCAGCGTTCGGTGGGTTATGGAAGCAAGAACATACCCAGCATGCACACCCCCGAAAGCGGAGTATGACTGCCTACATGGCGGGGTAAAAACGGTCATGCACGTAAAAGCCCACTCGTGTATATGCGAGTGAACGTGGGAGTTGCAGCCCACGAACGCAGAAGAAGAAGAAGAAGATATCTTCATTGCGTCGTGTCAGTCCCTGACCATTCATTTTTTATTCACTTTATTTATTCTTTTATGCACATATCTATCTGTTGATCAGTATCTGAAAGGGGCTAAAGAAAATGTTCTGTTCTAACTTTTTTGAAGCAGACAATCAGTTCTTTTGAACTGAACAAAATTCAACTGAACTTAACTCCGCAGTGAAAAAATAGCTTAACCTGGCTCTTTGGCTGTGCAACTTCTTTCATCACTAGGATCAGGAGGTAACGCATTACCGTAAATCACACCCAAAGCTGACGGGCGCAACACGCGAGTGATTAAAGCGTTGGACTTTCAGTCTGAAACAAGGGGTAAGATCCTGGTCACGGTGCCAGGTGGGTGAAATTGATAGCGGTCACGGAGCCGGGTGGGTGAAATTGATAGCGGTCACGGTGCCGGGTGGGTGAAATTGATAGCGGTGCCGGGTGGGTGAAATTGATAGCGGTCACGGTCCCGGGTGGATGAAATTGATAGTGGTGCCGGGTGGGTGAAATTGATAGTGGTCACGGTGCCGGGTGGGTGAAATTGATAGCGGTCACGGTCCCGGGTGGGTGAAATTGATAGTGGTGCCGGGTGGGTGAAATTGATAGCGGTCACGGTGCCGGGTGGGTGAAATTGATAGTGGTCACGGTGCCGGGTGGGTGAAATTGACAGTGGTCACGGTGCCGGGTGGGTGAAATTGATAGAGGTGCCGGGTGGGTGAAATTGATAGCGGTCACGGTGCCGGGTGGGTGAAATTGATAGTGGTCACGGTGCCGGGTGGGTGAAATTGACAGTGGTCACGGTGCCGGGTGGGTGAAATTGATAGCGGTGTCGGGTGGGTGATATTGATAGTGGAGATTTTTCCTATCTCTCAGTCAACAGATGTGCACCTGCTAGTGCCGAACGGAGTCAGCAGAGGAAGAATTTCCCCTGGAAGGGGTCCTTACAGAAGCTTGACACTGACACTTCCATGGGTGACTGCTGCTACACCATGGGGACTTGCTACTACAGTGCCAGCGTGGATGTATGCAAGTGTGTGTGTGTGTGACAGTAGAGATAAGCTTCGTCGTGACAGACTACTTCTGAAAGAGCAAAATGCGTGCAGCATCCAAAGTGTTAAATGCATAACGAATGGCCCTGTCCACAGGAGAGGATCTAATGGCCTCAATTTGCTGTCACCGAAAGGGGTTTGTTTTAATACTGATGCATGCCTGTTCCCCGTTTCAAAATCATCCATCTTCTTTTTGTTTCATTTAGCATCTTCGCAAAGTCATTTTGAACAGGAAGAAAAGGTGATCCATCGGCTCCTGTTTGTTTCCCTGCGATACATTATTGTCATCAATTAAAGAACCACCAACAACAACAAAAAACTTTGGTAGTTATTGATGCGTTTGAACAAGTCCACTGAGTGATTTGAAGTGAATTCCAGAGAGAATCTCTCTCTCTCTCTCTCTCTCTCTCTCTCTCTCTCTCTCTCTCTCTCTGACATGCAACTCCACCCCCTTCCCGCCCCAAGCGCGAAAACGGAGTATAGCTGCCTACATGGTGGAGATAAAAACGGCCATACACGTTAAAACCCACTCGTGTATACATACACACGAGTAAACACGGAAGTAGCTGCCAAGAAGAAGAAGAAAGAAAGAAGGAAAGAAAGAAAGAAAGAAGAACAAGAATAAGGAGACCAAAAACAAGCGAAAACTACCGGAGTCAGCAGAGGAAGAATTTCCCCTGGAAGGGGTCCTTACAGAAGCTTGACACTGAAACTTCCATGGGTGACTGCTGCTACACCATAGGGACTTGCTACTACAGTGCCAGCGTGGATGTATGCAAGTGTGTGTGTGTGACAGTAGAGATAAGCTTCGTCGTGACAGACTACTTCTGAAAGAGCAAAATGCGTGCAGCATCAAAAGTGTTAAATGCATAACGAATGGCCCTGTCCACAGGAGAGGATCTAATGGCCTCAATTTGCTGTCACCGAAAGGGGTTTGTTTTAATACTGATGCATGCCTGTTCCCCGTTTCAAAATCATCCATCTTCTTTTTGTTTCATTTAGCATCTTCGCAAAGTCATTTTGAACAGGAAGAAAAGGTGATCCATCGGCTCCTGTTTGTTTCCCTGCGATACATTATTGTCATCAATTAAAGAACCAACAACAACAACAAAAACTTTGGTAGTTATTGATGCGTTTGAACAAGTCCACTGAGTGATTTGAAGTGAATTCCAGAGAGAATCTCTCTCTCTCTCTCTCTCTCTCTCTCTCTCTCTCTCTCTCTCTGACATGCAACTCCACCCCCTTCCCGCCCCAAGCGCGAAAACGGAGTATAGCTGCCTACATGGTGGTGATAAAAACGGCCATACACGTTAAAACCCACTCGTGTATACATACACACGAGTAAACACGGAAGTAGCTGCCAGGAAGAAGAAGAAAGAAAGAAGGAAAGAAAGAAAGAAAGAAGAACAAGAATAAGGAGACCAAAACAAGCGAACACTACCGGAGTCAGCAGAGGAAGAATTTCCCCTGGAAGGGGTCCTTACAGAAGCTTGACACTGACACTTCCATGGGTGACTGCTGCTACACCATAGGGACTTGCTACTACAGTGCCAGCGTGGATGTATGCAAGTGTGTGTGTGTGTGACAGTAGAGATAAGCTTCGTCGTGACAGACTACTTCTGAAAGAGCAAAATGCGTGCAGCATCAAAAGTGTTAAATGCATAACGAATGGCCCTGTCCACAGGAGAGGATCTAATGGCCTCAATTTGCTGTCACCGAAGGGGGTTTGTTTTAATACTGATGCATGCCTGTTCCCGTTTCAAAATCATCCATCTTCTTTTTGTTTCATTTAGCATCTTCGCAAAGTCATTTTGAACAGGAAGAAAAGGTGATCCATCGGCTCCTGTTTGTTTCCCTGCGATACATTATTGTCATCAATTAAAGAACCACCAACAACAACAACAAACTTTGGTAGTTATTGATGCGTTTGAACAAGTCCACTGAGTGATTTGAAGTGAATTCCAGAGAGAATCTCTCTCTCTCTCTCTCTCTCTCTCTCTCTCTCTCTCTCTCTCTCTCTCTCTCTCTCTCTCTCTGACATGCAACTCCACCCCCTTCCCGCCCCAAGCGCGAAAACGGAGTACAGCTGCCTACATGGTGGAGATAAAAAAACAGCCATACACGTTAAAACCCACTCGTGTATACATACACACGAGTAAACACGGAAGTAGCTGCCAGGAAGAAGAAGAAAGAAAGAAGGAAAGAAGAACAAGAATAAGGAGACCAAAAACAAGCGAAAACTACCAGAGTCAGCAGAGGAAGAATCTCCCCTGGAAGGGGTCCTTACAGAAGCTTGACACTGACACTTCCATGGGTGACTGCTGCTACACCATGGGGACTTGCTACTACAGTGCCAGCGTGGATGTATGCAAGTGTGTGTGTGTGACAGTAGAGATAAGCTTCGTCGTGACAGACTACTTCTGAAAGAGCAAAATGCGTGCAGCATCAAAAGTGTTAAATGCATAACGAATGGCCCTGTCCACAGGAGAGGATCTAATGGCCTCAATTTGCTGTCACCGAAAGGGGTTTGTTTTAATACTGATGCATCCCTGTTCCCGTTTCAAAATCATCCATCTTCTTTTTGTTTCATTTAGCATCTTCGCAAAGTCATTTTGAACAGGAAGAAAAGGTGATCCATCGGCTCCTGTTTGTTTCCCTGCGATACATTATTGTCATCAATTAAAGAACCAACAACAACAACAAAAACTTTGGTAGTTATTGATGCGTTTGAACAAGTCCACTGAGTGATTTGAAGTGAATTCCAGAGAGAATCTCTCTCTCTCTCTCTCTCTCTCTCTCTCTCTCTCTCTCTCTCTCTCTCTCTCTCTCTCTCCCTCTCTCTCTCTCACCACCTCCTCCATCCTACCGTCATCCACCTACTTGCTCACCCAATTCTTCTTCCCCCTTTTGCTAGATTCGCATCAGACAATGACAAAGGACGACAGGCAAAGGAATCCCTTCACCGGCTTAAGCCCACATTTTGCTTCACCCCCCTGAATCT
>NC_134880.1:22019745-22022245 GCF_041734735.1 Babylonia areolata
TCTTTTTTCCTTTTTTTTCTTTTTTCTTTCTTTTTCTTTTTTTTTCCTGTTTTTTTTTTCTTTTTTTTTTTGTTCCTGTCCGCCACATTGTGCTGGTGTCACATTAGGGCGGGCAACCCTCCATAAACTTGGACACGGTCGGCCGCATCACGCGACTGACCCCTTCAATTCTTGTCCGGACTCAGCCCCTCCCCCTCCCCCCCTCACACACACACACACACACACACACACACACACACACACACACACACACACACACACACACATACACACACACACACACACACACATACACACACACACACACACACACACACACACACACACACACACACACACACACACACACTCCCTAACCCCAAAGAAACAAATAAATGGTAGTGGAGGGAAGAAGAACAACAACAACAAGAACAAGAAGAACAAGAATAAGAAATAGAACAAGAAGAAGAACAGCAAGAAGTAGGAGAAGAAGAATAAGAAGAAGTAGAACAAGAACAAAAAGAAGAACAAGAAGAAGAAGTAGAACAAGAAGTAGGAGAAGGAGAACAAGAAGAAGTACAACAACAACAACAACAACAAATATAAGAAAAAGAGAAGAAGAACAAGAAGCAGGAGAAGGAGAACAAGAAGAAGAACAACAAGAACAAGTAGCAGGAGAAGAAGAACAAGAAGCAGGAGAAGGAGAACAAGAAGAACAACAACAAGAACAAGTAGCAGGAGAAGAAGAACAAGAAGCAGGAGAAGGAGAACAAGAAGAACAACAACAAGAACAAGTAGCAGGAGAAGAAGAACAAGAAGCAGGAGAAGGAGAACAAGAAGAACAACAACAAGAACAAGTAGCAGGAGAAGAAGAACAAGAAGCAGGAGAAGGAGAACAAGAAGAACAACAACAAGAACAAGTAGCAGGAGAAGAAGAACAAGAAGCAGGAGAAGGAGAACAAGAAGAACAACAACAAGAACAAGTAGCAGGAGAAGAAGAACAAGAAGCAGGAGAAGGAGAACAAGAAGAACAACAAGAACAAGTAGCAGGAGAAGAAGAACAAGAAGCAGGAGAAGGAGAACAAGAAGAACAACAACAAGAACAAGAAGCAGGAGAAGAAGAACAAGAAGAAGTACAACAACAAGAAGAAGTAGAACAAGAAGAAGAACCAAAAGAAGAACAAGTAGAAGTAGAAGAACAAGAAGAAGAAGAGTAAGAACAAGAACAAAAAGAACAAGAACAAGAAGAACAAGATGATGGAAAACAAGAACAAGAAGAACAAGAACGTTGTATAACACCAAGAAAATGAAGAAGAAGAAATTTCTCAAGGAGGAGTCACTCCGTTCGAACATATCCATATACGCTACACCGCATCTGCCAGGCAGATACCTCACCAGCAGCATAACCCAACGCGCTTCGACAGGCCTTGAGTGCTTGCATATAACATACTTGTGTACCTATCTGAGTGGATTTTATTTTCCTACATAATTCTGCCAGAGAACAAACACTCTCGTTGCCATGGATTCTTTTTTTTTCAGTGCGCCAAGTAGCGTGCTGCACACGGGACCTCGGTTTATCGTCTCATCCGAATGACTACACGCTCAGTTTGAAAGGGCTAGGGCGGGATTCGAACCCAGACCCTCACAGACTCACTGTATTGGCAGATGAGCGTCTTAACCATTCTGCCTTCTACCTGTCTGGGTCTAAAAGAAGAAGAAGAAGAAGAAGATGTTGAGGAGGAGGAGGATGATGATGATGGTATCGGTAATGATGATGATGAGGAGGAGGAGGAGGAGATGAAGGACGAGAAGAATGAGAGAAGGTACGGAAGGCAGAAAAAAAGAAAAGGAAGAGGAGCAGACAAAAAAGAATGAAGACGTGCATTGAAAAAAGACAAACAAAAAAAACCCATAAGAATAGAAAAAAACACGACAGCAACAACAACAACGACAACAATTCAAAAAACACTGGCTATCTCACACAGCAGCTGCTACAAGCTTATTGACTCTGTCACCATCCAAGAAAAAAGAAATGTTTATTTTTCTGTTCTCTTCGAACTTGGAGAAAATCCAAGCACAGTTATTTAAGAAAGAAAACCAAACAACAAAACAAAACAAAAAAACAGCATGTTTTGCTCTCTGCCCCTCCATTTCCCCCCAAGAAGCTTCTGTTGTTTTGTATGTTTCATTGAGAGAGAGAGAGAGAGAGAGAAAGAGAGAGAGAGAGAGAGTGTGTGTGTGCGTGTGTGTGTGTGCGTGTGTGTGTGTGTGTTTTCAAAGGACCTTCACACTTCAGACGTGGCACGGTGGAAGGTTACTCTCACCTGATCCGCCTTTTATTCTCTGCTGCCCACTAAGAGTGTTATCTCACACTGTCAGATTCCGGCAGTTTTTGATTATTAGTTATGCCTGTACTCTCTCTCTCTCTCTCTCTCTCTCTCTCTCTCCCTCTCTCCCTCTCTCTGTCGGTCTGTCTCTTTGTCAGCATAGTTATCTGTTCTCTCTGCCTGTCCGTTCTGTC
>NC_134880.1:22027245-22029745 GCF_041734735.1 Babylonia areolata
GAGAGCGAGAGACAGTGAGAGACAGAGACAGACAGACAGATAGATACACAGAGTGAGATGGTGTTTATGTTTCTTTCAGTGTGTGTGTGTGTGTGTGTGTGTGTGTGAGCAAGAGAGAGAGATACACACAGAGACAGACAGACTGGGTCTGTGTGTGTGTGTGTGTGTGTGTGTGTGTGTGTGTGTGTGTGTGTGAGTGTGTGTGTGCCTTCGTTCTTTGAGAAAAACTTTGCTGCTTGTTCAGCGATATTAGATGTGCACGAGAGAGAGAGAGAGAGAGAGAGAGAGAGAGTGTGTGTGTGTGTGTGTGTGTGTGTGTGTGTGTGTGTGTGTGTGTGTGTGTGTGTGTGTGTGTGTTTTCAAAGGACCTTCACACTTCAGACGTGGCACGGTGGAGGGTTACTGTCACCTGATCCGCCTTTTATTCTCTGCTGCCCACTAAGAGTGTTATCTCACACTGTCAGATTCCGGCAGTTTTTGATTATTAGTTATGCCTGTACTCTCTCTCTCTCTCTCTCTCTCTCTCTCTCTCTCTCTCTCTCTCTCTCTCTGTCTCTTTGTCAGCATGGTTATCTGTTCTCTCTGCCTGTCCGTTATGTCTGTCTTACACACAAATGCATACTCACACATACAAGTACTTTCAAGTTTCAAGTTTCAATTATCATTTCACTCCTATCGGAGTATGGAGGATTACTGCAAAATAATCTTTTCATGCCCAGAACAAACATTTCCAAATACACAACAATGTCACATAAAAGTTGAGAAGACACAGTCTTTTAACTCCAAAAGTGTAGCTGGGCAACATTTGCAAATCTAATCATCTTACTTATTAACAATAGCTATTTCGCAACTGATCATAATTGGGACATTCCAATATAAAATTAAACTCATCCCCAATCACATACATGTTACGAACTTTACAAAGCCGTAACTCTAATGGTATGCCTTTGTGTCTCCCTGTTTCTATTTCCAGCTTATGATTACTACTTCGAAATCTAAAGAAGCTGATAACGTAATTATCAGGCATTTGACTTATATATTTCTCTCTACCAAATCCACTTTTGAAACTTCGATAAAACAAACATTTACTACTCGCCTCTGGAGCATGTCTCCATAGATTTTGAAAACTATTTCTCAAAGCAATGTTGACATTCTTGTAGAATGATTCCCTCTCTAAGAAGAATTGAGCATCCCAAACACAGTCATACCCTGTTTCTATTAAAATTTGTCTGATATAACTCATCTAATTTGAAGAATAAATACCATTTCGATATAAATCAAGTAATAATCTAATATCAAATATATTTTCCCAGAATATTTTTCTGTGTTTGATATCAACAAGCTGGTCCAAAACCGAACTGATCTCATTTTCACTAACACACTAACTGGATAAATACCAGTTTCTCCGTAAACAATTTGGGTCATAGTATTCCTGTTCAGTATGAACAAGCGTTTCAAAAAATTCAATTTTATTTTTTCAAGTATATCTACATTTCCATAACCCCATATTTCTGCACCATACAACAAAATAGGAACAATCAGAGACTGGTACATGTCCAGAACGATATGTAAAGGTAAATCCTGATTTCTGGCTGACTGAAGTAACGAAAACATAGCTATTTGAGCCTGTTCATAAATCATTTTTTTAGCTTTGTAAAAAGTTCCGTTTCTACTAATTCGATAAAAGAATCGACAACATCCAAACATGCATCACCAAACTTAAAAACAGGCTTTAGCTTGTTTGTAGAATTAAATATCATCACTTCAGTTTTCTTTACATTAACACTAGTTTCCATTTTAAACAATATTCGTGAAAAAACATTAAGAGACTGTTGAAATCCTTCTTTCGTCTCCGAAAGTAAAAAAAAAAAAAATAATAAAATAAAAAGTGTCATCTGCATACAACAGTACAAATAATCGCATGTAACTATCTAAGTCTGAAATGTTAACATTTAATAAAATATCAACATATGTCAAATACGACTCTAAATCATTGAGATACAGAGAAGAAAGAAAAGCAAAGGCGAGAGATTTTCTCCTTGTCGTACACCCTTACAAATCCTAAAGAAATCAGATTTTTCACCATTTAAAAGCACACATGGCTTAATTCTATCATACATGTTCATTATGACACGCAAAAGTTTACCATTCACGCCTTCATGAACAAGTTTTTTGCCATAACCCACTTCTCCAAACTGAATCAAAGGCTTTTTTAAAAATCAACAAAAGCACAATAGTTTCTTCTTTTTCATGGAGAAAATATCAATTAGAGATTTTTTTTTTAATTTGATCTAATGTAGAATGGGACTGTCTAAATCCTGCTTCGGCCCCTGAAAGTATATTGTTTACATTGATATAAACAGTCAGTCTAGCATTTAACACTGTAGTGAATAGTTTTCCAACACAGCTGAGCAAAATAATTCCCCTATAATTATCACAGTCAAGTGTATCGACTTTGCATTTATACAATGGCAATATCAAGCCAGATACCAATTTTTCT
>NC_134880.1:22037245-22047245 GCF_041734735.1 Babylonia areolata
CCTACCAGCGCTGATGTTTACCTTTACCAACATAAAGTCCTACCAGCGCAACAGTTCTCGACGGCGCCTTCATACTGGTTCTCAGAAAACTTTTGAACTTTTGCCAGAAATAAGTTTAGATAATATTTTGATATTTATGATATCTTAAAAGCTTTGAAATCTGTCAAAAATAAGCTAAAATGTAGTCATGTTTTCTTCGAAAACACGTGAAATAAAGTAAGCAAAATAAGATAGTAAAATAGATTGGTACGTGCTTCACGAACACACACACACACACACACACACACACACACACACACACACACACACACACACACACACACACACACACAGACTGAGACTGAGATATTTTTATTTATTTAAGGCCTTAGCCCCATATGAAGAAGGGCAAAAACAGAATTAATAATCAATACATAATCCAGATGAGCACCACAGGTCATCTCAAAATTGAAGATACAAGAGACCGTGTAAGCCCACTATTTCTCGCAATCCCACGATTTCTCTCATTAATTTTTAAGAGAAATCATGGGTTTGCGAAAAATCGTGGTCGTTCCCCTCCCAGGTTTTCTTTCAATTGTGAGAAATCGTGGGAAGTCCCCCGTATCTTTATCAAAAATATTAATATCGTCGGAGTTGGTTTCTTGTCTTTTCCCAATGTAAATCTGATAGAAAAATGAGAGGAAAAAAAAAAGAAAAGAGAAAAAGAAGAGCGACGACAACGACGATCATGATACTGACAATGGCGTTAGCGAAGACATCAACAGTAATGACACTGAAACACAATTAATAATTGCATTTCACGTAAGATGGATCACAGCAATGCATCGACCTAAAATTGAAAATCGGAATCAATAGCAAACAACGAAATTCAGGCAATGTGTATAACTCAAGCAGAAATATGATATATAATATAATATAATATGAATACGATCTCAAATTCAACATCGGAATCAATAGCAAACAACGAAATTCAGGCAATATGTATTACTCAAACAGGAATATGATTTAACATAACATAACAAAATATAATAAGACTTGAACTGAATCTTTCCTGGATCTTGGGAATAACATCAAAGTGATTCAACTTTATACATAAATGTGACATCAAAAAAAAGGTGTTTCATAATGCTTTACCTCACGACGGGCGCGTGAAAACTGGACCAAATAGCTTTGATGTTTGTTGTGATGCAACCTTTTCTGTCACCTTTTATTTTGAATGTTCTTTATTTCATGCTTGCTCATTTGTTTATCATTTGTTTATCTGTTTCCTTTCGCATGCAAGATTGCACTGAAAATAGATTCTAAGTTTCATATGAGACAGTTAGAACATGAAAATATTTCAAAACAGAATGAAAGAATACCAAATCAACCAGCCAAGTGAACACACATAAGAGAACACACACACACACACACACACACACACACACACACACACACACACACACACACACACACACAATCTCTCTCTCTCTCTCTCTCACTCATTCACTCACACACTCACCCACTCACTCACTCACTGACATACACATACATTCACACTTTTTTAAACCAGTACTGTGCTATCACCTTCATCGTCTATTGTTGATGTCTTCGCAAACGGCATTTGTCATTATCATGATCGTCGTTATCGTTTCCCCCATTTCTTGTTTCTTTTTCTCTCTCGCATTTTTCTCTTAGATTTGCAGTGGGAAAAGACAAGAAACCAAATCCGATGACAAAAGAAATATTTTTTTGATAAAGATAAGGGGCACTTATGTTTCTGCTTGCCTTGCGCTTTTATCTCCAGTATTATGGTGTTTGTGTGTGTGTGTGTGTGTATTATATGTTCCAGAAAAATATGTTTGTATTGGTCTTTTATCATGCGTTTTATTTTACGTACCGTGACAGCTGGCGTCTCCACCGTGGTCTTTTTCTTTTCTTTTTTTTTTTCCCTCCCCCCCCCAACAGTTTAATGCTCATTCAGGATGAAACAGCTCAATGACGCTGTTAAGCGCATCAGTTTGATGTGTGCTTGATGTTTTCTGTGCTATATTCAGGTACTGACTGGTTTCCGATCGTTTTGGAAGCCAGCACTCGCGAGCCGGCGCTTGTGTGTGTGTGTGTGCGTGTGTGCGTGTGTGTGTGTGTGTGTGTCTGTGTCTGTGACAGCCGGCAACTCCACCATGATCTGTTTTATTCTACTTCTAAAGAGTTTAATTCCTCATCAAAAGTCTGTATGTTTTGGCCACAGAGGCTATGATCTGTGGCAAGTTCCGCTGTCAACATGCTGTAGTCCCTCCGATATGACAAGTGCAACAGCCCAGTGGTTAAAACGTTGGGCTTTCAATCTGAGGGTCCCGGGTTCGAAATCCGGTCAATACGGCCTAACTGGTAAAGGCTCAGGAATTGTTCCGATCTCCCAAGTCAACATATGAGCAGACCTGCTAGTGTCTGAACCCCCTTCGTGTATAACATACGCATGCAGAGAATCGAGCAACGCACGTTTAAGATCCTGTAATCCATGTCAACGTTCGGTGGCTTATGGAGACAAGAACATACCCGGATTGTACCTCCACTCACCCCCCCCCCCACCCCCACCTTACGAGAACAGGAGTATGACTGCCAACATGGCGGGGGTAAAAAAAACGGTCATACACGTCCACTCATTCATACCAGTGAACGAGGGAGTTGCAGCCCACGAACGAAGAAGAAGCAGAAGAAGATTCCCCTGATATTTTGACGCACCTTGTTTGCTTGACCCATCAACATAATTGTTGAACAGTAACCTGAATTGATCTCTTTTTTTTTTTTTTTTTTGACGAGCGTCCAAGCGTTGTAGCTTCTGTAGCAACCCACTTCCGTTCAATTAATTAGCAAGGACGGACATGATCCAGAGCCTACGGTGGGTGGGGCTTATGTCTAATTGAGGTGGTGTGGTGTGTGCACGTGTATGTGTGAATGGAAGGGGTGGAGTGAGGTGGTGAAGGGAGTGATAGAGAGGGATGTACGGGGGGGGGGGGAGGGGGGGTTGAGAGAATTAAGGCTTGTGTCTAATTGAGGTGGTGTGGTGTGTGCACGTGTAAGTGTGAATGGAAGGGGTGGAGTGAGGTGGTGAAGGGAGTGATAGAGAGGGATGTACGGGGGGGGGGGGGGTGAGAGAATTAAGGCTTGTGTCTAATTGAGGTGGTGTGGTGTGTGCACGTGTATGTGTGAATGGAAGGGGTGGAGTGAGGTGGTGAAGGGAGTGATAGAGAGGGATGTTGGGGAGAGAATTAAGGCTTGTGTCTAATTGAGGTGGTGTGGTGTGTGCACGTGTATGTGTGAATGGAAGGGGTGGAGTGAGGTGGTGAAGGGACTGATAGAGAGGGATGTGTGTGTGTGTGGGGGGGGAGAATTAAGGAAGGGGAGGGATGAAAATGGTGTGGGGTGTGGGGGGGTTTGGGGACGGGGAGACGAACGTGCCTCTTTCTTGCTCGCCGACTCTCTCTCTCTCTCTCTCTCTCTCTCTCTCTCTCGCTGCTTTCTCTTCTCTACACTGAGGACAAGTCTACAAGAAATATGTCGAAATGTTCCTGGGACTGTTAATAATGTATAAAAACTCTTCTCTCTCTCTCTCTCTCTCTCTCTCTCTCTCTCTCTCTCTCACTCACTCACTTACACACACACACACACACACACACACACACACACACGGAAACCTCACCTCATTGAAGGTAGGGGCCATCATCAACGCGCTAGAACCATTGACGCTGCCGTTGTTGTTGTCCACCCCTGATCCCAGCACCGCCGCTGGGGGGAGCAGCGTACTGTTGACGTCCACCACGTCAGCAAACGTCGCGTGCCACGTCGTCACGTTTGCTGACGACGTTGACGGACCCGTCGTCGTCGCGACTTCTCGTTCCATAGCCGTGGGTCGGAAGTCGACTGACGTCACAAACACTGACGTCGAAGTCTCCATTGGGAATGAGACGTCCAAAGCCCCCGTATCCATGGCAACGCACTGATCGTTGACGTCGTTCGGGGTACCGGGTATCCTTGAAAATGACCTGAGTAAGTAAAGAGAATATCGATTCTTCTTCTTCTTCTTCTTCTTCTTCTTCCTTCACCGTTGATTCTTTCAGGAAGCTCCAATCGAACACATCACCCACCGCACAGCACACGGAATTATGAAGAAAACGGGTGATCTCTCACACAAAAATCCCACTGCTGTGTTGAGCTCGTTTCCTTCATCGTGACGATAGCGCAGCGACGGAGTGACCCCACAACAAAAAACGAAACCTCCACCCACAACACCTTCATCACCACCACGACCAACACCAGTCGTCATCGCTCAGGTTATTGAAGGGGAAACCGGACGAAAGGGGAGAAAGAGTGTTGTAGGGTTTCCATCTGAACCGGTTAAGTGAGAGCGGTGAGGGGTTGGTGCTAATTCCGAAGTCCAAGACAAGTTTACAAACAACTGGAGGAATCTCGTGTGGCTCAGCTGTAAATGTTGACGTAGGCAGAAAACTATGTGAATGACCCCCTCGTGAGCTCCATCGTTTTTGTTGTTGTTGTTGTTGTTTTGTGTGGTTTTTGTTTGTTGTTTTTGGGAGTTTGTTTGGTGCTTTTAGTTGTTGTTGTTGTTGTTTTGTTAAAGGAAAAAGCAATGCATACGTATCCGACGGAGATACGTTGTTTTACTGTAGATATTCAAAGAAACTGGCACAGGTATCCAATGAGTATGTGTTGTTTTGGTACAGAGTATCAACTAATACGTGTTGTTTCTGCACAGGTATCCACAGAATATATGTTGTTTTGAATTTGGTATCAAAAGCATATATTTAAGTTGTTTCGGTACAGGTATCCAACGAATTCGTGTTGTTTCGGCACATGCATCCAACGAATTCGTGTTGTATCGGTACATATATCCAATGAATTCGTGTTGTTTTGGTACAGTTATCCAACGAATTCGTGTTGTTTCGGTTCAGGTATCCAACGAATTCGTGTTGTTTTGGAACAGGTATCCAATGAATTCGTGTTGTTTCGGTACAGGTATCCAATGAATTCGTGTTGTTTTGGTACAGGTATCCAATGAATTCGTGTTGTTTTGGTACAGGTATCCAATGAATTCGTGTTGTTTCGGTACAGGTATCCAATGAATTCGTGTTGTCTCGGTACAGGTATCCAATGAATTCGTGATGTTTCAGTACAGGTATCCAACGAATTCGTGTTGTTTCGTTACAGGTATCCAATGAATTCGTGTTGTGTTGGTACAGGTATCCAACGAATTCGTGTTGTTTCGGTACAGGTATCCAACGAATATATTTGGTTTGGTACGGGTGTTCAACGAATCTATGTTGTTTTGGTTCAGGTATCCAACGCGTTCATGTTGTTTTGGTTCAGGTATCAAGCAAATACGTGTTGTTGATGTACGTATCCAACAAATATGTGTCGTTTTGGTACAGGTATTCAACGAATACGTTTAGTCCGGTACAGGTATCCAATGAATTCGTGTAGTTTCAATACACGTATCTAACGAATATCACATGTTGTTTTGGTTCAGGTATTCAACGAATATGTTTTATCCGGTACAGGTATCCAATGGAAATACGTTCTGTTTCGATATATAGGTGATGTAGGTGTCCAATACTGATACAGATATCCGACGATTATATGCTGTTTTGTTTCAGTTATCCAGTCGATGTTAGCACAAGGATACACAAGGAACAGGTGTGCTCTCAGTCACATGACTCGCTCTGTTATCCTCTTTTTAACCAATGAAAGCAGCGTATCAAAGGGACACGAAATCCTTTGTAGCGATCACTGGAACGAGTGGTCCTCTGTAGCCATTAACAGGCACGCCTGATAGTGGTCCTTTGGAGGAGCAATCAGCTGTGTTGATCTGCATCGGGGGATGAAAGGGAAGTGTGTCTCAAGTCAAGAGAGGTGTTTCTCCCGAGGGCACAGAAGTGTTGCAGCCAGCTACCCGCTCTTGACCTGTGTGGTGGTAAGAAAAAAGGTTAATTGAAATATCATCCTGCATTTTTTTTTTTTTTTTTTTTTTTTTTTTTTAGATGCTGCTACCTCGTCTGATTTGGTCTGTCTGTCTGTCTGTCTGTCTGTCTGTCTCTCTCTCTCTCTGTCTCTCTCTTCATCTACCTTCTCACTTCGTTTAATCCTCATCGTAAAAGCGCTGAATGGTATAACTTGGTGACTCGTTTTTCTTTTTTTCTTTTTTTTTTAAATGCTGTTTTGCAGTTATTGCACGCGTAGAGTTTTCGATAGTTATATAAGAAACCCAAATCTTTTTTTTTTCCCCCAGTTACAATTGTCCTCTAATGTCAACAATAAGCTTTTATTTTTAATTGCTGCAAAACAAAATCTCTCTCTCTCTCTCTCTCTCTCTCTCTCTTGATCTATTTCCTACTCTCAAAATACTACCCCTTTTTAACCTCTTTTAACTCTTTAATAAACACGTCGGATATACACGTGTCCTTCAATGACAACAACAACAACAAGAAGCAAACAACCAACCACCACACACACCTCACCACAACCCAGCCACTCTTCCTACATGGTCACTCGTTCCTCCTTTCAAACCCCGACACCAGGTCCATAGCCAGCAGCTACGGAAACCTAAACCAGTGCACAAAACGCACAGACAGTGCAGAGACAGCCAGTATGGTAGCGTCTCTATAGCCAGCAGCTACAAAAACTGAAACCAGTGCACAAAACGCACAGACAGTGCACAGACAGCCAGTACAGTAGTGACTCTATAGCCAGCAGCTACAAAAACTGATACCAGTGCACAAAACGCACAGCGCACAGATAGCCAGTATAGTAGTGACTCTACAGCCAGCAGCTACGGAAACTGAAACCAGTGCACAAAACGCACAGCGCACAGACAGCCAGTATAGTAGTGACTCTATAGCCAGCAGCTACAAAAACTGAAACCAGTGCACAAAACGCACAGACAGTGCACAGACAGCCAGTACAGTAGTGACTCTATAGCCAGCAGCTACAAAAACTGAAACCAGTGCACAAAACGCACAGACAGCGCACAGACAGCCAGTATAGTAGTGACTCTATAGCGAGCAGCCACAAAAACTGAAACCTGTGCACAAAACGCACAGCGCACAGACAGCCAGTACAGTAGTGTCTCTATAGCCAACAGCTACAAAAACTGAAACCAGTGCACAAAACGCACAGACAGCCAGTACAGTAGTGACTCTATAGCCAGCAGCCACAAAAACTGAAACCAGTGCACAAAACGCACAGACAGCGCACAGACAGCCAGTATAGTAGTGACTCTATAGCCAACAGCTACAAAAACTGAAACCAGTGCACAAAACGCACAGCGCACAGACAGCCAGTATAGTAGTGACTCTACAGCCAACAGCTACAAAAACTGATACCAGTGCACAAAACGCACAGCACACAGACAGCCAGTATAGTAGTATCTCTATAGCCAGCAGCTACAAAAACTGAAACCAGTGCACAAAACGCACAGCGCACAGACAGCCAGTAGTGTCTCTATAGCCAACAGCTACAAAAACTGAAACCAGTGCACAAAACGCACAGCGCACAGACAGCCAGTATAGTAGTGTCTCTATAGCCAGCAGCTACAAAAACTGAAACCAGTGCACAAAACGCACAGACAGTGCACAGACAGCCAGTATAGTAGTGTCTCTACAGCCAGCAGCTACAAAAACTGAAACCAGTGCACAAAACGCACAGCGCTGAGCCAGCCAGTATAGTAGTGAGTCTATAGCCAGCAGCTACAAAAACTGATACCGGTGCACAAAACGCACAGCGCACAGATAGCCAGTATAGTAGTGACTCTACAGCCAGCAGCTACGGAAACTGAAACCAGTGCACAAAACGCACAGCGCACAGACAGCCAGTATAGTAGTGAGTCTATAGCCAGCAGCTACAAAAACTGAAACCAGTGCACAAAACGCACAGACAGTGCACAGACAGCCAGTAGTGTCTCCATAGCCAGCAGCTACAAAAACTGAAACCAGTGCACAAAACGCACAGCGCACAGACAGCCAGTATAGTAGTGACTCTATAGCCAGCAGCTACAAAAACTGAAACCAGTGCACAAAACGCACAGCGCACAGACAGCCAGTATAGTAGTGACTCTATAGCCAGCAGCTACAAAAACTGAAACCAGTGCACAAAACGCACAGACAGTGCACAGACAGCCAGTAGTGTCTCCATAGCCAGCAGCTACAAAAACTGAAACCAGTGCACAAAACGCACAGCGCACAGACAGCCAGTATAGTAGTGACTCTATAGCGAGCAGCCACAAAAACTGAAACCAGTGCACAAAACGCACAGTCAGAGCACTCACACACAGCGAGTAGGCTAAGCAGTGGTTCTGCTGGACCCAGTAGCGTGTGTGATCATCATCGTCACCTGCGTCAGAGCTAAAACCCCCCAAACATGCACGACGCGCGCGACCAGGCAAGTAGTAGGTCTGTCTGGATCAAATCACCCAGCCAAGCGTGATTGGCTCCCCCCGCCACCCCTATCCGCCCACCATCCACCCCGCCCTCCCCCCCCCCTCCTCCCTCACCTCCCCACCCCCACCCCTCCTCCTTCTCTACACTTCAACGGAGCTTAACTCTCTCCATACGAACGGCGAAAGAGACGACGTTAACAGAGTTCCATCCCAATTACCATCATCAAAATATTGCAAGCGGAACGTCTTATACTGAAGAGGTGAATGTTGACAAAGAATACCACAGTTCTGACGACGGAAGCTAAAGGTTGGGTCATTCAGACACCCACTGGACATCCGAGGGGTCTGTGTAGAGGAGAAGAGAGGACTGGCCGTACTGTGTGAGTTAAGATGAGAGAGAGAGAGAGAGAGAAGAAAAAAACCGCAACAAATATGTGACATAATAGCAGTGCGCGACCAGACACGCTCACCACTGCAGTGCTATGTATAGGTAGGTACAGGCAGTCCCAAGTAGGGTGTTGCGTCCTTAAGTATTGTAATTTGTATTGTACTACGTTTTTGTCACAACATTTTTTTTTTCTTTTTTCATTTTCTCTTGGGACTGTGTTCATTGTTTTATTTCTTTTGAAACTGCATATCATCAGAATGAAATTATTACATCGTAGTTGTGTTGAGAAAAATCCTGACACAAAATGAAAGAGAGAGAGAGAGAGAGAAACAGCACATTTCTCTGTGTGAAATTCGAGCTGCTCTCTCCTGGGAGAGCTCATCGCCACAGTCTAACGCCACCCACAGAGTGTATAGATCTGACACATTCTCAGCTGAAATCAACATTATATATTCTTGATTGACCCTACTCAGAGTGCGTTTGTCAACGATTTGCTGTTGTTGTTCCTTTTGTTTTTGGCCACAAATGCAGGTTTCCGCAAATCAATTTCAGTTCATGTTAGATAAGAAACAATATAAAAATAATAATAAAACTCCGATATTCAGATTGTGCAGTGTTTATTCTTTCGCTGCTGCTGGAATGAAACATGTTTTGAATGTTGCACGCGACTGACTAAAGTGTCAAAAACGTGTTTGTCTACAAGTTTTGAAAGTCATCATGCCAGTTAACTAGTCATGGTCAGTCATTTCGAGGTTTGCTTTCATTAAAACTGAGAACGGTCAGATGTAGCCTCCACGAACACAACATAAGGACGGTACGGCAACACCCAGTGACAACTATCAAACAGGCACTGCCTCAGCTGTAGTTTCGTGTGTGGGTACAGAGTTCTGTATTAACGGAGACACGGTGTTGGGAAATAGAAACAGAACACTGAACCTCTTTGTTATTGTTGCTGTTATTTTTGTGGTGGTTGTTTGTTGTTGTTGTTTGTTTGTTTGTTGTTTTGTTTGTTTTTCGTTGTTGTTTTGTTTTTTGTTGTTGTTTTTTGTTGTTTTGTTTTGTTTTTTGTTGTTGTTCTTGTTGTTCTTTTTACTTTATTTTATTTTATTGTTTTGTTGTTGTTTTTTGGGGGGGTTAATTTATTTATTTATCTGATTTATTTATTTTCTTTTATTATTATTATT
>NC_134880.1:22054745-22094745 GCF_041734735.1 Babylonia areolata
TCCACTTGACGTCACAGCACGTGGGCACGTGTACACGCGTTGTCGGCCATACTGGTTGTGGGGGCGAGCATTAATTAATTGTGCTACGTACATGGTAAAACGTTCGTCTCCGGCTTTCAGTTCAGCAATAATTACACTTTATTTGAAATTCATTAGGGCTGACCAGGAAGTTGGATCTACGCCGCCCTCGGGTTTTCTTCCGTCGTAAATAATGACAACTATCGGCAATAAATAAATAGATAAACAGAATCAACCCTGTGATCACCAAAATTTCATTAATCAGTCAATCGATCATGACAAAAACATGATTAACTGATTAAAAACAACCGGCATACCACCACCCACCATCATCATAATGTCCGCCAGAATCACCACTGAGACACAGTTGTGACGCCTACAATGTGTTTGCCATAATACGACACTCCGATCTATGCCCGTGCAGTACTTGGTAGCTGAGACTCCGTCGCCTGCTGCATGCATCATGTGAGTCCTCGGTGCTAACAGGCCTACAGGAAGCAGTAGCAAAAAAATCTCTGTTTGCTGAGGCGCTTTCCTTTCACCAACAGCTGGAGAAGCACTCTCAAGAATCAGCTACGGATTGGTGAGGACAAACTGTCAGCTGCTGCAGCAGAAAAGCGAGCTCGCAGAAAAGGGACGGCAACCAACAGACCAGCATCAGATTACACATGTGACCGCTGCGACAGAGACTGTCTCTTTCGCATCGGCCTCTACAGTCACAGGGGACGCTGCTTGGTTCAAACAGACAGCCCAGTTAGACACAAGGTCGGATATACTCTATCCATGGTCAGCCATGACCGAAGGAGGCCTACTACTTTCCTTTCACCTTTTTAACGCCCCACGCTCTCTACCACAGACATTCAATGACAGGATCTCCATCATCCATCAGCACACCAATGCAGTGCTGGAAGAAGAAGGAGAAGAAGAAGAAGGAGGAGGAGGAGAAGGAGAAACAAAGCAAAGTCAATCTCCTCTTTCGTGTATTTGGGGCTGTGAAAATGTTCCGCAAGCGCGCGCGCACGA
Source organism: Babylonia areolata (assembly GCF_041734735.1). Lineage (NCBI taxonomy): Eukaryota > Metazoa > Mollusca > Gastropoda > Neogastropoda > Buccinidae > Babylonia > Babylonia areolata. Next base: position 22,055,787 of record NC_134880.1, read on the forward strand.
ACACACACACACACACACACACACACACACACACACACACACACACACACACACACACACACACACACACACACACACACACACACACACACACACACAATTTGCGAAGCCATCTAATCACAACTATACAGCAGTATGATCGTCAATCAAATGTGATCTCTAGAAAAATACAAAACAATATACTAAAACCAAGTGATTTATTCACCTGCGATGACTGTCAAAAAACACTTGCCAACTAAGTATTTCAGTGCATGCGTATTAGATGACCGTTTATTTCTTTGTTCCCTTTGTTCTTTGTTGTGTCTATTAATCCTTCGGGATTTTATGACAATAAATGAAGTCAAGTCAAGTCAAGTCAAGTCACACACACACACGCACACACACACACACACACACACACACACACACACACACACACACACACGCACGCACGCACGCACGCACGCACGCACGCACGCAGACACAGAGAGAGAGAGAGAGAGAGAGAGAGAGAGAGAGAGAGAAACCGTCCAACTTGCAAAACAGCCAGACACGGGACCAGCGATACCAGTCAGTGGTGTTCTGGAGGGTTTGCAGAGGGGTGGGATGTTCTACATAGATCACCCAACATCTCCAACTCACCCAACACCTAAGTCCAGGGACGATACAAGCATTACCCAGCCTGACAAACTGCATTACCTAGCCTTACAAAAGACCTTACCCAGCCTGATAAACGGGTAGCGTGTGACACAACACTCCGGAACCCGAAAGCCGAGCTCAACGTGGTGTGGCCGCAGTGCCGTTCAATCACCGAATAACGAGGGATCAAGTCTCATCATCAGCCATGAAGTGAGATAACGAGACAGAGATAGACGCAGACGGACAGACTAGCTTGAACTGAAAAAAAACAACAACAAAAAACAAACAAAACAAAAGGTATGGCCTTGTCTGTACATAACATGTCAAGTTCTCGCCCGTTTCGATACGTGGAATCGTTAATTTATACCATACCACTGAAATCAAGTTACGACAATCAGAATTAAAATCCCGCCTTGAACTCGATGTTGATTTCAACTGGAAGTTTTGACTGCTATTGTTTTCACTGTTGTTAAAAGAAAAGTACAAGGATCGCACAGCTCTGGCTGAAGGGAATTCATAGTTACTGTGTCAAGGGCTCGGCAACGGAAAGCGGTGCCCAATATTCTACTTTAGCAGCTTTAACCTTCTCCAACCAAACCCATTCACACTCGGGTCGAATGATGAATGTGCTTTTCCCCAAGGAAACAACACCGTGCCAAAGAGGGGATTCGAACTCTGGTGATCACTCGATGAAACGTTCAACGGCTATACTAACCGAGTCGGTCACGCGGCCTCCTTGTATAGTATTGTATTGTATTTCTCTTTTTGTCACAGCAGATTTCTCTGTGTGAAATTCGGGCTGCTCTCCCCAGGGAGAGCGCATCGCTACACTACAGCGCCACTCAATTTTTTTTGTATTTTTTCCCTGCGTGCAGTTTTGTTTTTCCTACTGAAGTGGATTTTTCAACAGAATTTGGCCGGGAACAACCCTTTTGTTGCCGTGGGTTCTTTCACGTGCGCTAAGTGCGTGCTGCACACGGGACCTCGGTTTATCGTCTCATCCGAATGACTAGCGTCCAGACCACCACTCAAGGTCTAGTGGAGGGGGAGAAAATATCGGCGGCTGAGCAGTGATTCGAACCAGCGCGCTCGGATTCTCTCGCTTCCTAGGCGGTCGACGACCTTGTTTTGTTAAAACCCGGAGACATTCCACTTCCACGGCACGACGGCAGACTGGGTCAGATCTTGGACTTGGCCATTATCTCTGGCTTACAGTGGAGAGGACTTGGAACCAAGAGAGTTAGTAGTCTGGATTACAAACTAAAAATGGATTTTGTTTGGGTTTAAGACAATGAAACGGTTGGGTTTCGATTTGAAACAATGTAGCACTCTTCCACTGATGACAGAAGCAATTACGTAGGCTTTCGGCCCTTCTTGTTCTAAAGTACTCCACAACACTGTCACTGATACATACTCTGATCCTTGTGACAAAACTGAAAGATGACCCCAAAACTGCACACCTGTGCCCTGACTTTCTCAACTGACATAATCATAATTATTGTCCACTGACTGACCGTCTGAACATGGCCTGGGAACGCTGAAAAAGAAGAAGAAATAAACACCTGAAACAGAGACCAGAGTCCAGAATGCACGCTCTGTGAGCTATCAGCTTGCACCCCTCCTGAAGCAACCACGCATACCTATGAAAACCAAAGCCAAACTGATCAACGCAGTCTTCTTCCCCACCCTGACCTATCAGTGCCAGACCTGGACTATGAACAAAGCCCTGGGGAACAAACACACTTGTGAGATGAATGAATGATATGGATACTTATATAGATAGGGATACTTATATAGTTATGGACACTTAACTCACTCAGTACGGCCAGTCCTCTCTTCTCCTCTACACAGACCCCTCGGATGTCCAGTGCGTGTCTGAATGACCCAACCTTTAGCTTCCGTCGTCAGAATTGTGGTATTCTTTGTCAACATTCACCTCTTCAGTATAAGAGCCTTCCGCTTGCAATATTTTGATGATGGTAATTGGGGTGAAACGCTGTTAACGTCGTCTCTTTCGCCGTTCGTATGGAGAGAGTTAAAAAGCGCCAATTCTCGGTCGACGACCAAGCTCTGAGCGCTTCACGAACACGGGGTCATTTGCACGAAGGCTGCTTACCTGGGTAGAGCCGACTGACGGCTGCCATTGTGCGCTCATCATTCTTCTTCTTCTTCTTCTTCTGCGTTCGTGGGCTGCAACTCCCACGTTCACTCGTATGCACACGAGTGGGCTTTTACGTGTATGACCGTTTTTACCCCGCCATGTAGGCAGCCATACTCCGTTTTCGGGGGTGTGCATGCTGGGTATGTTCTTGTTTCCATAACCCACCGAACGCTGACATGGATTACGGGATCTTTAACGTGCGTATTTGATCTTCTGCTTGCATATACACACGAAGGGGGTTCAGGCACTAGCAGGTCTGCACATATGTTGACCTGGGAGATCGTAAAAATCTCCACCCTTCACCCACCAGGCGCCGTCACCGTGATTCGATCCCGGGACCCTCAGATTGACAGTCCAACGCTTTAACCACTCGGCTATTGCGCCCTTCGCTCATCATTCGTTTCCTGAGATGAGATGGTTCGCTCGAGAGGCTGGCAAAACCAGAAGGGTCAGGACCGGGTCGGAAACAACATCAGAAAGCTGGTTGGTGCAACACCTATCAACCAGTACATGGCGCAGCAACTCATGAAGTGGTCTGGTCACCTGACAATAATGCCACTTAACCAGCCGGCCCTGCAAGCCTACAACACAAAGCACACAGACCTCAGAGCTAGAAGAAGACCACCTTTTCCCTCAGCAATAAGTTCAATTGTGGCAGGTCCACTTCCTTTGCATTAGCTGTGCTTGACTATGTGTGAATACATATGTATATGTATACACGTGTTCGTGAAGCGCTCAGAGCTTGGTCGTCGACCGAGAATTGGCGCTTTTTAACTCTCTCCATACGAACGGCGAAAGAGACGACGTTAACAGCGTTTCACCCCAATTACCCTCTTCACGATCTTCTTCAGCATGATGCTCCAACAGGCCACTGAAGATCTTGGCGACGACGACGGTATCTTCATCAGATACCGCACTGATGGCAGCCTATTCAACCTGAGGCGGCTACAGGCCCACACCAAGACACTGGAGCAACTCATCAGAGAGCTTCTGTTTGCCGACGATGCTGCCCTCGTCGCCCATACAGAAGCGGCCCTGCAGCGTATAACGTCCTGCTTCGCAGAGGCTGCGCAGCTCTTCGGCCTAGAAGTCAGTCTGAAAAAGACGGAAGTTGTCCACCAGCCTGCCCCACGGGAAGAATTCAACGCTCCTCACATAAACGTCGGTGAGACAGAGCTGAAGTCGGTCCACCAGTTCAGCTACCTAGGCTGCACCATCTCGTCTGACGCCAAGATCGACAAGGAGATCGACAACAGACTTGCAAAGGCAAACAGCGCATTCGGCAGGCTGTACAAGAGAGTGTGGAACAACAAACACCTGAAGAAAGACACAAAGATCAGCGTGTACAGAGCTGTTGTACTGCCCACCCTGTTGTATGGCTCCGAAACCTGGGTCACCTACCGGCACCACATACGACTGCTTGATCGCTTTCACCAGCGCTGCCTTCGCACCATCCTCAGCATCCACTGGAATGACTACATCACAAATGTCGAGGTCCTGGAGCAGGCAAAGACTATCAGCATCGAGGCAGTGCTGCTAAAGACCCAGCTACGTTGGGCAGGGCACGTGTCCAGGATGGAGGACCACCGCCTGCCCAAGATCGCGCTGTATGACGAACTGTCCACTGGCCACCGTGACAGAGGAGCACCCAAGAAGAGATACAAAGACTCCATGAAGAAAGCTCTCGGTGCCTGTCACATTGACCATTGCCAGTGGTCCGCAGTAGCCGCTGATCGAGAGACCTGGCGACGCACCATCCACCAAGCTGTTTCCTCCTTCGAAAACAACCGCAGGGCCAGCCTTGAGGACAAACGCAGAAGGAGGAAGAACCACGACGCTGCAGCCGCGAACCCAGACCAGACTTTCCCTTGCAACCGCTGCGGCCGACTCTGCTTTTCCCGCATTGGCCTTGTCAGCCATGAGCGTGCCTGCATCAGACGTGGACAACGCCCTTCCTAAATCAGGCGAAGCCAGGCCATGATGATGATGATGACATAACTACATGCATGTATATGAATGTGAATTGTGTGTGCGTGTGTTTATGTAAGTTTGTGCCTGCCTATGTGTGCGTATGTGTTGGGTAGCTGCTAGATACACATGTATGTTAAAATGTATGTATGCAGTGTCTGTGTGTGTGTGTGTGTGTGTGTGTGTGTGTGTGTGTGTGTGTGTGTGTGTGTGTGTGTGTGTGTGTGGTCACATTTTGGTGTGTGTGTATGTAATATTAATGTAATGCTTAATGGTAACAAAAGCGTTTTTGTAAAGCACCTACAGCAGATTTCTGGATAGTGTGCTATAGAAGTATCCATTATTATTATTATTATTATTATTATTAAGACCACGCCGGCGGTGGACTGACGGAGTTTCAGACAGCTCCACGTTCACAGCATGCCGCTAATCCGGGCCTCCCATCCTCCCGCAGATCGCCAACTTCAACCTCAACCTCAACCTCAGGCCCATAACTACAAAGTAGTCGTTGGGGGGAGCCTGAGGACCGCAGACGCAACCTCCCTTCTCCATCTGTCTCTGTCGGCAGCCGCTGGCAGCAGTTCACGTGTGTGGAGTCCGGTCCATTGTTTGATGTTCACATGCCAGTTCTTCCGCTGTCTTCCTCTTCTTCTCCCGCCCTCGATGGTGCCTTGCATGATTGTTTTGGACAAGCTGGTGTGTCGAGTGTTGTGTCCAAACCATATTAGCTTGCGTCTCTTCACAGTTGAAATGAGAGGTTCCTGAGGTCCAGCAAGGTTCTCAATTCTGCTTCGTACATGTTCATTGGTCCTGTGCTCGATCCAGGGAATTTGAAGAAGCTTCCTCAGGCATTTGTTCTCGCCAACTTCAGCTTCCAGCAAAACCTTCCCATGAGAAGCGGACGGATAAGTTAAGTGAGTAAAGCAAGACTCGTATAAAACAGACCGCAAGATAGAATGATCCTCCACGTGTGGAAATGCAGTGTAGCACAAGCAGCAAGGTGGAGTAATAATGCCAATGACACGAAGCGAAAGATGGGGCAACTTTTTTTTTTCAATGACCAAAAATAAAATAAAATATATGCTTGATAAAAGACACACATGATGACCTCATTCTGTCATACTCAAAGATACTTTTCCCAACTTTGCTTGCAGTTCCCTCCTGGAGTTACTACAGGTTTATCTCCCATCCTCCTCCCTGTTTCTGTCAAGCCTAGCCTGACTGTCAGTTCGCGCGCGACAGACGTCCTTGAACCCGCAGACGACAAAAAACATATCCCATAGTTCCTGCCACTTGCCGATGGCGGAAATATCATTCAGCAGAATCGGTGAGTCATGTAAAGTGACTCGCTGTCATTAATGTGGATAGCTCCTTCTCCTTTGGCCGCTTTCGTCCTTGACCATCAAAACAGGACCACAGAGAAAGAAAGATACACACTGTTCTTGTGTGTGTGTGTGTGTCTCTATGTCTGTGTGTGTGTGTGTGTGTGTGTGTGTGTGTGTGTGTGTGTGTGTGTGTCCGTCTGTGTCTGTGTGTTTGTGTCTGTGTGTTCACGCCCCGCACTGCTGCGAGGACCGGAGAAATTCAAAAGCTGTGACTTCAGTAGCTCACTGCAACTGCAACTTCTCGGCCAACACCTGCCACACACAACACCCATTCAGTCCTCCAATCCAACCTGACAGCCTAGGCTTCTCCATCATCACAAATTTTCCCTCGTCAGTCACTAACCATTTTCTTACCATCGTCACCACCAGAAACCTCCCTCCTCCTTTCTCTCCTCCCCCCCCCAATCCCCGCTCCCCGCGTCCTCCCCCTCCCCCCTGCCCCCCTCCCCCTTCGCCCCACCCCTCCCCGCCCACCTGCATACCCAATCTCCCTGACTGAGGACACAGACGTATCTTACTTTCAATTAAGGCGAGGTTCGTTCCGGTCGTGACATTCAGGCTCTTGATCCATGTGTCCTCTTGTACGATACCAGCTACTCATCCAGATTACGTTGCTTCGTTAAATGGGCGGGAGAGAAAACTCCAAAGAAGGTGAATCTATCCTGTAACATCCCACACCAGATGACCTGTTTGTCTTTAGCGTGTGTTGTTTTTTTTGTTTGGTTGGTTGTGTTTTTTTTATAGCTGGCTCGCCATGAATAAAGTTTAATGGGGGTTCCTGGAGTTACGAAAGAGAGAGAGAAAGAGAGTGGAAGGGTGGGCGGGGGGCAGGGAGGGAGACAGACAGACAGACACACACACACACACACACACACATACACACACACACACACACACACACACACACACACACACACACACACGCACGCACACACACACACACACACACACACACACACACACACACACACACACACACACATGAACACACATAGAATGAGAGGGAATGAGAGAGAGAAAGAGAAAAGCCGAGAGGCAAAGAATGAGACAGAGCGATGGTCATTCACAACAACGATTCTGTTCTTTTCTACATTGGTTCGAGCTCGCGCGCTTCCGTTACTTGTCATCGCCGCTCTGTTGCTACAACAGAAAGTTACAGCACTGCCCTTAATTAAGGCCCAGACACGGTAGTGACATTTTGACCAAAATCATGATTTTTGGTGATTTTCGTTTTTTCGCATCATTTGGTTTAAATAATCTTTAATTATTCAACAATACACATGATTACAATGCAATGAATGACAAAAGAGCATCAACAAGCTTAAAGCTTATACTGTGCTCACAACGTTGCACTTCAATTTTATCATGACGGCTGATGAACCATATTATGACTTGTATCAAATAACATTCATAAACAGTAAGTAATGAAATAATGAAATAAAATAAAAATAAACAATCATTTCGCATCATTTGCTTCTTCAACATCTAATCTTTATAGTCCGTTTCACCGGGGTACTATATTCACTTAAATAAAGCTTCAAACAGCATCAACATGTGTGATTTCTTGTGAGTACAAGCACATCTCTTTCTTTTCCTGTTTTCTCAGTTTTGTGTTTTGTCCTCGTAATATCATTTTTCAAAATGCTAATGCTCAAAAACTTTAAAAGATAGCATGTTCAAACTTGGTACTTTCTTTCTTTATGTATTCATTTTTATTACAGTGCGGTGGTTTGTATAGTACTAGTAAAAGAATGAATATACACTCATTTGAAAAAAAAAAAGTCAATGAATTTATACACATTTCAACAACAACAACAAAAAGTATTTATTCAAATACCAAAATACCACTGCACTATATTAAAGAACAAATACAAACAAATCAAATAAAACAAACAGAAATAACGTATCTATAAAGGTAAAGAGGTTCTAAGCTTTTATTTATTTATTTTTGTTTGTCGGCCATTTTGGATTCGTTTCCATGGAAACCGTCACGACAAATTGCACAAAATGACCTTTTTAGACATGTTTAGTCCAATATCTTTGCATACCATGTCGCAGAAAGCCATAAACTTCAAGTTTATTTCATACGTTTTTGAACTACGTTGTCTGGCCTTAATTAAAATTGAATCTGTTTTACATAAATATGCACTAGGTAATTTTGAGACACAGAGAGAAGAGGGGGCGGACGATGTGGGGGTGTTGGGTCCGGGGGGTGGGGGTGGGTGCGGGGGCGGGGGGGGCAAGCAGACAGACAAACACAGACAAACAAACAAACCCGAGACAGAGAAACGTACGCACAGAGACACACACGCTGACTTGCAGAGAGAAAAATAAGTCAATTTCAATGGTCTCCATTTCTCTGGGTGACAGACAAGACAAGACAAGACAAGACAAGACAAAGTCGGGTAACATGTAAGGGTGGTGCGTGCTTTTTTTTTTTTTTTTTTTAATTTACACCCAGCCCTTGCCCTTAATTAAAACAGACTAATAAAGCGAACGAAGCAGATTGTAAACCAAGGAGGAAAAAAAAACACAAAAAAAACCACAAAGAAACTACATGAATTACTGGGCACCAGCCTCCCTACTTCCCGATCATCCACTTCCTAATTCTCCACCCTCCACTTCCATCCGGTTCACAACAGACCGAAACAAAGTTCGTATGAGAGTGAATGAAAAGCAAAACATGTAAACATTACAGTTGGAATACTAAGTCTTCCTCTCGGGTGTGAAAAGAAAACACAACAACAACAACAACAACAACACACACACACACACACACACACACACACACACACCCGACAGAAAGACAGAGAAAGGAGAGAGTGTGAAAGAACTAATATAGCATAGCACTCCCCAAAGCATAACGTAAATTCAAGCAGAAACGAAAGAATAGATTTTGAAAGTGCTAATGTCACAGAACACGACCCTTCTTCGGATTCCAGTCGTCACAAGTGTTCTGAGCACTGCGTTTCGCTGAGTCGCTATATTTATGGTGGCGAAGAAACTGCCCGTGCTGTTCTGAGAGGTATAGTGCTTGTATCAGGGCGATACACTCTCTCTCTCACCCCGCAGAAGAAGAAGAAGAAAGAAGAAGAAAAGAAAAGAAAAGAAGAAAGGGTGAGGGGTGTTACCCCCTTTTTACTGTTGGTTCATTTGACACAGACATACAGAGCTACCGCAGTTTGGTTGAGGGTGTATTTGACAAGAGCCGAATTCAGTCATGAGGTGAAGGGGGAGAGGGGTGGGTGAGGGGGGTGCGGGAGGGTGAGGGGGGGGGGTTAAGTAAAATGAATAATGGAATGAAAGGCGTTGACAACGGTGGTTCCCAGGGAGATTTATCTCTAGTTATTTGTGCAAGCCGATGGATTTCCATTCATGCAGAATGAACCCAATACCACAGTCCAACAACCCAAGAAATCGGCCCTAAAGCTCTTGGGGGAAGCTCATCGATTGTTCTGAGGTGAATTTGAAAAAAAAAAAGAAAAAAGTTCTCGGGCGCTGAATCGCAGCGACTTTGTGTTTTCGTTAAAGTCCCACTGCTTAGGTGGACTTTTATATGTGACAGTACAGTTACAACAGTGAATACTTTTGAAGGAGACTGGCCGTGTTGCTTTTATCATTGTGAAACTTTTAGATCTGTAAGGTTTCCTTCGCCACAAACAGCAACGTGTTCTTCGATGTGGTTTGTTCAAAGTATTTATTCAGATTTTTTGGGGGAAAGGGGGTGGTGTGGTGAGGGCAGGTGGACGGGGGTGGGGGGTGAGGTTACAATGTGAAGGGATAGGTCTTTTTTTTTAAATTTTACCTCAGAAGGCAATACATTATATGTCCATTCTGATTTATGTAAAAGCAAACGCTGGTCGGCTGTGTTGTGTAAGCGACAGGCCATTGAATGTACAGATTATTTTCCAGCAGGATGAATAAAGATTATACTTCGTTCCATGCTGAAAATTAATCTCATACACTAAATAAATCACCTCATTAGAACTTCTTTCCCATCTTACAGAGTGTGTTCCAATCAGTAGACCAACTGCCAACAAAAAAAATCACATCACGTCTTTCGGGTGAGACGATAAACCAAGGTCCCGTATGCAGCACGCACTTGGTGCACTGGAAAAGAACCCATGGCAACAAAAGTGTTGTCCTCTGGCAAAATTACGTAAAAACGAAATCCACTCTGATAGGTATACAAATGGATAAGCATGCACTCAAGGCCTGACAAGTGCGTTAGGTTATGCTGCTGTCAGGCATCTGCCTAGCAGATGCGGTGTGGTGTATATGGATTTGTCCGAATGAAGTGACGCCTCCTTGAGAAACTGAAACTGAAACAAAAAAAAAAAATACCAATGCAGTCTGAACAAAATGTCAGAGTAATTTGGAACTTGGGATGCTCAAGAACAAAAATCAAAATGAATACCTATAGTCCATTCAAGCAACAGAACTTTTTTTTTTTTTTTTTTTTTTTTGTTACATACACCACCTTTCTCGTGATTTAACAAACACCAACATTGTATTTTGTATTTCTTTTTATCACAACAGATTTCTCTGTGTGAAATTCGGGCTGCTCTCCCCAGGGAGAGCGCGTCGCTACACTACAGAGCCACCCTTTTTTTTTTCTTTTTTTCCTGCGTGCAGTTTTATTTGTTTTTCCTATCGAAGTGGATTTTTCTACAGAATTTTGCCAGGAACAACCCTTTTGTTGACGTGGTTTCTTTTACGTGCGCTAAGTGCATGCTGCACACGGGACCTCGGTTTATCGTCTCATCCGAATGACTAGCGTCCAGACCACCACTCAAGGTCTAGTGGAGGGGGAGAAAATATCGGCGGCTGAGCCGTGATCACTCCACCATGTAACATACTCTACGACTCTCCTTCAATGTTTTCGGGTAGCATATACCATGACTTTCGTGCACTGTCCATCCAACATACACCATAAATGAATTTCTCTTATTGGAGACAATAATGAAGTATTGTGCATTCTGCAAAACTGTCTTCAGCCGATCCCTCTTTCAAGAGAGAGACAGACATAGACATTGTTTATTGCCATTGACAATACTATCACATACTACTTTCTACAAAGTCATTCAGAATTGTAAACTGTAGAACTGGCATCAGGGTAACAGTGATTTTTCAATAACTATAAGGCTTCCAAAGTTAATTTCTTTTCCCGATAATTCCAAGCTGGGCCGATAAATTTCGCTAGTGATCTTATTCTTACTTCATCATCTATCAAAATCATACTAGTATGGTTCATGTTCTTTACGTTTTTCAACGTTAAGAATTAAGCATTTCTTTCGAATTTCTTCATAAGACTTACACACAAAAGGGAAATGAATTTCATCTTCAACTGAAGCACCACACATGAGACAAGGGGACCGTGCGGACGAGTCTGCTGAGAAGCACTGAGAGACACAGAGAGAGACAGAGAGGGGGGCGGGGGAGGGGGCGGGGGGGCTGACACTGACACTTTTTTTATTGGCAAATTGCGTTTTGCAGCTCTGCTCCCAAAGGGGATAATTCAGCTTGTGTAAGCGACAAATGAAAAGATAACGAGAAACCATAGAGGGAAATAACAAGTTAAGAGCAAGAGAGAGAGAGAGGGGGGGAGGAGAGAGAGAGAGAAAGAGAGAGACATTTGACGTTTTGGACTCTGACACGTTAATGTCATTGGCCATGAGGTCCTTATGACATGGGTGAATGCGTCAACGTATTTTCATCAATGTATAATAAGCCATTATCATAAACGAAAGAAGTGGTGGTAGCAAATAATCAAACAAAATAAAAGTTCTTTCTTTGGAGAAAAAATGGTAGCAATCAACAGAGCAGGCCACCCTAACACATAATAACTCCTCGTTCATTCATCTATCAATGCACCATGCATGCAACACATTCTAACACTGGCTACAGAAGAAAACTGTCAAACCTATCTAACCATGCAGTTAGTATGATTATGTTTGTAGTGCCTTTTGCCTAGACTAGACTCGCACGGACAGTAGAGAGAGAGAGAGAGAGTGAGAGAGAGAGAGAAAGAGAGACGTTGTTGCCGAGACGTCAAGGCGACGCGTGTTCTTCTCTTAGTAAACGACAGAGAAGACGGGGAGAAATTCGCGAGATGGGAAATTTGTAAGTCTTTTTATCACAACAGATTTCTCTGTGTGAAATTCGGGCTGCTCTCCCCCAGGGAGAGCGCGTCGCTATACTACAGCGGCACCCGGTTTTTTTTGTTTTTTTTTTTTTCCTTTTTTTTTTTCCTGCGTGCAGTTTTGTTTTTCCTATCGAAGTGGATTTTTCTTGTAGAATTTTGCCAGGAAGAACCCTTTTGTTGCCGTGGGTTTTTTTTTTTTTACGTGAGCTAAGTGAATGCTGCACACGGGACCTCGGTTTATCGTCTCATCCGAATGACTAGCGTCCAGACCACCCACTCAAGGTCTAGTGGAGGGGGAGAAAATAATTATCGGCGGCTGAGCCGTGATTCGAACCAGCGCGCTCAGATTCTCTCGCTTCCTAGGCGGACGCGTTACCTCTAGGCCATCACTCCACACATGGGCCATCACTTTGTCTTTCCTGGGGATGTCGTGGGGAGTCAATACGAGCGGCGTTGTTAAACTGGCCAATCTGTGGCCACTTTAGTACCGTGCAGCCAATCGATATGTATATGAAGTGATTATAAATATTTCCCCCAATTACCTCATTTCCATGGAGGATCTGTTTCGTGTCTTCTCATACCAGTTTTGTTGTTGTTGTTGTTGTTGTTGTTGTTTTCATTGTAAAATTCTTATCTTGAGTTTGTGTGTGTGTGTGTGTGTGTGTGTGTGTGTGTGTACATGTGTTATGCGCGCATGTGTGTGTGTGTGTGTGTGTGTGTGTGTGTGTGTGTGTGTGTGTGTGTGTGTGTGCTGTGCTGTGCGAGCGCATGTGTGTGTGTGTTAGTGTGTGTGTGTGTGTGTGCGTGCGCGCGCGTGTGTATGTATTAGTGTGTGTGTGTGTGTGTGTGTGTGTGTGTGTGTGTGTGTGTGTGTGTGTACATATGTGTATTTTTGGAAGTGTGTGTGTTTTCATGATCTACACAAACAGGATACCAGCATCATTTCTCGCCACACCCTCACTGCCACGCACGTTCTCTCTCTATGTATCACGTTTCTCAGTCCAGACCCAGTATTCATTACTTTTATACATACTTGCTCCTGAGCGTCCGCCCAGAAGATCGATCAGACTGATATTTTCTAAGTCCTTCAAGTGATGTTCATTGTCACTGTTTGCGACAAAATTTATCAACGTCAACGCACTCCCTAACCACATGTCGCCATTATCGACAACGGCTATTTTAGAAATGATGACTGGGGATTCTTGCGAATCGTGTTTAACAGTGAAAGGAAATTGCTGGGAACAAACCTCTGGCTAGAGAATGCTTCACCATCACTATAGGGCGGAAATGAAAAGACTGGGTGTCAGTGACACTGAGTGGCAGTCTAGTCTCGTTCTTTTTTTTTTTCTTTTTTTTTTCATAACCAAAGGTTATACCATTCAGAACAGGCTGTCTTAAGATTCGTTTCCATGACCATTTTGACAGTAGAAACTTGCTGTCAAAGGCCGCCGGATCAAGGCACACTACTGCACGCAGAAATGAAACAACAGACAGCCAGACGGGCACATCCGGGCGACTGAGTGCACAGAGAGAGAGAGAGAGAGAGAGAGAGTGCGTGAGAGAGGCCGACCGACAGAAACAGAGAGACAGAGACAGCGAGACAGACAGAGAGAAGGAGGGGATTCATAGACAGGAAGGGGAGAGGCTGCAACTTCTACCTATTTTCGGAAAGTGTTTTCTTCTTCTTCTTCTTCTTCTTCTTTTCTTCCGGTTCAATATGGCTGATTCAACAGACTGTGAGCGTGAGCTCTGTGCTTAATTTTGATATTACCTAGTTTTCGAGCAATTTTATTATGTGAAAGTTGTTGATTCTAATTTTTCACTCATCTTCGTTGGTGTGAACTTTTATAACTTCGTTGTGCCAGTGCTTATTTCTTATCTTGTTCTTTCAAACGTTTCATCAGTTGGTGAGTCAATTTACCCTTGAACACTTACTTCAGTTCAATTACGCGCCGACTTTTATCCTTCCGTCTCATCCACAAATGTCTTCATTTCATCGTTGCGAACATTTCATGCAAATATGTTATTTTGTGGTTTAGATCTGCACTCCTGAGGACTTGATTTATGACTACAATTGCTTTTCTTCATTATTATAACTTTATTTTATTTTTTCGGAAGACTTAGAGCCGATTTCGTGACGTCAGAATTTGGAAACGCCCGGCCCAAGCGTGTAGTACATTGTACCACATTGTTCCATTGTGAGACACCGAACTGTTAACGTCATTTCATGTTTTCTTCGATTTTGACGCAAGCACCATGCCTGTCATATTTTCTTTATCTAAACCATTTTAACTTTTTAAAATGACTAAAATGACAAAACATAACAAACGTAGTGTCTCAATTCCATCTCTTCATACAATTAAACATACACTTGATCCTTTTAGGCAAGTGACTTTCACAACAAAACGGGGATGTCTAGCACTCTGGAGGAGAACACTTCTTCTCCGATATTATATTCAAGTTCCAAGTGTGCCTGGATTTCATGTTACCTGGCAAGATCAGGATAAGGGTGGCAAAAATGATCTTCCGTGTGACCTTGAAAAAGAAAGGTCTTCAGCTGGCCCAATAGCCCTTCCGCACAGTGATGGTCTGGCACTTACTAAAGTGACCATTTTTTTTCACAATGACCAGAGACTGAAAATTACCATTTACTACTCTACTAACAAAGTCTTGATCCAGGGTAAAAGCTGCACACCCTGGGTCAATGAAGAGTTCAGAATCCTCAAGACATTAGTGGAGGATCTTTATGACAAACATGCAGGTAGAGAGGCATCCGAGACAACTATCCAGGGCATCCCTCTCCCTGCTCAACTCCATGAGCTGAATATTGGTGCTGAAGTTCCTCAGTCACACCAACCACTGCTGATGATTGGCGGCAGTGAAGAGATTGACTCATCACCAGAAAGGTCTAACTCATCACCAGAAAGGTCTACAGGAGCCCAGAACGACCACTCCTCCGCGCTCACTCTGATATGTCCACATTCTGCCAGCGTGAGCAATTTACCTGCTTCTGGTGGGCCTGTGAACAATGGAGAGATGGTTCATCCACATGACACATCAGCTTCACTTCATTTATCTTTTTTGTCGTCACCACCACGCCCATTCGTCCCCGTCATCAATTCAACTTCAAACACACAGACTGTACAGGACAATGTATCTGTTTCTTCTTCTGATACAAAGGACGCCAGTAGTTCTGAGCTCGTTGAGAAAAGTCCACCACAGAGCCAGAGCCAGAGCAGTGAGCAGTCTTCTGATACATCCTTCCCAGAGCTAACAAGTTCAAAGCCTTCTAATTTTTCTTCGAATATTTTGGTTGATCATTGTTCAGAAGACGTTGATAACATTCATCTCAGAAGTGTGCTTCGGAAAATTGCCCAGCTGGAAAAAACACTCGACACTGTGTTGAGTGATAATGATGCTATGAAAACTCACATACACTCTCTACAATCAAAACTAGACAGTCTCACATCTAAGACACTCGTAACATCATCCACACAGACAAATGGATCAGCTTCAATCACTGAACATGTTGCAAATGTTACCACTTCGAATCGTTTTCTTCATCTCGAGCATGTCGACAGTGACAACGTGCCCTGTGACACCGACTTCCAGACCTTCAAAACTCGTCGCACTTCAAACCGTACCAAACACCACGACGATGGTGATCCACAGTCTCAATCTTCTTCCACTATCACATCAAAAGGCTCACAGCGATCTGCTCTGAACACTTTATCTAAACTAACAATCCCAGAAAGAGCCACCAGGGTTCTAATTGGTGACTCTGTCATCAGATATATAAACCCTAGGAGGATCACAACGCCCGGTACCTATCTTTTTAAGATTTGTGTACCTGGAATGACAAGCACTGATCTGAAACAATGGCTTGACTCTTTGGGTGAAAACAAAGGTATTGAATTGGTCACTGTCCATGTCGGTGTTAACGACTGTACAAGTAGTCGCATCGGAGAAGACACATGGAACAACCTCATATCAAGTATTCACCGTGTTTTCCCCAGGGCATCCATTCACATGAGCTCCATTGTTCCGGCAAAGGGAAATCACAACTTCAACAACGCTATTTTCCCATCAAACAGAACCCTGTCAAGTGTATGCCATCGTCTTGGAGTACCAGTCATAAACCATATGCCATCCTTCAGATCACCTTCAGATGGTACCCTTTATTCAGATCATATCCATCTGAGTAAAAAAGGAACTGCTCAGTTGGCCCACAATCTACAGCTCACTGAAAAGCGTCTTTCAGAAACTGAAAAAAATCCTAACACTTCTCAGAAACCCAAAGGGCTGACTGGTTGTCATACACACCACCGTCAACATACATCTAGGCATCCTGTCAGTCAATTAACACTTAATCAAGAACGCCGGTTCCGTGGGAAACACATTCATCAGGGTGGTCCATATCATCGTTTGAGGCCCGTTTTTTCTAACGGTCAGCCGACCCAACCCCGCAAGTTCCCTGTTCATCCATTACAGGACCAGCACTACATGCCTACACAGCCACAACGCTTCAGCCTTCCACCCGGTGCTACTAGAATGCATCAGGACCAGTTCCCCATCATACAGCCACGGCGCCACAACTTCCCACCAGCCATTCATCAGGCCCAGTTTCCCATCACGCAGCCACGGCGCCACGACTTTCCACCAGACGCTAATCAGGACCTGTTCCCCATGGCCTCACATGCACAGCACTTCGACCCTCCACCCAATCCTGCTGTCTGTCATCAAGACCAGTACGACTTCCAGCCAGCTGCTGCTGATAGTCAATTTGACCACTATTCCAACAACTTGTGTCATTATTCAAACAAAGTATTTGGAAACTGCTATTCTTTGTCACCAGAACAACCATCATTCCACAATGCTTACCAACATACCACACACCCTTTCCCCGTTAAATCTGTACCACTCTTCAACCCTTCTTTACAAACAGACCAATTCCCAGCTCTCAGACCTCACCCCTTGATACAATCTCTTGTATCATAAATAATTAGATGACTGACGATCAGCCCAGATCGTACACGACGTTGTGGGAACTTAACTCACCCCACCTCCCCACCTCCACCTCCCCTGCAAGCTGTCATCGCCATGGATGTTTCAGTTTGCATCGTTGACGTTCCCAGAGACTTGCCTTGGCGTCAAATCAACGCAGACATACAAGCTCTCTCTCTCTCTCTCTCTCTCTCTCTCTCTCTCTCTCTCTCTCTCAGCTTGAATTATTCAGCACTTTCCCTTACTAGAACTGCATTTCGAAAATCTAGGTAGTATTTTTATTATGCACTAATGTCAAGTCCTGCTAATGTCTCGAACTGGCCTGTTTGTGAAGGACTGCGAGTAGGTCACTTAAACATATGTCATTTGGTCAATAAAATGACAGACGTATCGAAGATGATATATAATAATGATAAACCATTCCATATCTTTGGCTTTTCTGAATCATGGACGAACATTCACATTAATGACAAATCTATTTCTATTCCTGGTTACAATATTGTTCGGAAAAATCCTCAAAAATCTAAAGAAAGTGGTATCGTCATTTATATTCAAAATAACGTTCCGTACAGAATTCGTAATGACCTACATCATCCAGATGTTGAATCACTGTGGCTTGAAGTTCAATCCCAAAATAAATCAACAGATTCGCTCCTTATAGCATTTTTGTACAGACATCCTAAGAGTTTTTCCAAGTGGTATGACGATTTTTGTGAAATGATGGACAGCGCCTGGCTTTCAAAAAAAGAAGTATTAATTTTGGGTGACTTTAATTTAGATCTTTTTCAGCGTCATAGCCGATGGAACAACATCTATACGTCTTACAATCTCCATCAGTGTATTGATTCCCCCACCAGAGTTACACAAAAAACTAGAACGCTCTTAGATCATATTTATACATCCAATCTAACATCAGTTCGAGAAATTTGTGTGCCGAATGTTGGCGTAAGTGACCACAATGCCGTCTGCATTACATGGGGAAAAAAGGGTTTCAAAATACCCAAAACAGGTCATACTGTTGTCACATTTCGGTCATTTAAACATTTTAATCTGGACGCCTTTCAATCAGACCTCATTTCTGCACCTTTCACTAACATTTATAGCTTTACTAATCCAGACGAAGCCCTTTCCTTTTGGACTGCAACGTTACTGCATGTTGTTGATAAACATATCCCTTTAATTCAGAGACGAGTCAAGTCGGAAATTCTTCCGAGTTGGCTTACGCAAGATATCTTTCAAGCAATGGATGACAGAGACCATCAAAAGATAATCGGTCCATTCGAAGAATACCAGAAGAAACGTAATATTGTCAAATACATGATCAGAAAGTCTAAACGGATTTTCTTTCGTAAGCTAATCGAAGACAAAAGCAACACAGCCTCCATATGGAAGGCTATACACCAACTCACCAAACCAAACAATTCAAATGCGGAATGTCTCATTCCTGTTGATACACTGAACAATCACTTTGCTGACATTGGAAACAAATTAATCGCAAATGACAGTGCACACACTTCTTTTGATTTCAGCATCTTAGAAAACTTCTGTCATAATAAAGATATAAAAACAAAGTTTTCTGTTCCATTAATGTCTATTCATGAAGTCTTATCTTATTTAGTATCGCTAAAAAATAAAAACTCGTGTGGCTTCGATGGCATTAGTCAAAAATATTAAAACTATCTGCACCTTATATTGCCGATTCTCTTACTTATCTCTTCAATCTTTGTCTATCCAAAAATCATTTTCCAAAAGAGTTTAAATATGCAAAGGTTATTCCCCTGCATAAAAAAGGTGATGTTCATGATGTCAATAATTACAGACCAATCTCATTGTTGTCTTCTGTCTCAAAAGTTCTAGAACGTCATGTACACCTTTGTCTTACATTCTTTATTGAAAAATATCAGCTTCTACATACCAATCAATCAGGATTTAGACAGCACCATTCTTGTGAAACCGCTTTATGTAGAATAACTGATGCATGGCTGCGTGATATTAATAAAAGCAAGGTGGTTGGAGTGATATTCCTTGATTTTACAAAAGCGTTTGACTTAATCAATCACGAAATATTGCTTCACAAATTGAAATGTTATGGTATTGCCGATAACTGCTTATTGTTTCTCAGATCTTACCTAGAAAACCGTATTCAGGCTGTCTATTCACGTGGCTTTATTTCTTCCAAAAGGCATGTTCCAAGAGGAGTACCGCAGGGGTCAATTCTAGGCCCTCTCTTATTTTCCTTGTATATCAACGATCTACCTTTATCAATTCAACATGCAATCTGTGATTTATTTGCTGATGATACATCAATACAATATGCTAGTCACAATGTTGACGAAATTAGTTATCACCTGAATGCCAACATGAAATCTGTCGAAAACTGGTGTGATGCTAATGATATGGTCGTGCACCCTGAAAAGACAGAATGCATGTTAATTTGTCCTCGTCAGAAAAGACAGAACATAAAAGACGCACAACTTAACATAAAATATAAAGACAATACTATCAAACAAGTTACTAAGCATATACTATTAGGCATTACTATTGATCAAAATCTTTCGTGGCAGGAACATATTCATTGCCTCATAAAACAAGTATCATCTAGTGTATTCCAATTATCACAGATCAAACACTTTCTTGATAATCATTCTAGACGTGTGTTTTACTTTGCCTATATCCAGTCTCGCCTCAGCTATTGCTCGATTATTTGGGGTAAATGTCCTCCTTCTACATTAAAGCCACTTTGCTCTTTACAAAAACGTGCCATTAAGATGATTAACCATGTAAATACCACAGGTGGATCTGTGCACAATATGTACAAAGAACTTCAAATATTACCTGTTCATATACTTATTAGATATAACACATTGATTCTTATGCATAAAATTGTTCATAACGCATGCCCACAATATTTAAAATCGTTATTTTGTTTCCAGTTCCAACGTAATTCAGATAGAGCTATTGTCCCAAAGCCTAAAATTGATTTATTTAAGATGAGTCTCTCATTTAATGGAAGCATCGAATGGAACATGCTTCCAAAGACATGTCGTCAAATTCCAGCCATATCTCTCTTTAAAACTAAGATAAGAATATTTCTATTCGATACATTTGATTAACCTACTCGCGGTCTTTTGCAAATGCTTGCTTGTACTCAGTCCACTAGCTGCCATGCCATGATGAATGAAAAATTGAATGTATGTGTATGTGTGAACAGTAAGTGCGTGTGTGTGTTTGTGTGTGTTTGAGTGTGTGGGCGTGAATGTGTACGTATGTCTTTGTTGCTTGTTTTATAATTGTGTGTGTGTGTGTGTGTGTGTGTGTGTGTGTGTGTGTGTGTGTGTGTGTGTGTGTAAGTACCTATGTACATGTAATGTACCAATTGTTCCAGTTTTTCATCGCTTTGTTACCTTTAATAGACTATTCAAGTTCCTATTCTTATTCGTCGTTCTTATTATTTTATTTTATTTCAGTTTATTTCTTTATTTTTATGTTTTGTGTCGTTCGTTCTTTATTTTTTATGTCGTTAAATGGGCAGAATTGTAAAAAGGCCTTTACTGTGCCTAATTCTTTACCCATTAAAGATTCAATCGATTCAATCAATCTTCTTCATTCGTGGACTGCCACCCCCACGTTCACTTGTATGTACACGAGTGGGCTTTTACGTATATGACCATTTTTACTCCGCTATGTAGGCAGCCATAATCCGTTTTCAGAGGGGATACATGCTGGGAATGTTCTTGTTTCCATAGCCCACCGAACGCTGACATGGAGGATTACAGGGTCTTTAACGTGTGTATTTGATATTCTGCTTGTGTATACACACGAAGGGGGTTCAGGCACAAGCAGGTCTGCACATATGTTGACCTGGGAGATCGGAAAAATCTGTACCCTTTACCCACCAGGCGCTGTTTCCGAGATTGTCCTTTTTCTTCAAAGTGACAATTAATACAATGTCGTACAGCAGCAGATTCAGTGTGGAAAACGGTTTTATCTGGCAGCAGACAGGTCTTACAAGCTCGCTCGCAATTAAAAACTCAGGCACATCCATTTTACTAACCAACTAATCCCGAACCCAGCCAACCATCACAGAAGCTGTACAGGGTATGATTTACAGTCTTTCATCCCTAAGGCCGTCATTTGCAACACATACCCCCTCCTGTTCAACGTCTTTTTTTCTTAAAACTAATGCCGGATCCAGACAGTAGGGCCGGCAGACATTGATAATCTTGGCCAAGTAGAAGAAAAGAAATCAGTTCACTTTCCTGTTCTGCGGCTACTTTTTTTTCTGTCGAGACAGGTGTAGAATTAACAAAACCTTTCACTCCTCGAACCGTCCTTCAACCTTATTTTCCTTCCGGTTACTACCACTACCATGGCCGCTGGCTCAATCCCACCAGATTCCCTTATCCCACTAGAGTAGTGTTGCCACCAGATTGCCATATCCCGCTAGCCCAGTGTTACCACCAGATTCCTTTATCCCACTAGCCCAGTGTTACCACCAGATTCCCTTATCCTACTAGCCCAATGTTACCACCAGATTCCCTTATCCCGCTAGCCCAGTGTTACCACCAGATTCCTTTATCCTACTAGCCCAATGTTACCACCAGATTCCCTTATCCTACTAGCCCAGTGTTGCCACCAGATTGCCATATCCCGCTAGCCCAGTGTTACCACCAGATTCCTTTATCCCACTAGCCCAGTGTTACCACCAGATTCCCTTATCCCGCTAGCCCAGTGTTACCACCAGATTCCCTTATCCTACTAGCCCAATGTTGCCACCAGATTCCCTTATCCTACTAGCCCAATGTTACCACCAGATTCCCTTATCCTACTAGCCCAATGTTACCACCAGATTCCCTTAACCTACTAGCCCAATGTTACCACCAGATTCCCTTATCCTACTAGCCCAATGTTACCACCAGATTCCCTTATCCTACTAGCCCAATGTTGCCACCAGATTCCCTTATCCTACTAGCCCAATGTTACCACCAGATTCCCTTATCCTACTAGCCCAATGTTACCACCAGATTCCCTTATCCCGCTAGCCCAGTGTTACCACCAGATTCCCTTATCCTACTAGCCCAGTGTTACCACCAGATTCCCTTATCCCGCTAGTCCAGTGTTACCACCAGATTCCCTTATCCCACTAGCCCAGTGTTACCACCAGATTCCCTTATCCCGCTAGTCCAGTGTTACCACCAGATTCCCTTATCCCGCTAGTCCAGTGTTACCACCAGATTCCCTTATCCTACTATCCCAGTGTTACCACCAGATTCCCTTATCCCGCTAGCCCAGTGTTACCACCAGATTCCCTTATCCTACTAGCCCAGTGTTACCACCAGATTCCCTTATCCCGCTAGCCCAGTGTTACCACCAGATTCCCTTATCCTACTATCCCAGTGTTACCACCAGATTCCCTTATCCCGCTAGCCCAGTGTTACCACCAGATTCCCTTATCCCGCTAGTCCAGTGTTACCACCAGATTCCCTTATCCCACTAGCCCAGTGTTACCACCAGATTCCCTTATCCCGCTAGTCCAGTGTTACCACCAGATTCCCTTATCCCACTAGCCCAGTGTTACCACCAGATTCCCTTATCCCACTAGCCCAGTGTTACCACCAGATTCCCTTATCCCGCTAGTCCAGTGTTACCACCAGATTCCCTTATCCCACTAGCCCAGTGTTACCACCAGATTCCCTTATCCCGCTAGTCCAGTGTTACCACCAGATTCCCTTATCCCGCTAGTCCAGTGTTACCACCAGATTCCCTTATCCCACTAGCCCAGTGTTACCACCAGATTCCCTTATCCCGCTAGTCCAGTGTTACCACCAGATTCCCTTATCCTACTATCCCAGTGTTACCACCAGATTCCCTTATCCCGCTAGCCCAGTGTTACCACCAGATTCCCTTATCCTACTATCCCAGTGTTACCACCAGATTCCCTTATCCCACTAGCCCAGTGTTACCACCAGATTCCCTTATCCCGCTAGTCCAGTGTTACCACCAGATTCCCTTATCCCACTAGCCCAGTGTTACCACCAGATTCCCTTATCCCACTAGCCCAGTGTTACCACCAGATTCCCTTATCCCACTAGTCCAGTGTTACCACCAGATTCCCTTATCCCACTAGCCCAGTGTTACCACCAGATTTCCCTTATCCCACTAGCTCAGTGTTACAGTGTCTTTCCTTGCAGGGACGCCCGCTAAAGTCGTTAAAGTCCTCCAGAGTTCTGGCCACTAGCGGTCTGGTCAGACAAATTAAAGACCTTCCCTGTACCTCTTCAGTTCCAACTTGCCTCCCTCACAAACACCAGTCCTTCGGCTCAGCGTCTCCCGAAGTATTCGGCCACTGTATGGTCATTCATTTACAGTCATTCCACCATCTGTGTTCACCATTTTTAGGTCTAGCGTTAATTAACACTTACAGCCTTAATCTAAGGGAACTTATCCCAGAGTCGTGTCCGCAGACTCAGAATAAAATTAATGAAGCCAGCCTACCAGGTTCAGTGACAGCTGAGTGATGGAATGCTCTTGACTGATTGAAGCTCTAAATCTGCGCTGTGAAACAGACTGCGAGAGGCAATTTCCGACCTTCTCCTTAATATCTCCCACAATTATTGGCAATATTGTTATGAAATCTGTTGAATCATAGTAAAATTTGTTCCTTTAAAACTCAGTTAGACGCCGATAGTTTTCATATTGAAGATGAATACACACTGAAATGAAAAGACACAAACAGATGGATAGGACAGACACCCAGCCAGAAATAGGACAGACAAAGCGAGGAACAGAAAGACAGACACTTGGAGACCGACATATCGAGTGGCAAAGCCGCATATATAAACAGGTTTAGAGAGAGAGTGGGGGGGGGGGGGGGGGGGGGGGGGGTGAGAGGGGAAGAGAGAGATGGGAGGGGTGGTGGAGGAAGAGAGGAAGGACAGAGGCGGAATCAAAAGTCAAATGATGTTCACTGGAAGCAATGCACACAGACCCAATCGTAAACAGGTCCGCGCCGCACGAATCCATCAAACACTCCAATTTTCCCTATCTAAATCCGTACCCAATCAACCACACGAGATACTGGACGGATCCCCCCCCCCCCCCCTCTCCTCCCTGATTACTATCATTTCGCTCGGCCTGTATGTACTACAAGACCTCGGTGATTCCAAAGACTTTCCTTACCGCCTGGTCTCGGCAGTCTAATGAGCGTTAACCCCTTAACGACTGAACTTTGGTGGAATGAGATCACATTGACATAAATCGTGTGTGCAGTTAGTACTTTTGAGTATTTTTTTTTTATAAAGGCGTAGTCGAGTTTGCTTAGCAAAAGTAATACAATCCCATGAGAAGAAATCCAAATTCAAAAAAAAAAAAGAAAAAAAAAAAAGAAGAAAAGAATGATGACTGATTCCCTAACCTGTAAAGCTCAGTGTTGTCATTGTGATATGACAGGCCTTCAGTGAGGAGTACGCGTGTCAGCAAGTAACAAGGGGTTAACAGTGTGGACCAAGAACAGATTGGTTTGTTTTCGTGCTTCACTGATTGGTGAGATCCAAAGCTGTACTGACTGTCCAAAACCAGCTGGCGACAAGGTCCTTGGATTCCATGCACTCTGTGAGCTGCTCTTTCACACCACGCTGTGTCCATCATCTAGCTACCTCCGCCAAGGACCGCTGACCAAACACACCACTGGCACTCCAGATCCAAACAGTGATATCACTCGCCCAGTGTTATAAATACTGACAGGAACGTCTGGCACCCCGGACTTCGCCTTCTGTGAGATACGGCGACTCGCAGTCCAGTCAGATAAGCCATCCCTCAACCACCCTATCCACCTTCTCTCTCCCGGCCCCACCACCCCTCGCGCCTCCTTTACCAGATCAACTCTGTGTCCCGCCAGTTTTCTACCCTCATTATCGTCGTCATCATCATCGGTAACATACCCCCACCTCTACTAAGCAGTCAGGTGTGTAGCTCTGACAACGCTCAGTACAGGCACTGATCCCGTCACTAAATCGTCACAACACGTCATACAACATCCTGCAGGCCTGCGTGTAAAGACAACTGGGGACGGACTGTCACCGACCAAAGTCCTCTTCAGTGTGTGCTGCAGAGAGAGGGGAAGGGGGTGGGGGGGGGAGAGAAGGGGTGGTTGATTGTCTCACCCGAATGACGAGACGCTCAGTTGGATTTTCCATCTCAAGAAATGGTGAGAGCGGGAATCGAAAACTCTCACGACCCTCACGAATACTGTATTTAGGCAGCTAAGAGTCTTAACAAGCCTCTGAGAACACTGAGGTCTTTTCTTTTGCAGGGTAGAGGGGTTTTTTTTTAAAGTTTTCTCTTGTTGGCGTTTCTGTAGAAGGTTGGTTGTTTTGTTGTTGTTTTTTTAACAGGACAAGGTTGCTGACCCTATGCCCAACCCCCACCTCCCTTAACCTGAAGGACCAGTGGATTGCTGTTTGGTCTGCTCTCTGCCCTTCAACAGGCCCTACTATTTGGGCGACGACGCTACCTGGAGACGAATCTCCCGTCGACATAGCTATCCAGGAGACTGGGACACACCCCGCCTTTACCACCCACCATACCCCCCCATTCCCCTTGCGCCCCCCCCCCCCCACCCCGCCCCCCATCATGGAATTCCCCATACTCTCCTAGTGGCATGCGTTTCATAATGGCAGAGGGCATACTTACCTGTTAAACATTAGATTTCTTTTTCGGGAGCGATAATCTAGGTTTCAGACATTATTCCTGCTTTCTTTTGTTTTCTTTTGTTTTGTTTTTTTGTTGTTTTTTTCTTGTCGATGCGCTTTCTGTGTGCTCAGCAGCAGGCATAAAATCAATGAGTGAGACAATGAGAGTGACACAGAGAGACAGACAGACAGTCGGACAGGCCTGAAGAAGAAGAAGAGAGAAAAAAAAAAAAAAAAGACAAAAGACAGAGATACATAAATGGGAACAGCAGACATAAACGCCAATCAGACTGAATGCACAACCTAGCCAGCCGTCCTCCCAAATCCCTCATTTCCCAGAGGCTGCCATTCAAAGTTAACTTGGAGGATTTGAGGTGGGAGTGGGATTCATCCCCCAGGCCCCTCCTACACACCCACACCCACACCCACCCACATCCCCCCCCTCCCACACACACACACACACACACACACACGTCCCGGTCTCCTCACTCCATCTCGCATTCCACCCACCATCAACACATGGTCGTCGTGACGTCTTCGGAGGATAGGGGGTGGGCGAAGTAACGCAAAAAAAACACAAAAAAACCTGCTAGTCTGTCTGTCTGTCTGTCTTTCTGTCTTGTCTGTATGTCTGTTTCCGCCTCTCTCTTTGAATATGTGTGTGTGTGTGTGTGTATCTGTCTGTATCTGTTTGTGTCTGTGTGTCTGTCTGTGTCTCTCTGTGCGCCTGCTCTGTGTGTGTGTGTGTGTCTGTGTGTGTATGTCTGTGTGTGTGCGAGAAGTGTGATGAAGTGGGAAGGGATTAGGGGTGAGGGGAGGGAGACAGGCAAGAAGCTGGGGGCGGTGATCGCTCCATGCAGACTGGTGTGACAGGATTGCATGAGGCCCACCATTCTACACTGAAATCCAAACTGCGGAATTCTCTCTCTCTCTCTCTCTCTCTCTCTCTCTCTCTGCCCTACTTGTCAGTCTTTTTTTAACCCTGTGTTCGATTGTCTGTGTGTGTGTGTGTGTGTGTGTGTGTGTCTGTGTGTCTGTGGTAAACTTTAACATTGACATTTTCTCTGCAAATACTTTGTCAATTGACACCAAATTAGGCATAAAATAGGGAAAATACAGTTCTTTCCAGTCATCGTGTTTAAAACAATATTGCACATCTGGGATGGGCACCAAAAAAATAAAAAATGACGCCTAATTATATGCAAACTGCATTTACTGTTATATTTATATTTTTGGTATTCTCTAAACTTGGCACTTTGATCTGATATTCTGACCCAACAACAAGAGCAGTTATTATTATCATTGTTTGTTCAAACAGGAACTTCTTTTGCTAAGCATGGAAGTTTTATTTATTTTGCAAACGTTTTGGTGCAGATAGTAAAAAAGGGAAATTACTCTGTAATTAATGCTAGGGGACTTAATTTGCTTTAAACTGATCTTTCTCATCTTAAACATTACATTTTAAAAGTATACTCGATACATAAAAAGCTTGGATTTTTTTAAGTGCATCACAAGTGAGTCTTGAAGGCCTTGCCTCTCTTGTTTTCTTTTGATTTCTACTTTTCCCCCGACTTTTTCTGTCTTCACTTTCCTTTCCATTTATCGAGAAAACTTTAATCAAGACAGGACGGCACGACTAAAAACTCCACACACACACACACACACACACACACACACACACACACACACACACACAGAGAGAGAGTATCTCGTGCAAGTAAAACAAACGAAAACACACGAGTTAATGATTCTGACACGAGCACTTGAACTTCCACCAGGATTGCAGCTGTCAATGGTTTACTTTTCTTTTCTTCTTTTTTTTTTCCAATCTTTTTTTTTTTCAGAATATAACAGAGCTAGCTGGCTGTGGAACGGATTTCGCTTGCTTCAGGTTTCTTCTCCCACATTGAACATCAATACGTTCAACGTTGATCTCCGGGCTGAAGTTAAAAGCACTCTCAAGGCGACCCCTTGACTGTATTCCGTAACCTGAAACCTTCCCCATCATATTACATACATCTCAGGCTTTTTTGTTCGTGTGTTGTTGTTGTTGTTGTTGTTGTTTGTTGAGTTTTTTTGTGTGTTTTTTGTGGGTTTTTTGTTGTTTTGTTGTTGTTTTTTGTGTTTTTTTGTTTTGTTTTGTTTTGTTTTGTTTTTTGTTTTTTTGTTTTGTTTTTTTGTTTTTTTGTTGTTGTTTTTTTGCTTTCGCCATGTGAATTTATCTTGATTGTTTTATCATACTGGCCAAAATTCATTATTTTCCGGGCTTTGATATCGCGAGGAAGCCAGGCCTACTCCACAACATGGCGGTCAGAAGCGATCCATCCTTCTTTACACTACACACTAAACGAGAACCTCTTGTGGAAGAACATTGTGGCCACAACGCACGGGAAATAAAGACAGTAAAGGGGCAGGTAACCCCGCACTGAGTGTGTGGGTGGGTGGGTGGGTGGGTAGGAAGGTAAGAAAGGGGGAAGGGGGGGGGGGGCGTGGGGTTTGGAAGGGATGAGGGGCCCTTCTTTTCCTGTTAGGCTTGACAAGCTTCAAGGATGCAAAAGTTTCTTTGGGCGGGGGTGGGGGTGGGGGTGGGGGAACATTGGCAGTTTTGTGGTTTACGAAGGAGGTACAGGTACAGTTTAGTTTTAAAACGCTCTCTCTCTCTCTCTCTCTCTCTCTCTCTCTCTCTCTCTCTCTCTCTCTCTCTCTCTCTCCCTTCTCTCTTGATTTCCTTCCTTCTTTTCTTGTTTCTCTCCTTCCCATCCTTCCTCTTAAAAAAAAAAAAAATCACCTTCCTCTCGTTCTTTTCCTCATCGTCTTCGTCCTTCGACTCGTCGATCTTCTTCTTCCTGTCTCTGTCCCCTTTGTCTTTCCCTCCCTTTCCTCTCTCTCTCTCTCTCCTTTTGTTAGCCCTTTCCTCTTTTTTTTTTCTTTCTTTTTCCTTTCTGGTTGCATTTTATCATGTGCGCTATATCGATATTAAGCTTGACAATAACACGATATATCTCCACAGAAGACAAGTTAGAAGCAGTGAAAGAAGAAGAAGAAGAAGATGAAGATGATGATGGTGGTGGTGGTGGTGATGATGATGAAAATGAAGAAGAAGGAGAAGAAGAAGAAGGGCGAGGATGAGGGGAATTGGAGTCAACAGAAACAAGACGAAGAGGCAGAAAGGTGAACAACAGCAGCAGCAGCAGGAGCAGGAGGCAAAGGAGAATGGAGAAAGGAGGAGGAGGAGGAGGAGAATAAGGAAGAGAATAAGAGACGAACAGACAGACAGATAGACAGCCTCGCACAGGAACAGACAATAAGGCAGAGAAAGAGGTAAAGGGACGGAGGAGGGAAAGAAGGAATGAAGGAATGGACGAATGAAGAGGGTGATGAAGGAAAGAAGGAAGGTGGGAGGGAATGAAGGAAGGAAAGGGGGGTGAGGAAGGGAGGAAGGAGGGAGGGAAAGCAAAAATGAAGGAATGGACGAATGAAGAGGGTGATGAAGGAAAGAAGGAAAGAAGGTGGGAGGAAAAAGAAGGAAGAAATGAAGGAACGAAGGGGGAGTGAGGAAGGAAGGACGGAAGGGAGGAAGGAGGGAAAGCAGTAATGAAGGAATGGAGGAATGAATGGGGGTAAGGAAGGATGGAAGGAAGGAGGGAGGGAAGGAATGAATGAAGGGGGAGTGAGGAAGGAAGGAAGGAAGGGAGGAAGGAGGGAAAGCAGTAATGAAGGAATGGGGGAATGAAGGGGGTGAGAAAGGAAGGAAGGAAGGAGGAGTGAGGAAGGAAGGAGGGAAGGAAGAGGGTGAGGAAGGAAGGAGGGGAAAGCAGGAAATGAAGAAAGGAAAGACGGAGAGACAGAAACCCCCCCGTAATCCAGTAACTCCAGCATGAAGTTTTCCCCCCCAGCAACCATCCATCACCATCACGATCTCCATCGTTCCAATCAAGGCAAAATGCCCGTCGGGAGAGCGCCTGGAAGAAAGAGAGAAGAGGAGAAGGATTTGGGGACGGGGGAGGGGAAGAGAAGAGAGCGAGAGAGAGGGGGGGGGGGTGGAGGAAGGAGCAGGAGGAGGATAGGTTTGGGGGGGGGGGGGGATCGCGACTGCCACCGGGGTCTTGGTGTCACTGGGGTTGGGTGGGAAATGCGGAAGGAGGGTTGGGGGGAAGGGTGGGGGTGGGGGGGCGGGGGGGGGGATGGGGTGTGTGGCTAGGGGGGGGGGGGGGGGGATTCTGCATAATTTCGGGCAGACAGATAATGTTGGGCGAAGTACGCTGCTGCTGGTGCACTGGGACATTCATTCAATCCTCCCCCCCCCCCCCCCCCCCCCACCCCCCACCAACCTCCTTTCTCTTGAGTAAGTGCGTTGTAGTGCCAAAGAATCGGGCAAAGGTTTCTCTGGGTGCAGGCGGTTGTAAATCTACTCTTTCTTTCTTTCTTTCTTTTTTTTTTCTTTTATTCCAGACACAGAGCCGGCCAGTGGGTGAGCACGATTTATATACAAAACAAGGTCTTGATTTTTTGTGTGCACAATGAGTCTTCTCTTGTCCCTTCTCAGTAACACTGTCTCTGTCTCTGAATCCATCCCCGATTCTGTGTCTGCCTGTCTGGCTGGCTGTCTTCCTGTCTGTCTGTCTGTCTGACAGGCTGGATGGATGGCTGTCTTCCTGTCTGTCTGACAGGCTGGCTGGCTGTCTGACTGCCTGCCTGGCTGGCTGTCTGTTTGTCTGTCTGTCTGCCTGACAGGCTGGCTGTCTTCCTGTCTGGCTGGCTGGCTGGCTGTCTTCCTGTCTGTCTGACAGGCTGGATGGATGGCTGTCTTCCTGTCTGTGTGTCTGACAGGCTGGCTGGCTGGTTGTCTTCCTGTCTGTCTGTCTGACAGGCTGGCTGTCTTCCTGTCTGTCTGTCTGACAGGCTGGCTGTCTTCCTGTCTGTCTGACAGGCTGGCTGTCTTCCTGTCTGTCTGACAGGCTGGCTGTCTTCCTGTCTGTCTGTCTGTCTGTCTGACAGGCTGGCTGTCTTCCTGTCTGTCTGTCTGTCTGTCTGTCTGACAGGTTGGCTGGCTGTCTTCCTGTCTGTCTGTCTGTCTGACAGGCTGGATGGATGGCTGTCTTCCTGTCTGTCTGTCTGTCTTCCTGTCTGTCTGTCTTCCTGTCTGTCTGTCTGTCTGTCTGACAGGCTGGCTGGCTGTCTTCCTGTCTGTCTGTCTTCCTGTCTGTCTGTCTGACAGGCTGGATGGATGGCTGTCTTCCTGTCTGTGTGACAGGCTGGATGGATGGCTGTCTTCCTGTCTGTCTGACAGGCTGGATGGATGGCTGTCTTCCTGTCTGTCTGTCTGACAGGCTGGCTGTCTTCCTGTCTGTCTGACTGGCTGACAGGCTGGCTGTCTTCCTGTCTGTCTGTCTGTCTCTGTCTCTCTTGGTTTGCTACATACTTGTTTCAGGGCCCATCAGATTGTCTGCATCGCACCACTGGGGCATTCATTCAATCCTCCCACCCACTCCCCTTCCTGAAAAGTGCATTGTACTGCCACAGAATCGGGCGAAAGGTTTCTCTTGGTGTAGGCGGTTTGTAAATCTTTCTTCCAGGCACAGAGCCAGTGGATTCTTTTTTTTTTTTTTTTTTTAAGTCTTGATTCTCGTGAACGATTCAAAATAAACATGCATTATTACCTGCCTCTTCTTCTTCTTCTTCTTCTTAGTACCATTATCTCTGTCTCTGTCTCCGTATCTGTCTTCGGATCTCTGTCTGTTTGTCTCTCTCTCTCAATGAAAGATATATTTATGCAGGAGTGGGACGAGTCAGTAATGTCTAAAGATATATATCATAACTACAGACTGTTTAAAACTGGTTTTCAGTGTGAGCAATATTTTGACTATGTGGATAAAAAGTGTTTCAGGGCAGTACTGTTTGGTAAAATTACGGATTGGTTTGCTCCCAATAAATGGATCATTTTTTTAGAAGAACATTCAAATGTAATTCAAATTATGCATGTAAACGTTGTAATGTGATCGAAGATGAAAACCATTTTTTATAAACAATTGTGTCCTTTACAATAACCTGCGGCAAAAAACATCTGAACTCTGAAGGTCAATCGTATGTTCACTTGATGAAGAATGGTTCTGTTTACAGTATTCGTAAACTCCGCATTTATATATTTAATGCCCTGAAGATACGACAGGAATTCTGTGACAACAATGATGAAAGTTAGAATTAATTTACCATGCACGAGAAGCACTTTTGCTCTACATGTTAAGTTAGTACGTATTTTACATTTTGTTGTGGCTGAGTGATCACCATAGTGTGTACTTTTGACCTCTTTCTAGGGGCCGGAGGCCTAGAGATTAAAGTTTTGTTCTTGTTCTTGTTGTTCTCTCTATCTATCTATCTATCTATATCTATATATCTATCTATCTTTCTCTCTCTCTTTGTCGGGTAGCTTCCCTTGCTTGGCAGCCATCAATACGCGAAAATCTCAAGCTGCAACGAAATAACTTATTTTCGTATAAACCCCATCCATTATGCCTGTTGTGGGACTGCCGTCGACACTGGGGACAGACGGGCGCAATAGCCGAGTGGTTAAAGCGTTGGACTGTCAATCTGAGGGTCCCGGGTTCGAATCACGGTGACGGCGCCTGGTGGGTGAAGGGTGGAGATTTTTACGATCTCCCAGGTCAACATAATTATGTGCAGACCTGCTAGTGCCTGAACCCCCTTCGTGTGTATATGCAAGCAGAAGATCAAACACGCACGTTAAAGATCCTGTAATCCATGTCAGCGTTCGGTGAGTTATGGAAACAAGAACACACCCAACATGCACACCCCCGAAAACGGAGTATGGCTGCTTACATGGCGGGGTAAAAACAGTCATACACGTAAAAGCCCACTCGTGTGCATACGAGTGAACGTGGGAGTTGCAGCCCACGAACGCAGAAGAAGAAGAAGAAGACACTGGGGACAGTATGCTGAACACATTGCTGCAAGATATGACGCTGTCCTTTTTCAAGATTGAAGACAGGGGCGAACAAACTGTCGTCGTGCTCAGACTGACAACGACCGGTCAACGCCATGTTAACAACACGGGCTCAACAATACTGAGTCCCGTCGTGCACCGAAGAAAATGTCCTTCACAGGTGAACAGAGACAGGAAACGAGCCGAAGCCCAGTGACAGACTGAACCAGGAGAGACAGGCAAGTGATGATGCATCAGGACTATTTCTGCCAACCCCTCCCAGTCTCTTCTACACCACTGACAACGCTGACATCGAAGCTGTTAACGCTGACATGTCTGGGTATTGTATTGTATTGTATTGTATTTCTCTTTTTGTCACAACAGATCTCTCTTTGTGAAATTTGGCCTGCTCTCCCCAGGGAGAGCGCGTCGCTACACTACAGCGTCTCCCTTTTTTTCTTTTTTTTTTCCTTGTGAATGGGCTAATTGGTCATGACCACAATAAATCATTCGTTCGTTCGTTCGTTCGTTCGTTCTTTCTGCCTGTCTGTCTGACTGACTGATTCTCTCTCTCTCTCTCTCTCTCTCTCTCTCTCTCTCTCTCTCTCATCTCCTTGTTACTCTGTACAAATTAGAAATGCGAAATGCAGCTGGTGATTTGGTTTGCCCATTCTTATGGCGTGTGTTTTTTTGTTTGTTTGTTTTGGGTTTTTTTTTGGGGGGGCGGGGGTTCGGGTGACATTTGTTATTTGATATGTCTCTGAAATGTTTGCTTGACACTTTCTCATCTCACAGTCATCCTCGTCCGCGTCTCTAGCTATTTCTTGCTGTATTTGTCTACATATCCACCTGTCTCTTCGAATTAATTCTTCTTCTACCTTATAGTCTGTCTCCCTGTCTCTAGTGCTGTTTGGGTTTTTGTTTTTTGGTGTTTGTTTTTTTATGATTCATCGTCGTAGTCATCGTGCTGAGGGGTAGAGAGAGTCGCAGTGAGAGACAGACAGACAGAGACACAGAGACACAGAGAGAGACCGAAAGAGAAACAGAGATAGATAGAGAAACAGAGAAACAGTCAGGCAGACAGGCAGACCAACATAAAAAAAAGTGCCAAGAACCAGCTACAGTCTATGCGGTAGTTGTAAGAGACAGAAAGAGAGACAGACAGACAGACAAATAGACAGAGACAGTGACAGAGACTAAGAGCCACAGAAAGACAGACACAGATACAGACAGAGAAACAGAGAAACAGTCAGCAGTCAGACAGATAGACAGACGAACAGAAAAAGGGCCAAGAACTAGCTACAGTCCCATGTGTTAATTGTGAGAAACAGAAAGAGAGAAAGACAGACAGAGATAGTGCCAGAGACTAAGACAGATATATATATATATAGTGCGTGAGTGCGCGTGTGTGTGTGTGTGTGTGTTAAGGAGGCAATTTGCACGGTCCCTCCTCATGTTATCCAACTGGGTCACAGTGACACGCACGTGGGTACCACGTGCATCTGCATCATCAGCAACGACGGCAACAGTTGCTGGTGAGGTGGATGGTGAGAAAGAGAGAGAGAGAGAGTGAGAGAGAACGGGGAGGAAAAACAGTGACATTAAATTGGTTCTGTTTATCTCTTTTTTTTTTGGGGGGGGGGGGGGGGAGAAGGATGGATGGCAATAGCGCCATAGATACACACAGAAAGAGATGGACAAAGAGAGAAAGAGAGACAGAGAGAGAGAGAGAGAGAGAGACAAACACAGAGAGAAACAGAGAGACAAACAAGAAGGACTGACAGAGGTAGAGGTAGAGACAGACAGACGGAGACATTGAGAAAGAGAGGGAAGGAAGAGATACAGAGCGAGACGCACAAGGAGAAAGAGACAGAGACACATAGAAAGCAAAGAGACGGACACAGAGAGTTTCAGTTTCAGTTTTAGTAGCTCAAGGAGGCGTCACTGCGCGTTCGGACAAATCCAGAAACGCTACACCACATCTGCCAAGCAGATGCCTGACGGGCACCGTAACCCAACGCGCTTAGTCAGGCCTGAAGACAGAGAGAGAGAGAGAGAGAGGGGGGGGGGGGGGGACAGACAGATACATTTAAAACGAGACGAACAAAGGGTCAGGAAAGTTGGCAGACACAGGGAGAGAATAACAAAGAGTGAAAGACAGAGAGGAGGAGTGGAGAGAAACAGACAGAACTCAGAACTTAGAGCTCAAAACGTTTTTATTCAAGGATTAAGATTTTAGGCATTGCCTATTCTTCCAATCTGTCCTTGCTAATCTACATCTATTACAAATAGCACACACATAAATGGAAGGAAAAGGTTTTCATGCAGAATTGTATACATAATGAAGAAAACACCCCCCGCTCCCCCCCCTCCCCCCCCCCACACACACACACACCCACATCCGTGCACACACAAGCATACACACACTGACGCTCGCGTGCGAGCGCACACACATACATACACACACACGCGCGCACACACACTGAGAGCACCCCCTCACTCCCCCCACACACTAAGATTGACAGATGGATAGGACAGTGAGTCACAGAGAGAGAGAGAGAGAGAGAGAGAGAGAGAGAGAGAGATGTCATCAATATAGAAGTTCCAGAAACATCTGGGTGTTCAAAAGGTACAGTATTGTTACTGTCTCTGAAATCTATGTGTGGCAAGTGCAGCATACTACAGTGACTACCACCATCACCAATATTACTTGAACACTTGTCACGATTATGATAGAACGAAATGAATAGATTGTACATGCATAAGAAATAGAACGAGAGAGGAAAAAAAAGGGAAAAAAAAGACAGAGACAGTGACAGAGACAGACAGACAGACAGACAGGGGAGGACACAGAGAGACACAGTCCCACCAAATCAAACTTGCATACATTCCATCCTGGACCCCTCTTCTCCGCAAATGAGCTCACGGCCAAATATGTTCATTTTGTGTGAGGGGTTTAGGGGTGGCGGGGGATAGGATGGGAGTGGGGGGTAGGGGTGGGGGGCGGATGGTACTATCACTTATCACAACCTGTAGGGTCACAATGACACGCGTGGTGACAGGGTGTGTTTGTGTGTGTATGTGGGGGGTGGGGGGTGGGGGGGGGTTGGGGGGAGGGAGGGTGGTGGTGGTAGTGGTTGTCTGTGGCATATAATGGCGCCGGTACATATTATCGCCAGACTTCTGAGCAAAAAAATACAGTCAACTTACTTGATGATGATAGTGATTATGATGACTGATGATGATGTTTATCATCATCATCATCATGCACAAAAGATCCAGTGGAGGAAAAGTGTGTGTGTGTGTGTGTGTGTGTGTGTGTGTGTGTGTGTGCGTGTGTGCGCAGGGATCAGAATCATAGTTCTTTGTCATAAAAAAAAAATCAAAGATAAAGGGTTTTTTTCACGCAACATCACATGGTAAAACCAACAATACCAAAGGATGAGATGTGTGAGTCGTAACGTGGCTTTCACACCATCGATGACAGCAGTGCTGCATGTATGATCGATTTTATCTGATAAGTAAGTGCAGGTAGGTGTGTGTGTGGGGACAAGAGGTGGAGGTGGAGATGGCGGAAGGAAGCACATGCATTTCGACATGGCCGCTGGTTCCTACACAGAAGCAAGGCTTTGGTCAGGGGGAGTTTAGCAATAGCCTTCAATTTTTCTCTTCCCCTTGGTTTTTTTTTTTTTTTTTTTTTTTTTTTTTTTTCCAATTTCTCCCCACAGAAGACACAAAAAGGCAACGTGCGGCTAATGGAATGGATCAGCATTGCCGCTTGTTCCGAAATAACTGCAATGCAATTACCTAACATTTGTTGTCACCCCTCTATCCCCCCCACCCCTCCCCGCAGCCTACTTTTTTATATATATATACAAAAGACACACAAAACAAACAAAAGAAGGAACATAGACAAAATATTCCAACTGAATTTGTGGTGTATATACTAAGCTGTGTCACGCCCGCTCTTTCAGTCACACGCATTATTAGAGAGGAAGGACTTAAGTAAAGATAACGATAACAAAAGAAGCAAAGAAAGGGTAGAAAAGAACACAAACATAAGAAAAGGATTTAAATGAGAAATAAGTATATTATAACGCGCGACACACACACACACACACACACACACACACACACACACACACACACACACACACACACACACAACATCACAATGCCTCCATCGATAACGGAAGTCTCAGTCCGCCACGGCTGTTCACACTTTGTTACTCTCACACAGAGCATAAAAGGGTCAGCTTCTTTTGTCCCGTTCAGTCCGTTATCAGTCCCCTATGTCCGTCTGAGGATCTTAATTATCATGCTTTACTGCTACAGCCTTCGTCGCGTGTGGAATTACTTTGATGAAAGACGCGTCTCGGAGAACGCCAGGATTTATTGCGTTGGGAACATTTTCAAGGTGGTAGTGGTGGAGGGTCATGGAAAGTGAGGGTGATAGTTGGGAATTATATCCTTAGTCCTCCTCCACTTCCTCCTCCTCCTCCTCCTCCTCCTCGTCGTCGTCGTCGTCGTTCCTCTGCTCCTCCTACTCCTTCTCCCCCTTCTCCTCTTCCTCTCCCTCTTTAGTTGGAACAAACTTTGTGTATGCAAGGACATTGTTAGCAATGTGTGTGTGAGCCTCGCATCATTTCTTGAGCTCTTGACTATTCTTTGTCCTTGTGATGCATGACTGTGTACGCATCATAACTACCATGATGATCACTTCCTGGTCAGACTTGTTGTAGCCAAGTCTCGGTCTTCCACCTGAACAGCTTTCCCGGTTAGCAAAAAAAAGGATCAAAACTGTGCTAGCTGCAAGTCTTGTCCTGAAAAAAGCAAAAGGCAGGTCAGGTCACATGTACCACCGGTCTTTAAAAGAGCTGCGGCTGTCTCCCTGTGAAATTCCCCGTAGTGAATACAAACTTACAGTTCTTGCCAAATGGCTGTTTTGCTGGGTCAGTTCCGCTATATCTCCCTGTGTAATTTTCCACCGACCACTCTTCTCGTATTCATCTTTCTTTCAGAGAAACAGGTCCTAGACCTTCCAAAACGTGAACAAAAGAAGACTAGTTGGGATAAGCGGGTTTGGTTACACTGCCACGAGATTTCGGAACTCGCTTCTTATCCAACTTAAAAATCAGTCTAAAAGTCAATCTTAAAACATTCATTTTGTCAAGCAAGAAATAAAGTAAGAAAGAAAGAGGAAAGGAAGAGAGAAATATAAGAAGAAAGAATACATAGGAAGAAGCCAGGAAGGAATGATGAGTGGGTATAGAAAAAAAAACAATTGAAAGGAAGAAGAAACAAAAAAAGAAAGAAAAAGACATACATAGTATAAACGAAAGGAGAGAGACGGGGGGGGGGGGGGGGGGGGGGGTGCACGGATGGGTTGGTTATTTATAAAAGGCCAATGCTCCTCACGAGTGAAAGACAGCGTGAGAGACAGCGAGATAAACAAACAGACTGACAGACAGATAGACAAGATGTGGAAAAAAGAAAGTCAGAGCGAAAGGAAGGAAGAGAGAGAGAAAGAGTGAAAGGAAGAAAGTTCTAACGTGATGTCGGCTCCCCAATGGCCCTGGTGAGAAGCGGTGAGGTGAGGTGAGGTGAGGTGAGGTGAAGTTGTCGGCAACCTCACCACGAGTCCAACGATGACAGAGTTCCACAGCAACAGCAACAGCTGTTCAAACTCTGCCAATCGCCAAAAGCTCCTCTCTGTCTGTCTGTCTGTCTGTCCGTCTCTCTCTCTCTCTCTCTCTCTCTCTCTGTTCGTCAGTTGATTGGACGTTACTACCTGTAACATCTGCATCAGCATTTTAGTCACTACTGTTTTATGTGCAATGATATTGTTGTGTTTCTCTGTTCTCTTTATGTCCATTATCTGTTTTATGTCTCTGTATGTGTAGTGTGTGTGTGTGTGTGTGTGTGTGTGTGTGTGTGTGTGTGTGTGTGTTTTGGGTCGGAATGAGTGTGTGCATGCGTGGGGTGAGGGGTTGGGGGGGGGGAGATTGGTGTGAATGTGTTCGTTTTATTACTTTTTTACAATGTTGA
>NC_134880.1:22097245-22099745 GCF_041734735.1 Babylonia areolata
CAGTAGCTCAAGGAGGCGTCACTGCGTTCGGATAAATCCATATACGCTACACCACATCTGCCAAGCAGATGCCTGAGCAGCAGCGTAACCCAACGCGCTTAGTCAGGCCTTGAGAAAAAAATAAATAAATAAATAAAATAAATAAATAATATAATATTTTTAAATAATATAATGAAAATAAAATAAATGAATAGATAAATAAATAAATAAATAAATAAAAAAGACAAGGAGAGAAGAAGAAAGAGAGAGAGAGAGAGAGAGAAGATTGACATCAGCAACTTTCTTGATCAACATTACATCCTCTGCAGATGAAGAATGAGCAGATGGCCAGCAACCTCAGAACAGAAAAGAAAGAAAGACAGACAGACAGAAAGAAAGAAAGAAGAAAGAAAGAAATCAACATCA
This sequence comes from Babylonia areolata, assembly GCF_041734735.1. Lineage (NCBI taxonomy): Eukaryota > Metazoa > Mollusca > Gastropoda > Neogastropoda > Buccinidae > Babylonia > Babylonia areolata. Next base: position 22,097,651 of record NC_134880.1, read on the forward strand.
CTTCCTCTGCGAAGAATAAGCGGGTGGTCAGTAACCTAAGAATAGAACAGAAAGAAAGGAAGAAAGAATAAATGAATGAATGAATGAGGGAAAAAAGAAAAAAAGAATATGGAAGGAAGAAAAAAAGAAAAGAAAGAAAGAAAGAAGAAAGGAAAGAAAGAAAAGGGGAAAGAAAGAAAGAAAAAAAAGAAAGAATTTACGAAAGAAAGAAAGAGAGAGAAAAAAAAGAAAGAAAGAATGAATGAAAAGAAAAGAAAGAACAGAAAGAAAGAACTTAAGAAACAAAGAAAGAACTTAGGAAAAGAAAAGAGTCCAAACACTCACACCAAGTCCCCTAAGCAGCATCAGCTGCCCGCAGTTTATCACCCTTCCTCTTGTCCATTATCACTCAAACGATCGCCCAGAGACAGAGCCTCTCGGGCAGTCCAGTCCATTAACAGCAGTGCTGTACATTGGCTGTAGCCGTGGCATGCTGGACTACTCCGGAAAAAGGACGTATCCTGGGTGGGGGGGAGGGAGGAGGGAGGAGGGACTAGAGAGGCGACGCGGAGGATTGGGGGGGGGGGGGTGGGGGGGGGGGGAGGGGGGGGAAGGAACGTCTTTATGCTAGGACCACTCAGTGACGACGGTGAACATTATCGCTTGGGACCACGCCAACTATGACAGGAAGAGGATCAAGCGGCTAGGAATAATCTCTCCCCCCCCCCCCCCCCCCCACTTTCCCCTTCCCTCAACCCCCCTCCCCTCCTTCCCTTACCCAGCTCGCCAGCACTGTACCTATTTCATATGGTATCGTGAGTCCTGGGGACAAAGTATGAAGTCTTTCGCTGATAGAAGTGAATCACAGGTTGGATATAAATGTGGGGAGGGGGGGGGGTTGTTGTTGTTGTTTTGTTGTTGTTGTTTGTTTTGTTTTGTTTTGTTTTGTTTTTTTTGGGGGGTAACTCACTCAGTACGGCCAGTCCTCTCTTCTCCTCTACACAGACCCCTCGGATGTCCAGTGGGTGTCTGAATGACCCAACCTTTAGCTTCCGTCGTCAGAATTGTGGTATTCTTTGTCAACATTCACGTCTTCAGTATAAGAGCCTTCCGCTTGCAATATTTTGTTGATGGTAATTGGGGTGAAACGCTGTTAATGTCGTCTCTTTCGCCGTTCGTATGGAGAGAGTTAAAGACAGGATTTTGTATGTTTTGTCTTTTCTCTGTTTCAAAAAACTGAAGATTTGTTGTTGTTGTTTTTGTTGTTTTTTTTGTTGTTGTTTTTTTGTGTTTTTTTTTTTTTTTTACAATTGTGAAATAAATACCGTCAACGTCTGATCAAGCAGACAAATAAATGCATAACCAAAAGGTGGCATTCCAATCGGCTAAGTGGATGAACAGACGTACATAGGTGCCATTTCAGATGCGACCACATATGGGGCGTGGATAGCTGGAGCCAACGTTGGACTTTGGGTCAGAGGGTCCCGGGTTCAAATCCTGGTCACGAATCTAGGTGGGGGGGGGGGGGGGTGGCTGTGGGGTATAGGGGTTGGGGATGGAGATTTCTTAATAATAATAATAAGTTATAATAATTTCTTCCGATCTACCGGGTCAACAGGTGTGCAGACCTGCTGGTACCTGAACACTGTGTGTGTGTGTGTGTGTGTGTGTGTGTGTGTGTGTGTGTGTGTGCGTGCGTGTGTGTACGCATGCGGAAGGTCGATTGCGCACACGTTGGAGGGACCGTGAGCCATGTCGACGTTCGGTGGGTTGTGGAGACGGGAACTGCCCGGCATGCACCCCCCTACCCCCTCCTACCCCCATCCCCACTCCACCCCCCCACGCCCCCCACCCCCCCGACTCCCCCCCCCCCCCCCCCCCCAAAAAAAAAAAAAAAAAAAAAAAGAAGTATGACTAAGAACATGGCGCAGGTGAAAACGGTCACACACGTAAAAGTTCACCAGTGTCACATACAAGTGAACGTGGGAGTCGCTGTCCACGAACGAAGAAGATGTTAATAATAATAATAATAATAATAATAATGGTATTTATATAGCGCTGAATCTTGTGCAGAGACAAATCAAAGCGCTTTCGCACCACACCAGTCATTCACACG
>NC_134880.1:22117245-22152245 GCF_041734735.1 Babylonia areolata
ACAAAAGACATATGAATATGTTAATAATAAGAAGGAAAGCACAAAGAAGAAAAAGAATTTAATAGATAAAAGTTCACGTGTTTATTTCATTTATTCACAAAATAAGCCTTTTCATCAAATCGAAACAAGTCAACCAATGTCTTTTTTTTTTTTTTCCTCCTTACTTTCGATACCATTGTTGCGTGTTTTTTTTTGTTTTTCATGGAAAACAACAAGAGCAATACAAACAAGAAGAAGAAGAACAAGAAGCAGAAGAACACGCAAGTGCTATAAGCTGAAGTCCTTATACTTCCTTGAAGTTACAATCACGTTCCGTGTCTGCTCTCAGCAACTGATGCCAGTGCTATTTCTGCAGCTTCCCAACTTTTTGTTGTTGTTCGTTTTTCAGTGGAAAGGAGTTTTCCTCTTTCAAGCTAATGCTATGCGATGCGACTTAAATGTAGTTCTGTTTCTACAACAGTATCCATTACCTTCTAAAGGGAAGAAAAAGTAAAGAAGAAGAAGAGGAGGGTGAGGTAGATAAAGAGAAGAAGAGGGAAGAGAAGAAGAAGAAGAAGAAGAGGAGGGTGAGGTAGATAAAGAGAAGAAGAGGGAAGAGAAGAAGAAGAAGAAGAGGAGGAGGGTGAGGTAGATAAAGAGAAGAAGAGGGAAGAGAAGAAGAAGAAGATGGAGGAGGAGAAGAAAACGTTCAGTTCAGTTCAGTTACTCAATGGAGCGTTACTGCGTCCGGACAAATCCATATACGCTACACCACATCTGCTAAGCAAATAGCTGACCAGCAGCGTAACTCAACACGCTTAGGATAAGAATATTAATACTCTATATGCATACAGAACTTTGTATATATCTATCTACATATATATATATATATACATATATATATACATATATATATATATATATATATATATATAATTATATCCATATACGCTACACCACATCTGCTAAGCAGATGCCTGACCAGCAGCGCGACCCAACGCGTTAGGAAGAAGAAGACGAGAAGAAAATCAATTACTCCCACAAGGGAGAAAAGCTGAGGTGAAGAAAAGGAGGAAAAAAGGATGAAGAAGAAGACACATGAAGAATACAACTCCAGGCTGCATACAATACAGTGTTAACTTAAGACTAAACGTTCAGTTCGATCCCCCACCCCCACCCCCCCAACACTCCCCTAAACCAACCGCTAATTGTGCGCTAAGGTCGGTGCATTTTTTTATTTTTTTATTTTTTTATTTTTTAATGAATTTACGTGTTTAGTTCATCTAAAAGTCAAATTGTGAAGTATACATCTCTCTCTCTCTCTCTCTCTCTCTCTCTCTCTCTCTTCTTCAACGCATGTCAATCATCAAGGAAGAGAGAGCAGGATTCGAACACAGACCCTCACGGACACTCAACTGGCAGATAAGCGTCTTAACCTTTCTCCTACCTTGATCCTTTAATAATAAGACTGCGTGTACAGGCGGCTGCAATCCAAACACCAAATTCCCCCATTAATCATTTTATGGTCATTTCTTGCGCTAACATGCAGATGGTGTTAACATTCTGAATGCCTGCATGCACATGCGTGTGACCTTGGAAGCACTGAAATCTAATTAACCGCACTCCCTAACACATGCAGGAAGAGACCACCAGCACTCTGGCCCCCAACACCCACACACAAACAAACACCACTTAGCTACCTCCACCCTCCTCCCCCCCACCCCGCAACCCCCCAAACCCCCTCAACACACACACACACACACACACACACACACACACACACACACACACACACACACACACAACCATTCCCGTAAGTAGCCCACTCAAGGTTGCGACTAGAAAACAGCGCAAGCTCCAAACCAACCCAACGACATCTTGAGTGGGAGATGGATTCGCTCCCGCTCTCTCTCTCTCCGCTCTCTCTCTCTCTTATCACATAAACATCATAGCCAAGTTGTGTAATAAATAATCCCTCCGAAGCCCTTAACTGCACCTTGCCCTCGTGAGTGGGTGTGTGTTTGTGTGTGTGTGTGTGTGTGTGTGTCTGTGTGGTTCTAGATCGATCCATCCTGCACGTGCAAATCGTGCTCTATTGCCCATCATACAGATGCCCGCACAAGTAGCCTGTTTCCTGTGCCTTCTAGCCCTCCCTCCCACTCCCTTCAAGAGACAGGAGATGGCGACCACATCTGTCGCGTGACCCTTGGCCCTGTTTACCTTGTGGTCAGTGTTGTGTGAGGGGGAGAAGGAGGTGGTGGGGGTGGGGCGTAGGAGGGTTGTGTGTGTGTGTGGGGGGGGGGGGGTGTGAACGAACGAACATGGGTCGAGAGTGTGGGCAAGTTGCTTAGTTGAGCAAATAATGCTGAGATAGGAGGTCTGGGTCTGGGCCTTCTGGCTTTCTTCTTCTTCTTCTTCTTCTTCTTCTTCTTCAGTATCTTCTGTCTCTGATTAAGGTGTTTTTGATTCTTGACCCCGTGGTGTGTGTGTGTGTGTGTGTGTGTAAGGTACATATATGTGGGTGTGAGGAGAGAGAGAGAGAGAGAGAGAGAGTGTGTGTGTGTGTGTGTGTGTGTGTGTGTGTGTGTGTGGTGCATATATGTGTGTGTGTGAGGAGAGAGAGAGAGAGAGAGAGAGAGAGAGTGTGTGTGTGTGTGTGTGTGTGTGTGTGTGTGTGTGTGTGTGTGTGAGGAGTGTCTCTGTGTGTGTGTGTGTGTGTGAAGAGGGAGAGAGAGAGAGTGTGTGTGTTTGTGTATGTGAGGAGTGTGTGTGTGTAAGGTGCATATATGTGTATGCGAGGAGTGTGTGTGTGTGCGAGGAGTGTGTGTGTGTGTGTGTGTGTGTGTGTGTGTGTGTGTGTGAGTGTGTGTGTGCGAGGAGTGTGTGTGTGTGTGTGTGTGTGTGTGTGTGTGTGTGTGTGTGTGTGTGTCCCTTCTCCCCTATTCTTGTCTCTCTCTCTCTCTCTCTCTCTCTCTCTCTCTCTCTCCATCCCCTCTCTTCTCCCTCACACTTTCCTTTTTTCTATCCCTCTATCTCTCCCTTTCTCCCTCTCTATCTCCCACTCTGTCTCCTGTCTCTGCCCCTCTCTCTCTCTTTCTCTCTCCCTCTCTCTATCCCCCCTCTCTCTCTCTCTCTCTCTCTCTCTCTCTCTCTCTCTCTCACACACACCCCGTGAACGAACGAACATGGGTCGAGAGTGTGGGCAAGTTGCTTCGTTGAGCAAATAATGCTGAGACAGGGGTCTGGGTCTGGGCCTTCTGGCTTTCTTCTTCTTCTTCTTCATCTTCTGTCTCTGATTAAGGTGTTTTTGATTCTTGACCCCGTGGTGTGTGTGTGTGTGTGTGTGTGTGTGTGTGTGTGTGTGTGTGTGTGTGTGTGTGTAAGGTACATATATGTGGGTGTGAGGAGAGAGAGAGTGTGTGTGTGTGTGTGTGTGTGCGTGTGTGGTGCATATATGTGTGTGTGTGAGGAGAGAGAGAGAGAGAGAGAGAGAATGTGTGTGTGTGTGTGTGTTTGTGTGTGTGTGTGTGTGTGTGTGTGTGAGGAGTGTCTGTGTGTGTGTGTGTGTGTGTGTGTGTGTGTGTGTGTGTGTGTGTGTGTGTGTGTGTGTATGTGAGGAGTGTGTGTGTGTGTGTGTGTGCGAGGAGTGTGTGTATGTGCGAGGAGTGTGTGTGTGTGTGTGTGTGTGTGTGTGTGTGTGTGTGTCCCTTCTCCCCTATTCTTGTCTCTCTCTCTCTCACCCCCCTCTCTTCTCCCTCACACTTTCCTTTTTTCTATCCTTCTATCTCTCCCTTTCTCCCTCTCTATCTCCCACTCTGTCTTCTGTCTCTGCCCCTCTCTCTCTCCCCCTCTCTCTCTCCTCTCTCTCTCTCTCTCTCTCTCTCTTTCCAAGGTGCTAATCTGGGAAAAGGGTTTCAACTTCAGATGATGAATCGACGACAAAATCCCATACTCATATCCATGCCTGAAGCTACACGCGACTTGCATTCATGTGTTTCAGTGTAGCGCTTACGCACGTACGCGCGCACACACGCACGCACACATACATCCATACACATACACACGCACGCACACACACACACACGTATGGGCACATAAGCACACACTTTGCGCCACTCTCGGAGACATAGACATGCACACAGAGACAGAGACAGACAGGCAGACACACACAGACAGACAGACAGAGCTTAGAGAGGAAGAGACAAAACGCGCGTTGAATGTTAGACACGCTTCCTCCGATATTTCTCACGACTTAATATCAACGCCTAAGTCGCCTCTCTAATCTGCAAGCTCACACCATCCACCGACTGGCTGGCGTTTCTGCATGTACACCGAGAGATGCACGCCAGAACATCTATCTATCTATCTATACACACATATATATATATATATGTGATATCCTATGTATTGTTGGCCTTACCCGAGGGACAATGCGGCCACCTGATTCGGTGTGGGGTTGTGTTGCCCGATGAGCTCACAGCCTCATGTGCCCTACGCCCTAGAGGCTGGTGTGTGTGTGTGTTCGTAGGTGTGGGTGGATGGGGGGGGGTCGGTGTTTGTCGCTGTGTGTATATCTATCTGTCTGGGTGGTTGGAGGGTGGGAGGTAGAGTGGGAGAATGTAGGAGAGTACGTGTATTGGGAGAGGGGGGGAGGAGGCATGGAGGTTGTGGGGGAGGGTGTGTGTGTGTGGGGGGGGTTGGGTAGGTCGGTGTTTGTCGGTGTGTGTGTGTCTGTCTGTCTGTCTGGGTGGTTGGTGGGTGGGAGGTAGAGGTAGAGAGGGAGAATGTAGGAGAGTACGTGTGTTGGGGGGCGTGGGGAGGGGGGAATGGGGGTTGTGTGGGAGGGGGGGGGGGGGGGTCGGTGTTTGTTGGTGTGTGTCTATCTATCTGTCTGTCTGTCTGTCTGTCTGGGTGGTTGGTGGGTGGGAGGTAGATGGGGAGAATGTAGGAGAGTACGTGTGTTGGGAGGGGGGAGATGGGGGGGGGGGGGGCCTTGGGGTTGTGTGGGAGGGGGGGGGGGGGTCGGTGTTTGTTGGTGTGTGTCTATCTATCTGTCTGTCTGTCTGTCTGGGTGGTTGGTGGGTGGGAGGTAGAGGTAGAGGGGGAGAATGTAGGAGAGTACGTGTGTTGGGGGGGGCGTGGGGGGCGTGGGGAGGGGGGCATGGGGGTTGTGTGGGAGGGGGGGTCAGTGTTTGTCGGTGTGTGTCTATCTGTCATTCTGTCTGGGTGGTTGGTGGGTGGGAGGTGGAGGGGGAGAATGTAGGAGAGTACGTGTGTTGGGAGAGGGGGGGCATGGAGGTTGTGGGGGAGGGTGTGTGTGGGAAGGGGGGGGGGGGGTCGGTGTTTATCGGTGTGTGTCTATCTGTCTGTCTATCTGGGTGGTTGGTGGGTGGGAGGTAGAGGGGGAGAATGTACGAGAGTACGTGTGTTGGGGGGTGGGGGGGGGGGCTGAGGGGGGGACATGGGGTTGTGTGGGAGGGTGGAGGGGGGGTGTCAGTGTTTGTCGGTGTGTGTGTGTCTGTCTGTCAGTCTGGGTGGTTGGTGGGTGGGAGGTAGAGGGGGAGAATGTAGAGGAGTGTGTTTCTGTGTCTGCATAATTTTGTGTAAATGAGCGTTGGCAAAATGCGTGTATGTGTGTGTGTGGGGGGGGGGGGAGTGCGGGGAGGGAGGAGAGTGGGGTGGGGGGGGGGGTGGAGGGTTAGGCCCCGCGGTGGTGTCTGTGTCTGACATGTGTGAATATGTGAAAGATGGTGAAACATGTGTGATTGTGTGTGTGTGTGTGTGTGTGTGTGTGTGTGTGTGTGTGTGTGTGTGCGCGAGAGAGAGAGAGAGAGAGAGAGAGAGAGAGAGAGAGTGTGTGTGTGTGCGGGCACATCCATTTAGGTCTCCTGCAAGCTACAGAAATACCCCTCTCCATCCGCTCATCCCACAAATACAAGACAAGACAAGACACAAACATAGACACAGACAGGGAGAAAGAGAAACCTGTGAAGAGAATTACAGTGCTAACATTCGGTTTTTTTTTGGAAGGCTCGTTAACTTCATGTCTGTCAATCACAGTGGTTACCGCTTTGAAGGAAGGTGGCAGAATAGAATAGTTACGACGCTCGTCGGCCAATGCAGAGACTCCGCGAGGGTCTGCGTTCGAATCCCGCCCACGCCCTCTCTCCCAGGTTCGACTGGAAAATCAAACTGAGCATTCGGGTGATAACCAAAAAAAAAAAAAAAAAAAAAAGACGAGGTCCCATGTGCAGCACATACTTGGTGCACTGAAAGGGAACCCATGGCAACGAGTGTTGTCCTCTTGACGGGCGCAATAGCCGAGTGGTTAAAGCGTTGGACTGTCAATCTGAGGGTCCCGGGTTCGAATCACGGTGACGGCGCCTGGTGGGTAAAGGGTGGAGATTTTTACGATCTCCCAGGTCAACATATGTGCAGACCTGCTAGTGCCTGAACCCCCTTTATGTGTATATGCAAGCAGAAGATCAAATACGCACGTTAAAGATCCTGTAATCCATGTCAGCGTTCGGTGGGTTATAGAAACAAGAACATACCCAGCATGCACACCCCCGAAAACGGAGTATGGCTGCCTACATGGCGGGGTAAAAACGGTCATACACGTAAAAGCCCACTCGTGTGCATACGAGTGAACGCAGAAGAAGAAGAAGTCTTCTGGCAAAATTCTGTCGAAAAAATCCACTCTGTTAGGTACACAAATGTATAAGCATGCACTCAAGGCCTGTCCTAAGCGCGTTGGGTTATGCTGCTAGTCAGACATCTGTCCAGCAGATGCGGTGTAGCGTGTATGGATTTGTCCAAACGCAGTGGCACTTCCTTGAGAGACTGAACTGGAACTGTTAACGCTCAGTCACGTCCACCTTCTTTCTATCACAAGACACGGACAATCAATCCTATCATCTACCTGTATAAACCAGAGAGAAAGAAAAAGGAAGACTGTGTCTTCTGGGACGGAAGAAGAAAAACAAGAGAGGCAAGGCCTTCAAGACTCACTTGTGATACACTGGGAAAAAAAATCCAAGCTTTTTAAGTATTGTGTATAATTTCAAAATGTAATGTTTAAGATGAGAAAGATCAGTTTAAAGCGAATTATGTCCCCTAGCATTAATTACAGAGTAATTTCCCTTTTTCACTATCTGCACCAAAACGTTTGCAAAATAAATAAAACTTCCATGCTTAGCAAAAGAAGTTCCTGTTTGAACAAAAAATGATAATAATGACTGTTCTTGTTGTTGGGTCAGAATATCAGATCACAGTGCCAAGTTTAGAGAATACAAAAAATATAAATATAACAGTAAATGCAGTTTGCATATAATTAGGCTTCATTTTTTTTTTTTTTTTTTGTGCCCATCCCACAGGTGCAATATTGTTTTAAACAAGATGACTGGAAAAAACTGAATTTTTCCTTCTTTTTTTTTCTTCTTTTTTTCTAATTTGGTGTCAAGTGACAAAGTATTTGCAGAGAAAATGTCAATGTTAAAGTTTACCACACACACACACACACACACACACAACCGAACACCGGGTTAAAACATAGACTCACTTTGTTTACACAAGTGAGTCAAAAAAAAAAAAAGACGAGGTCCCATGTGAAGCACATACTTGGTGCACTGAAAGGGAACCCATGGCAACGAGTGTTATCCTCTGGCAAAAGTCATGTCGAAAAAATCCACTCTGTTAGGTACACAAATGTATAAGCATGCACTCAAGGCCTGTCCTAAGCGCGTTGGGTTATGCTGCTAGTCAGACATCTGTCCAGCAGATGCGGTGTAGCGTGTATGGATTTGTCCAAACGCAGTGGCACTTCCTTGAGAGACTGAACTGGAACTGGTAACTCACTCAGTACGGCCTGTCCTCTCTTCTCCTCTACACATACCCCTCGGATGTCCAGTGGGTGTCTGAATGACCCAACCTTTAGCTTCCGTCGTCAGAATTGTGGTATTCTTTGTCAACATTCACCTCTTCAGTATAAGAGCCTTCCACTTGCAATATTTTGATGATGGTAACTGGGGTGAAACGCTGTTAACGTCGTCTCTTTCGCCGTTCGTATGGAGAGAGTTAACGCTCAGTCACGTCCACCTTCTATCACAAGACACGGACAATCAATCCTATCATCTACCTGTATAAACCAGAGAGAAAGAAAAAGGAAGACTGTGTCTTCTGGGACGGAAGAAGAAAAACAAGAGAGGCAAGGCCTTCAAGACTCACTTGTGATACACTGAAAAAAAAAAATCCAAGCTTTTTATGTATTGTGTATAATTTCAAAATGTAATGTTTAAGATGAGAAAGATCAGTTTAAAGAGAATTATGTCCCCTAGCATTAATTACAGAGTAATTTCCCTTTTTCAGTATCTGCACCAAAAACGTTTGCAAAATAAATAAAACTTTCATGCTTAATAAAAGAAGTTCCTGTCTGAACAAAAAAATGATAATAATGACTGCTCTTGTTGCTGGGTCAGAATATCAGATCAAAATGCCAAGTTTAGAGAATACAAAAAATATAAATATAACAGGAAATGCAGTTTGCATATAATTAGGCTTCTTTTTTTTTCTTCTTTTTTTTTGTGCCCATCCCAGAGGTGCAATATTGTTTTAAACAAGATGACTGGAAAGAACTGAATTTTTCCTATTTTGATGCCTAATTTGGTGTCAACTGACAAAGTATTTGCAGAGAAAATGTCAATGTTAAAGTTTACCACGGACACACACACACACACACACACACACACACACACACACACACAGACAACCGAACACCGGGTTAAAACATAGACTCACTTTGTTTACACAAGTGAGTCAACAAAAAAAAGACGAGGTCCCATGTGAAGCACATACTTGGTGCACTGAAAGGGAACCCATGGCAACGAGTGTTATCCTCTGGCAAAATTCATGTCGAAACAATCCACTCTGTTAGGTACACAAATGTATAAGCATGCACTCAAGGCCTGTCCTAAGCGCGTTGGGTTATGCTGCTGGTCAGACATCTGCTCAGCAGATGCGGTGTAGCGTATATGGATTTGTCCAAACGCAGTGACACTTCCTTGAGAGACTGAAGCTGGAACTGTTAACGCTCAATCACGTCCACCTTCTTTCTATCACAAGACACGGACAATCAATCCTATCAGCCACCTGTATAAACCAGAGAGAAAGAAAAAGGAAGACTTTGTCTTCTGGGACGGAAGAAGAAAAAAAAAGGAGAACGACAAAAAGGGAGAAACAGGAACTGGTGATATACAGAATGAAAATCAGAATGAAAATCTGTCAGAATTGGACATGGAATCTTTTCGGGTTTTTTTGTGAGTAACGATTTGGGTCTTTTTCACATAGTTGTCAAGCTCACGATTTCTCTTACCTGGATTTTCATAACCACTTTACTTCGTGTGTATTTGTACACTCATGTTTACAAGTCGCGTTATTGATTCTCTCTCTGCGTGTGAACATTTTGTGGTGTGTGTGTGTGTGTAGTAGTAGTAGTAGTAGTAGTAGTAGTAGTAGTACATACATATATATTTATACATGTATACATATATACAAACATATACACGTACAACATAAACACATACACACATGGATACACATGTATGCATGAAGTGGAGTGTTGGCCTAGAGGTAACGCGTCCGCTTTGGAAGCGAGAGAATCGGAGCGCGCTGGTTCCAATCACGGCTCAGCCGCCGATATTTTCTCCCCTTCCACTAGACCTTGAGTGGTGGTCTGGACGCTAGTCATTCGGATGAAACGATAAACCGAGATCTTGTGTGCAGCATGCACTTAGCGCACGTAAAAGAACCCACAGCAACAAAAGTGTTGTTTCTGGCAAAATTCTGTAGAAAAATCCACTTCAATAGGAAAAAAACAAATAAAACTGCACGCAGGAAAAAATACAAAAAAATGGGTGGCGCTGTAGTGTATAGCGACGCGCTCTCCCTGGGGAGAGCAGCCCGAATTTCACATAGAGAAATCTGGTATGATAAAATGAAATCCAAATACAAATACACGTTTTTGAGCGCTGCGCTCAGGGCTTGACCGGCGTGTAGGACAGGTATCAGCTAAACCTTTGAAGCACTACCCACACCCACTCTCCCACCCAACTAGACCATGCCCCTTCCTCTCTCTTCTCTCCCAACTCCAACCCCACATACACACTCCAAACCCCCCCACCCCCTCACCCCACCCCCACCCCCGCCCCTGCCTCCCAGGTTTGAACTTCCACCCCTGCCCTCCCGCTGGTTCCTTTCCGCGTGACCTTTCACAAAATATTGCAGTGTCTTATACTTACTGTACTGTAGCAGCTTATATGGATTAGACCGCACGGCATGATGACCCCAACCTCCGTCACCCGGGGAAACTCAGCTCAGCTCAGCTCAGCTGCCCCATGGCGGTTGCCGTTGGGGCGCTACAGATGACCTGTCAACCAGTCCTCTCCATCCATCCCTGTCATTCGCACATTTGACCGCCTCGCTCAGCTTCAATCCTGTCCACCGGGGAAACTAGCTACTACAAAAACGAAACAAGTCTGAAAAAAAAACCCACCTGGAACCAACCAAATAAACAAAAGACTATATCTGCTAAACAAACACAAACAAAAATTTTTTAAAAAATCGCCTTACACTTCGAAAGGCCATGAGCGTGTCAGTGGTAGAGGAGGGGCGCAGTAAAAGATGGAAGTTTGACCGTAAATCGCGTGGAAAGAAACCGGCGGATTGGTAATGGCTCCATAAACTCAGGACCAACCAGACTCCAAAGGACTGGCATTAACCCTTTTTGCTGAAAGTGGGATTTCGACTGTAAAGAAACGCTGGTGTGTGTGTGTGTGTGTGTGTGTGTGTGTGTGTGTGTGTGTGTAGGAGAGAGGGAAAGATCTGTAACTGTCTGTCTGCCCCCCCCTCTCTCTCTCTCTCTCTCTCTCTCTCTCTTCCTCTCTTCCCCTCCCTCCCTCTCTCTCTCTCTCTTTCCTCTATAACCCCCCACTTCTCTCTCTCTCTCTCTCTCTCTCTCTCTCTCTCTCTCTCTCTCACTGTGCGGCAGCTGTATAATATCACTCAAATTGTAATAAGTCTTCTTCTACTCTCTCTCTCTCTCTCTCTCTCCATATCTGTCTCTGTCTGTCTGTCTGTGTCTCTCTCTCTCTGTCTGTCTCTCACACTCTCTCTCTCTCTCTTTCTCTCTCCTTCTTTACTTCCCTCTCTCTCTGTCTCTCACCCCCCCCCCAACCCCCCACTCCTCTCCCCACCCCACCCCCTCTCTCTCTATCTTTTTTTTTTCTCTCTCTGAGTCACCAGTTCCCAATAAGCATCCGTATGCAACGTTTTCATTTAGGTCTGACAGAGCAATCGTTTCTGCAGCGTTTGCTTTGTTGGGGGACCCCCCTCTTATCCAGCAACAGCTCATTTCGAGGCACAGACGTGTTGCATTTTCCGCATCAGCGCGGAGGTAACAGCCCGTGACGACAAATCGAACTGATATTCATCTTACACAACCGAAGGTTTGCAATACATGTGAACACCCCCCCGTCTCCCCGCGCGCCCCCCACCCCCACTCCCAGCATCTTTCTTGGAAAGGTATATTGCACTTTTATTTTTATTTTTTTTTTTTTATAAAAAAACACACACACACAAGCACGCGGGCGCACGCGCGCGCACGCACACACACACACACACACACACACACACACACACACACACACACACACACACACACACACACACACACGTATGTACACAACACACACGCGCACGTACCAAAATAAAAAAACACATCTAATTTATGGAGAGAATATAGGTATTGTATTGTATTTTATTGTACGAAATTGCATTGCAAAAAGATGTACATGCTATATTGCAAAGTATTACAGAGTCTTATACTGTACTGCACTGTAATGTGCAAAATTGACCGTCTCGTATTGTATTGAACTGCATCGCAAGAACTGTATTGCATTGCTTTGCCCCGCATTGCCTCGCTTTGTCGTTCAGAATGTGCTAAGACGCTTACCTGCCAATACACTGTCCATGAGGGTATGGGTTCGAATCCCGCTCTCACCCTTTCTCCCACGTTTTACTGGAAAATCAAACTGAGCGTCTAGTCATGCGGATGAGACGATAAACCGACGTCCCGTGTGTGTGTGCAGCACGACTTGCCGCACTGTAAAAAAACACACCAAAAAAACCTATGGCATAAGAAAAGTGTTGCCTTCTGGCAAAATTATAGGAAACGAAAACCACTCGGATTGGTACATGCTTGAGGAGACTACTACACATCTCCTACAAGGAGCACAAGACCAATGACTATGTGCGGAACCTGGTCAGCAACCTTCCTGGGCCCCAAGAACCACTGCTGGCGACTGTCAAACGACGGAAGATGGCATGGTTTGGTCACGTCATACGACATAACTATCCTGCAAGGGACTGTAAAGGGAGGGCGAAGACTGGGACGGCAGAGAAAGAGCTGGTCCGACAACGTCAAGGAATGGACCAAAATGATGATGCCAGATATCCTCACGACAGCTGCCAACAGAACGGCGTGGCGAGCTATGACATCTTCCTCATGTCCCCCCAACGACCCCAGCGGTTGAGGGAATGAGTGAGTGAGTGACCTATGTACAAATGTAACCTATACATGCACTCAAAAAGACCTGACAAGCGCGATGGGTTATGCAGCTGGTCAGATCAGGCATCTGCCCAGCAGATGTGGTGCAGTGTTGTTGTTGGGTTTTTTTGTTTGTTTTTTGTTTGTTTTTTGTTAGAACTCAGTGACGCCTCCTTGCGAAACTGCCGTGAAACTGAAACTGGAACTGTCGTGTACTGCATTACCGCTAAGCGCCGCAGTGTACTGGAGACCGCATCAGATCCGAACACTCGACACCCTGTTTTGGGGTGTGGTTTTTTTTTTGTGTGTTTTTTTTTTTTTTGTTTGTTTGTTTGTTTTTGTTGTGTTTTTTTTACCTTCCACGTCCTCATATAAATTTTCATGACTATATATTTGTGTACCTATCATGACTGAACTCGTGGTGGTCTTTTCCTGTCAGAAAGGAAGCCTGTGGTGACTTCTTGACGTCAAGGGAAAAAAAATAAACAGAAAAAAAAGAAAACGTGCTTGTGGTCAGTGCGTGAGTACTAAAAAAACAAACAAACAAACAAAAAAGCAAAAAACAAACGGAAAAGCATCATCTTGTCACTCAAACCCCAGCCCCTGATGAGACATGAACACGTCACACAATATGCAAGACAAAGAATAGAATAGAACAGAATTTGTCTTTATTACCACGTGTACCGGGGTCACAAGGAATATTTGGGGGGGGGGGGGGGGGGGGATAGTACATAACAAGGTACGAACATAAATCGAAAATCATACACAAACACAGATACAGTAGAAGAAATAAGTATACATACAAGTGCATATATTTATTTCTTTTTAAACTTGTGCATACTCACACATGCACGCACTGCACACACACACACACACACACACACACACACACACACACATGCGAGCACACACACACACATGCGAGCACACACACACACACACACACACACACACACACACACACACACACACACACACACACACACACATTCTTTCACACACACACACACACACACACACACACACACACACACACACACGTTTGAACATAAGCCGCATATTACATGTGGATGGGGCTGATGATGATGATCATCATCATAGGCCAGTTAGCCTGCGACAACCCCCACCCGCACCTCCCCCCCCCCCCCCCCCCCCCCCCCACACACACACACACACACACACACACGCCCCAACCTCAACTGACACCTGACCTGGGGTGATAATGATAGTGAAGAGACCATCATCGTACCTAGCGGGTATAAAGTCCACGTGAGACAGGACCCGTTTCAATTTGCAAAACTAACGGAGGGCATGACAAAGAACGAGCGCTGGAGAATCAGCCAATAATTACACGATCGACAACACACTGCGTGTATGTGGTGTTCATTTCCGGACGTCTTCCGTTGTCCACAGCGTAGCGCGCCTTTCCGTCCAATAACTTGAAGGAAAAAAGTTTATCTCCGTCTCCCCGAGGTAGAAAAATTTAAGACGAGGGTAGGTGGTAATAATACTATCACGATGAGGCAGGCAGAAAATTGTCTTCTTTTTTTTTTTTTATTTCTCCTCCTCCTTCGATATATATATATATATATATATATATATAGAGAGAGAGAGAGAGAGAGAGAGAGAGATATGTAAAATGCTGCCGCTGCATTTTCCTGTTCTTTGACATCTCCAGTCTATCCTTCTCCTCTTTCTTTCTCTCTTTCTAGACAGTCTAGTCTTTGTCTTCGTACGTCATGTTGTCACGCCGCGTTGTCTAGAATAATATTTCCGAGACAGAGACAGAGAATAGAAAAGCGTCAAGTTTCAATTTCTAGAATGAGGCGTCAGTCATATCAACGACGTTCAGAAACCGCGAATCCAATAATAGGCCACACCACACCTGTCTCACAGCACCATATCCCAGCTCACTTGTCAGGCCTTCAGTGCATGCATTGGCAAGAGAGAGAGAGAGAGAGAGAGAGAGAAAAGAGTTAATCATTTAATCAATTAATAAGTACGTGCAATGACCTTGCCTTGAATATACTACTTCAAGGAAAGCTTTCTCGTCTCCATCGGCACCGTTATACCATCTTTATAAATACATATGTGTGTGTGTGTGTGTGTGTGTGTGCGCGCGCGTGAGGGAGAGAGGGAGGGAGAGAGGAAGGGAGAGAGAGAGGGGGGAGAGAGAGGAAAAGAGGGAGGGAGAGAGAGGGAGAGACAGAGAGAGAGGGAGAGAGAGACAGACAGAGAGAGACAGAGAAAGAGGGAGAGAGAGAGGGAGAGAGAGAGAGAAACAGACAGACAGAGACGCACATGGAGGGAGGCAAAAAGACAGAGCGAAAGAAAAAGGGAGAAAAAACAAAAGAGTAACAGATATACAGACAGACAGACAGACAGACAGACAGACAAGACAGACAGACAGACGCACATAGAGGGAGGCAGAAAGACAGAGCCAAAGAAAAAGAAAGGGAGAAAAAACAAAAGAGTGACAAATATACAGACAGACAGACAGACAAGACAGACAGACACGCACATGGAGGGAGGCAGAAAGACAGAGCGAAAGAAAAAGAAAGGGAGAAAAACAAAACAAAAGAGTAACAGATATACAGACAGAGGGCAAAATGATATCAGCACTTGGCGCACATGGTTTATTGCTGGTGTTTTGCGGCAGGCGGCTACATAACAGCCATTATCGTGAAAGAGATAACGTTTGACATCAAGTGGCGAAAGCACGCATCTGCAAACCCACAGCATAGTTTAGTTTTGCGAGTAAACAGGCGTTCGTGCGTGCGTGTGCGTGAGTCGAGTGTGTGTGTTTTCTTCAGTTTTCTTCAGTTTAACGTCTATTATTCACTATAAGTGTTTTTAGACGGAAAGGAGTAAAGTAGTGTGTAAAGGAAAAAGAATGCATGTGAATATTAGTGTAAAAAAAAAAAAAAAAAGTTCGTGTTATGTATCAGAGGAAAAGTATATTATAAGAAAAAGTCTAAAGAGGTTGTGGTGTGTATTGAATGAGTTGTCATGGGAAGGAGAATATGTATATGCATGTCAACAAATATTAACCTACAACAATGTAAATATAAATAACTGTATTAATACATCAAAGGAGGATACCAACTGGACTGGAGTTTAAAATTTCTGAAAACATTCTAAGCAATGAATAATCATTCAAAATCTTTTCAGTGGCTAATGAAATATTGGAAGAAAAGTCATCAACTACATCTTTTGGAAGTAACTGTCTTATGCTCGGACAATGAATGAGTAGATGGCTTACAGTTATTTGCTTACCGCATATACAGTTTATATTTTTAGCTCTGTGTGTGTGTGTGTGTGTGTGTGTGTGTGTGTGTGTGTGTGTGTGTGTGTGTTCGCGCGCGCGCGCCCGCGTACGTGTATGTGTCAGTTTGTGTGTCTGCGTATCTATGCATGTGTTTCTAAGCGCACTATGTATGTGTGTGAGTACTCACATATATTTTCTATGTACAAGTGTATAAGTGTGCTTGTGTTGTGTGCGACGTGGATGTGTGTGTGTGTGTGTTTCTGTGTCTCTGTGACTGTGTGCGTCTTCGTACATTTCTGTCTGTGTGAGCTGGCGCTGCTTGTGTGTGGGTGCATACATATGTGAATACGTACTGTCCTATCTTACATGTGCTCGTGTGTATACGTGCGCGCGCTTGCTTATGTGTTGTGTGTGTGTGTGTGTGTGTGTGTGTGTGTGTGTGTGTGTGTGTGTGTGTGTTAGTAAGTGCGTGGATATGTGTGCGTTAGTATGTGCATGGGAATATGTACATGTACCAGAGTATGCATGTGTCTGCGCATACGCAGACCGACTGAACTTTGCTTGAGTGAGCAGCCCCTCATAATACTAATGATGTGAAAATCTAAATGATGTATATCACACACACACACACACACACACACACACACACACACACACACACACACACACACACACCGTGATTACGAATGCTTTACGGTCAAAGAACACATAAATTCTCCGGAAAGCTCCAAATAGTAGTAAGTAACAAGCTGTGCATAACGGATGACATGCCGTTACAAGAATAGATACATAACACATGAGGCTGACACCATCGTTGCACGTGACACGACCACTGCTTTCTTCCGCTTCCTCTACCCACCACCCACCCCCCATCCCCATCCCCCAACACCTCCTCCTTCCCGATTCCCGACCCCCCTCCACCCGCCCCCCGCCAAACTTCCTTTCCTTCCGACACATACTGCGTGCATAAATCGCTTCCACACACGCGTGTGTGTGTGTGTGTGTGTGTGTGTGTGTGTGTGTGTGTGTGTGTGTTTCTGTATCTGAGTGGCTTTATCTGTGTGTGTCTTCGTATACGTACGCACATGTGGTGTAGGTATGTCATTGGTATTGCCATGTGCTTGTAAGTCTGCCTGTTCTCTCTCTCTCTCTCTCTCTCTCTCTCTCTCTCTCTCTCTGTGTGTGTGTGTGTGTGTGTGTGTGTGTGTGTGTGTGCATGCTTCAGTTTGTCGGTATACCTATGTCTTTTCTAATCTAAAAAGAAAGACAAAAATATTTTACGTCGTTCTGTAAACACATACACTTTCCCCTCCTTAAACTCGCTAATTAAAGCAGCAATGAGATATAGAATAGAATTGAATAGAATATGTCTTTATTACCAAGTGCACCGGGGTCACAGGGAATATTTGGGGGGTGGGGGGGGAGACATAGTACATAACAAGATACAAACATAAATCGAAAATCATACACAAACAAAGATACAGTAGAAATTAGGATACATACAAGTGCATATCAATATAAAAACTTGTGCATACTCACACATGCACGCACTGCACACATACACACACATGCACGCACGCACACACACAAACTCTCTCTCTCTCTCTCACACACACACACACACACACACATACACACGCGCGCGCGTTTGAACAGAAGCTGCATATTACATGTGGATGGGCTGATGACTAGGTCTTCAGGTAGATGATTGTTGATCGCACAATTCTATTTATTGTATGATTCATTACAATAAAATCTTCTTTTTTTTCAGATAGTATACAGAAATGACGATTATAATAATTTAAACTGACATTTTGGTCAACAAAACCCTCTCCCCAAAACCACGCCAGTGTTAACTGATCAAGACAGGCATGGGTCTAAGCCTTCAACAAGTGGGGGGGGAAAAAAAAGACAAGTGACTTAGTCACCAAGGAAGCGGGTCAAATCCTACGAGAAGGGCGTAAAATCACAGTGTTTTCGTACGCGAAATTTGACGGGCGCGACAGCCAAGTGGTTAAAGCGTTGGACTTTCAATCTGAGGGTGCCGGGTTCGAATCTCGGTAATGGCGGCTGGTGGGTAAAGGGTGGAGATTTTTTTTCCGATCTACCAGATCAACATATGTTCAGACCTTCCTGTGCCTGAACCCCTTTTGTGTGTATACGTATGTAGGAGATCAAATACGCTCGTTAAAGATCATGTAATCCATGTCAGCGTTCGGTGGGTTATGGAAACAAAAAACATTCCCAACATGCACACCCCTGAAAACGGAGTATGGCTGCCTCCTTGGCGGGGTAAAAACGGTCATACACGCAAAAGCCCACTCGTGTGTACATAGGAGTGAAGGTGGGAGTTGCAGCCCACGAACAAAGAAGAAGAAATACGCAAAATGTCGTCATATTATAATCCAAGGAACGTTCCAGAGTCAATCGGAGGTCACAAGGAAACAAAGTCATGGACAAGCGTCCTTGATCAATGCGTCCGGCAGAACAACAATCACTGTGTGTCGTTTCAGGGGAGGGCGGAACCTGCCTCATGTCCGAGCGTCAACTTTCCTTTTTGTTTCTTCTTCTTCTCCTTTTTTTCTTCCCCTTCCTCCAATAATTAATGTTGATCTAATTGCATGTTTTTCGACGTATATGTATTATACTAAGATGATTTCGATGATTATCTCACATACAGAATCCACACACTCACATCAGAGCAAACTAAGTCACAGACAACTGAAAACACATGCATAATGTTAAAATATTCGCTGAAATTGTCCATGAAAACTGAATATTCAGACAAAGAACTTTGTGTATTCGGAAGAATACTACTTTGAATACATTTAGATGTATTTACATATATTAATCAAAAACTGACATGCTATATAGAAGGGAAAAAAAGCGAAAGAAAACAGAAGGAAAAAAAGGTTTTTGGTTTTTTTGGCCGATGAAGGCGGCGTGTGAAAGCACAAAAAAAACAAAACGTTCTGGTGCTCCATGACCTGCATGCAACTGAGGCCACAAAAAAAAAAAAGTCATGGACAATTACCTTTCAGCCTTTTTCATTCGTTTTTCGGTCGAAAACCCAGTTAGTACACGACATACAAACAGTCGCCAGAAGTTGCCATGTGTAGGCTGAGCAGGTTGTTCAGAAGAGGAACGGAGTGAACGAGAGAAGTCCGAAAAACAAATCATTCAAAAACAATTTCATCTCCTGGACTCATTATTTGTTAACTTCCAGTTGAAAAACCACTGAGGCAACCATGTGTTTGCTCTGTATTGTTCATGTGTTCTGTGTGGCTTGTTCGGGAATACAGTCTTGAATAAAAGCTAATTTGTGTTTGCACATTTCTTTGGTCTTTGCTGCTGTGTGCACATGTCAAATGATCTGTATAAGGACAGGCCCGGTGCTTCCTTTTGGAAGTGTCTGGGTTTGTTCCAATGTACCTTTTATTTACCTGTGTGCTAGCTCATTCGGTAGCGTAAGGAGCACTGACTTGAAGATGCCCCTTCTGCTTCAACTAGACCTTCAGTGGTAGTTTTGGGTGCCATTCATTCGGAAAAGATGATGAACGGAGGTCAGGTGTGCATCATGCACACTGCGTATATAAAAAAAAAAAACAACCTATGACGACAGAATGCTTGATCCTGGCAACAATTCTGTAGGAAAATATACATCGATAGTAAACCAGTTACACTTGCAGACACAGCGCGGAAACAAAGACACAAGCACACAAGCACATTCGTATGCAGACGGTCCCCTTAAGTCCCAGATGGAGTCATAAGTAGTTTTTTTTTCCTTCTGTCAGAAATGACCTCCCCAAAAAAAAAGGCCTGGAAAAAAGCCCAAGAACACACACACACACACACACACACACACACACACACACACAATCCACAACAAAAAACCCAGCGTTTCTTTACAGTCGAAATCCCACTTTCAGCAATAAGGGTTAATGCCAGTCCTTTGGAGTCTGGTTGGTCCTCAGTTTATGGAGCCATTACCAATCCGCCGGTTTCTTTCCACGCGATTTACGGTCAAACTTCCATCTTTACTGCGCCCTTCCTCTACCACTGACACGCTCCTGACCTTTCGAAGTGTAAGGCGATTTTTTTGTTTGTTTGTTTGTTTGTTTTGTTTAGCAGGCTTAGGTTTTTTATTTATTTGGTTGGTTCCAGGTTTCTTTTATTTCGGACTTGTTTCGTTTTTGTAGTAGCTAGTTTCCCCGGGTGATGGAGGCTGGGGTCATCATGCTGTGCGGGCTAATCCATATAAGCTGCTACAGTACCTGTTAAAGTCGTCGTAAGGCAGAAGATAGCCAAGGTTCAGAGACAGGAATAAAAGATGCGAGTAAATCTCGGGAAAGGTCACGCGGAAAGAAAACAGCGGGAGGGCAGCGGTGGAAGTTCAAACCTGGAAGGCAGGGGCGGGGGTGGGGTGGGGGATGTGGGGGTGGAGTAGGAAGAAGGGAGAGGAAGGGGCAGTGTCTAGGGGGGATTGGGGAGGGGGAGAGTGGGTGGTGGTAGTGCCTCAAATATTTAGCTGATACTTGACCCGTTCCTAACCTGTCCTAACACGCCCGTCAAGCCTTGAGCGCTGCGCTTCTAAAGCGGGTAAATACAAAAAGTGTATGCACGTATGTATGTATTTATGCTTGTATGTGTATATATTTGTATGTATGTATGCATGTGTGGATGTACGTACGCACGCACGCACGCACGCACGCGCGCACACAGAGAGCATATATGTGTACCTCAAATTGTAGACTATTTCGAAAAGCATGGACAGGTGCAAATACAGGGAAAGACAGACAGAAAGCCAATGACACATCATCTAATGTCAAGTGCATATGCTTTAGTGACCTGACAATTAAGCATATCATTTTTGATTGTAGCTTGATGTGTCTTCACAAGTGACTGAGAACGTTGATGTTTTTGACTTTCTGCATTCATTATCAGTTGTTTCGCTTGTCAGTTTAACGACTTCTCTTTTACGAAGTTCTTTAAGTAATTTCCTGTAATTGTATTTAGATATTTTGTTTTTACAAATTTCACCCTCATTTCACCATCATTTGCCCAGTTTCCCCCAACCCTCCATTCATTCACATCTCCCACCCCTTCTAACCGATAATACACAAATGTATTCATGAATACTTTAACAAAATGTCTTCAATCACCGATATGTGTGACGGGACATTAAACGAAATTCCTCCTCCGCATCATCTCCAGTGAACATTCCACTCTCATTATCTGACAGAAACCATCTGCAGCATATGGCCTGCTGGAATCAGTCACCATGGCATGCCTTTCAGTCCTCAATATGCTGCACGGGATAATTATACGAACAATACAGAATCAGTTAATTTTTTTTTGTTTCAAAGAGGTGTCAAGGCGGGCGGATGATCCATAAACAGGACATCAGATCTGCTTGTGGAAAAAAAAGGGGAGGGGGAGAGGGAGCAGAAGCCCAACCTTTGCATTAACCCAGTGCTGTTGGTGAGGCCTTAAGAAATGATCCAGAGAACAATTCAACTGGCGTATGCGAATACCACTCAGTGAGCGAGCAATTCTGATTCTTAAACTTAGGCATTAGCGCGAGTCCATAATGGGTGAACCCTATACACTGTGGTAGAACATTTAGTCACGTTTCATGTACACACACACACACGCACACACACACACACACAGGATGTCCATCGTTAGCTTCAAACAAATACGCGTATATACATACATAGACACGCACGCGCAAGCACACGCACGCCACACACACACACACACACACACACACACACACACACACACACACACACACACTTTCAAAGGCAACTTCATACAAATACGCTCAAATACACACACAGACACGCACGCTAATGCGTACACACACACACACACACACACACACACACACACACACACACACACACACACATTTTCAACCTTTAGTTGTAACTAAACCCACTGACCCCGTTTAGGGCATGGAGGATACCAATCAATAACTCTTAAAGCCAATAGTTCACGAACTGAAAGGACGTCAAAAAGACCCATCTGCGTTTTTCGAGATTATGAAGACAAATCTGTAGAAACCAGCAGGAGAAAAAGAAAAAAAAGAAGCAAACAACATCTACAAACACACAAAACAAACACAGTGAATAAAAAAGAATGAAAACAAGAACAAAAGAAGAGAGAGAAAAATAGAGAGAGGAACTGACATTTTTCAAGATTAGGAAGACAAATCCTTGGAAAACAACTGTATACACACACACACACACACACACACGCACGCACACACACACACACACACACACACACACACACACACACACACACACTTCTTGTTGTTATATTATTATATCATTACTACTACTGCTACTACTACTACTACTCTACTAGTAGTAGAAGTAGCAGTAGCGGTAACATCATCATTATTATTATCATCATCATTATCATAGTTATTATTGTTGTTATTATTATCATCACCATCGATGTTGTATTGTTAACATCATTATCAAAAGGCGCCAAGGCACGGGAAGAAATCGAGACATCCGCCGCACAACAGCAACAACGGAATAAAGGAAGAAAGAAAGAAAGAAAGAAAGAAAAACAAAAACAAAACAAAAAAAACAAACAGTGCAAGCGGTCAGTCCTCAAGAAGACCCCCACACCCCGTCCACTTCATCCCCTGCCCAAGCTGCCACAGCACATTCCAAGCACGGGTCGGCCTTATCAGCCATCTCTGCGACCACTGTCTCAGACTGTCTCAGTCCCTGTCAGCCCAAGACTGACCATGGTGGTCTTCGACGATTCGACGGACGAACGACATTATTGTCATCACAACCACCAACCACATCATGTGTGTAATGTTTGCGATTCTCATGCAGACAATGAATGCTTTATAACATGAAATATATTATTTGGCTGCATGCTTCGCATAAGAAACTCTCAAAACTCTGTGAATCGAAAGAAAGAAAGAAAAGAGAAAACTTACAAATTCTGCATAAAGAATGAGGAGGAATTTTTGTTTAATGTCCCGTCACACATATCGGTGATTGAAGACATTTTGTTAAAGTATTTATGAATACATCTGAGTATCATCGGTTAGAAGGGGTGGGAGATGTGGATGAATGGAGGGTTGGGGGAAACTGGGCAAATGAGGGTAAAAATGTGGGTGAAATTTGGAAGAAAAACAAAACAAAACAAAACAAAAAAAAACCCCTCTAAATACAGTTACAGGAAATTACTTAAAGGACTTCGTAAAAGAGAAGTCGTTAAACTGACAAGCGAAACAACTGATAATGAATGCATAAAGAATGAGAGTATTCGCTGGAAATAGTTCAAAGAAGAAAGAAAGAAGAAACCGAAAAGGGCTTGGGGATGCATACATGTCACTCCAGCTTCATAAAAGCTTCAATATTAACTCACTCAGTACGGCCAGTCTTCTCTTCTCATCTACACAGACCCCTCGGATGTCCAGTGGGTGTCTCAATGACCCAACCTTTAGCTTCCGTCGTCAGAATTGTGGTACTCTTGGTCAACATTCACCTCTTCAGTATAAGAGCCTTCCGCTTACAATATTTTGATGATGGTAATTGGGGTGAAACGCTGTTAACGCCGTTTCTTTCGCCGTTCGTATGGAAAGAGTTAAACAACTGACACTAGGGCAACAATAAACCCAGACAGATGTAATCACTTGTCATACATGTTTAGAATGCATACATCAGAACACTAGAACATCCAAAAACCCTGGCAAATGAACACAGACTTCGAATATTCTTAAAATGCATGCCTCAAGACACACTGGGGCAATTGCTGCGCCAGACGATAGGGGATAGAATGAAAGTGATTAGTTAAGGTGTGTGTGCGTGGGGGGGTGGGGGGGGGAAGTGGTGCATGAAAGGTAAATATGAGTTTGTGAAAGAAGAAAAAGAAAGATGTGGGGAAAAAAGAGGAGGATGTAGGCCCCACCAAAAAAACAAAACAAAATCAAAAAAAAAAAAGTGGGAAAAAAGAGGAGGATGTAGGCCCCACCAAAAAATAAAAATAAAAAATAAAAATAAAAAAAAAAAAGTGGGAAAAAAGAGGAGGATGTAGGCCCCACCAAAAAAAACAAAACAAAATCAAAAAAAAAAAAAAAAAAAAAAAGTGGGAAAAAAGAGGAGGATGTAGGCCCCACCAAAAAAAAAAATAAAAAAAAAAAAAGTGGGAAAAAAGAGGAGGTTGGAGGCCCCACAAAAAAAAAAAAAAGAAAGAAAGAAAGCAGAAAACGAAAAGGGCTTGGGGATGCATACATGCCACACCATCTTCATAAACAGCCAAGGATGCCGATGAGCAGCACGAATAATCAACTGCCTGTGTCGCTTGCTGACTGATTTTCTACTTCGTCATCTGCTCTTTCAAGTCTGGCCTTAAAACCCCACCTCTTCCCAAAATAGCCTCCCTTCCCTGCCTCTTCCTTGTCTTAAGTTTCCCCAGTTTTAGAGTTAGAATGACTGGTGCGTAAGCGCTTTGATTGTCTCTGCACAAGATTCAACGCAATATAAATACCACTGATTTTTTCTTTTCTTTTCTTTTCTTCATTTTTTGTATTCCTTACACGTTTCGCGAAAAAAAAAAATTCGCGAACTCTGATTGTGGATTGAAAAGAATGAAAGATGGAAAGAAACGGAAAAAAAAAAAAAAACAACGGAAAAACAGAAATGCATTGAATTTGAAATTATTATTCAGAAAGAAAGAAAGGTGGAGAAGAAGAACAAAACAAAACAAACGAAACAAAACATTTACCTCTTGTGACGACAAGGCACACTGTTGCCTCTCTTTTCATAGCTGCAACTTGCGGCACCACTAACGATGTAAGCATTCCATCCACTTTTTTTCTTTTTTTTCTTATCCTATTGTCATATCACCTTTCCTTTCCATTTGTTCTTTCTTTTTCACAACCTCAAAAAGCCGTTGCTGAAACTCACAGACTTACAGAGAGGTCAAAGAACGGAAGAAAAGCAATTCGCCGAAGTTCGTGACTGTGCACGCGACCAGTTTCCAGCGACCATCTCGTGCTGTTCGTGCGGAAATTGACTCTGACAGGTGCGCGAGCTTCCTGTGAAGCTGCTCGCTCCCTGAGCCCTTGCGGATGTGAGCAATAGGAATGCAATAGTAACAATCATATAATAACAGTAGTAATGATGATGATAATGTACGAACTACTTTTATTATACTGTCTCTATTTTGTGATTTTCATTCTCTGGTACGCTGGGGGTTTTTTTTTCTTGTTTTCTTTTTTTTTTTCATTTGTGATATGTTCAGCCGAAAGCACTGCCACCAGTTCCTATTAGAGAAAATGGAGTTTTTTTTCTACATAATATGAAATCAATATGACAGAATGAGTGCTTTTCGTTTAATTGTTATAGTGAGTGGGTTTCTGGTGTGTGTGTGTGTGTCTCACTTATGTTCGTGTTAATTGGAATCAAACAGATCAGTCATGGTGGTGCATTGCTCTGTAAATTCCACATCATCATTTTCCTTACCTCAGTCCTGCAGACTATGCTTCTGTCTGTCTGTGTATCTGCGTGTCTGTCTGTCTGTCTGTGACTCCATCTCTCTTTCCTCCCTCTCTCTCTATTTCATACACACACACGCACGCGCGCGCGCTCACACACACACACACACACTCTCTCTCTCTCTCTCTCTCTCTCTAACACTAACACACACCAACACACACACACTACCCACACCACACCACACACCACACCGCACCACACCTTTCCACTTCACAAAACATTTTGTACATCCTTATTCCTCGAGAGCAGAAACGTGTCCTCAAACCCCTGCGGGATAAGTGTTGAAAACACTTTCTGCTGCAATTTGCCAAAGAAAAAAGGCAAGGGAGTTTAAAAAAAAATTTTTTTATAAATTAAAAAAAAAGAAAGGGGGCGGGGGGTGGGGGGATGGAGGGGCGTGGGGGTCAACAAATGTCAGTCACAAACACACACACACCACACACGCGCAAGCACGCACGTCTTCAACTAGATAATTTATACCTCATGCAGGCAGAGTCAGCACTTTCTTCCGGACCCAGTAAGTCAGTCTTGTATACTCGTGTAAATAATCTGTACATCATGCAAGCAGGGTCAGCGCTTTCTTCCGGACCCAGTAAGTCAGTCTTGTATACTCGTGTAAATAATCTGTACATCATGCAAGCAGGGTCAGCGCTTTCTTCTGGACCCATCAAGTCAGCCTTGTGTACTCGTGTCCGCGACAATTTGCTGAAGAGATGTGAAGTGACGAGGGTTGTTACAGAGGAGACAGAAAGTAGACGGGTACATGGATGGATGGATGGATGGATGGACGGACTGACTGCTGGATAGATGGATAGATACAGGGATAGATACAGAGAGAGAGAGAGAGAGAGAGAGAGAGAGAGAGAGAGAGAGAGAGAGAATCAGTATAAGTATCAGTAGCTCAAGGAGGCGCCACTCCGTACGGTCAAATCCATATGCGCTACACCACATCTGCCAAGCAGATGCCTGACCAGCAGCGTAACCCAACGCGCTTAGTCAGGCCTTGAGAAAAAAAATAATGAAATAATAAATAAATAAATAAATAAAATTAAAGAAATAAATAAAATAGATAAATTAGAAAAATAATAGATAAATACATAAAAATACTACTAATAATGACAATATTTAAAAGGCGCAAAATCTTAAGTCAACTCTAGGCACACACACACACACACACACACACACACACACACACACACACACACACACACACACACACAATGATGACAAATAAGCAAACGGGAGGTTAAGTGATAGAAGGAGAAAATGAGAAGGAAAAAAAATAATAATAAAAAAAAAAAAATAAAAAAAAAAAAATATATATATATATATATATATATATATATAGAGAGAGAGAGAGAGAGAGAGAGAGAGAGAATGGCCGAAAACGAAAGACTACTCAGAAATGTAGACATAGGAAGAGGCATCGATTTTCAAAGAAAACAATACTGTATTAACTATATTAGAAAATATTCACACGAGCGATGCTAACGTACAAGAAAAAATCTTTCTTTTTTTTTTTTTTTTTTTTTCGTTCATCCATTGAGTTATCGGTTTGTTTTATTGTTGTTTGTTCTGTTGCTGCGTTTCATGACAGAGAGTACAGGCAATGTGCACACGAGCTAGGAACATGCAAAGTGTGACTCACTGTAAACACAGTGCATGAGCTGTTACCGATATTTCAAGAACCAGTTTCAACACGACGTTAGAGTGAATGAGAAAAAGTGGCCAAGCCTGCTAAAGGTTCGTGCAGACAGTCTGAAGATCTATCAGCAAAACATATTGATCTGGGGCAGGCTACATAGAGGGGAAGAGTGGGGAAAAACAGGGAGCCAGAGACAGAGAAGGGAAAGAAGAGATCAAACAATCCTAGATTAGCAAAGCAAATTCTTTCTTATATCCAGCCAATGCAAACAAAGGGACACGGATACTAAAGCAACAAAGAAAGCATTCTGAAAAGGCTTGAAAGTATGAATGAAGGCCCATGCTGCAATGCCAAAACCATCCTTTTTTTCAATCTTCTGCTACCACTCAGTAACAGAGATGTAAATCTACTGGATCTCATTAAAAACAGTATCAAAGAATTGAATGCAGTAGAGTTGTCTATTTTTTTTTTTTTTAAACACTAAGCAAACTTTTAGCACTGCTAAGATCACTTACATAACCCAGTCCTGGGCGAACTTCAAGACCTGGCTACTGACAACAGTTGTACATCAAGATACACCATAACAAAGGGCAGAAATACTATAATCATTTTGTAGGCTGAAGTTTACACCATCATACCCCCCTGTCCACATCTCCAACTCTCACCTTCCACCCCATCCATCTACCCTCCAAATCCTAAAAGCTGTTCCTCGTTAATTTGTAAGCAACAGCAACAAAAATGTCACACAAACAAACAAACAGAAAAGACCAACGAGTTTCTCCTAACTACCGGTTCGATGGTTTCACACGGCGCTTCATATAGAAAGGAATAAATCAGTATTTTGTATTTTTTGTATTTTGTTGTATTTTTGTATTTCTTTTTATCACAACAGATTTCTCTGTGTGAAATTCGGGCTGCTCTCCCAGGGAGAGCGCGTCGCTATACTACAGCGCCACCCATTTTTTTGTATTTTTCCTGCGTGCAGTTTCATTTGTTTTTCCTATTGACGTGGATTTTTCTACAGAATTTTGCCAGGAACAACCCTTTTGTTGCCGTGGGTTCTTTTACGTGCGCTAAGTGCGTGCTGCACATGGGACCTCGGTTTATCGTCTCATCCGAATGACTAGCGTCCAGACCACCACTCAAGGTCTAGTGGAGGGGAAGAAAATATCGGCGGCTGAGCCGTGATTCGAACCAGCGCGCTCAGATTCTCTCGCTTCCTATGCGGACGCGTTACCTCTAGGCCATCACTCCACTCGTTAATTGACGGCGTCTTCTGAGCCCGAAGAGACAATTCTCCGAAGTCAATGGGCTGTACACGCGACCAGTCCGTGAAACTATCCTCACCACAACACAGCACACAGAGAAAAAGGACGAAACAAGAAGACTATGATCAAAACACATATGAAGGTTAAATGAAAGCATTTTTCTTAAATACCAAACTGTAATACAGCTTGAAACATTATCACATTGTATAAAGATAAGAGAGTAACAACTTAATTAGGAATGCATAATCACGTCACAATGATTTTTATTGTGTTGTACTTTTTTTTCCCCCCCGTTGACTGATTGATGTGGATACTTATATAGCGCCTATCCTCGGTCAGAGACCAAGCTCTAAGCGCTTTACATACACGGGGACATTTGCACCACAGGCTGCCTACCTGGGTAGAGCCGACTGACGGCTGCCACTGGGCGCTCATCATTCGTTTCCTGTGTCATTCAATCAGATTTCAGTTGTGTGAGTATTTTGAATTACAGGGGAGAAGGGGGGTCTTTTTCTTTATGCAACTGTACTTGTTTCACTTGCATAAAGGCTTTTTTTTGTTATCTTCTACTGGTTTTTGCCAGGAAAAAAAAAATATTTGTTGCCATGGACTATTCCATGTATGCAAAGTGCACCTCCATGTATGTTTAGAGAAAGCCTCACCTCATTTTGTGTTTCTTTTTTTAATGGCGAAAATTAAAACATAGCCTGTTTTTGCTTATCAACCGGTTTTTCTTCTTCTTCTTTCTCTTCATACTTTTTTTTTTCTTTCTTTCTCTCTATTTTTTTTTTCCTTGAAAACATGTTTAACCCCCACCCCACCCGCAACCCGACTAACACCGAGCTGTGAGAACGGAAGAAAAGCAATTCGCCGAAGTTCGTGAATTTGCACGCGACCAGTCTCCAGCGGACAACTCGTGCCGTGCGGGTGCAAATTGACTCCGATGTGTGCGCGAGCTTCTTGCGAAGCAGTCCGATCCCCAAGCGTTGGCAGATGTGATCAATAATAATATGTCTGAAATGCGCTTTTCTGTTGTTGTTGTTGTTGTTGTTTTGTTGTTATCATCTCGCAGTAAGGTTTTGTATTGTTTTTCGTGTCTGTTTGTGATTGTATGTCTGGAGAGTGTCGCCAGTTCATACTTCTTTACAAGATAAAATGCGATAGGATTGGGTTTAGTATACTTTTTTTTTCTTATTCTTTTTTTTTTTTTTTTTTTTTTTTTTTTCTCCTGAAGCGCTGTATGGGTTTCTGATCAATTCTATTTGTCGGATTGTGACGAAACTTCATACTCCGTTTCCTTCCCTCTTTTGGGTTTGTGTGTGTGTGTGTGTGTGTGTGTGTGTGTTTTGTTTTCTGTTTGTTCGTTGTTGTTGTTTTTTTGGGTGGGTTGTTTGTTTTCCTTATGTATGCACTTCTTGTCTTTTAATGTGAGGTATATATTTGTCCTTACATTTTTATGTTTGTTTTCATTTTGTCTATTCGCTGTTGAGTCCATCAGTGCGTTGTTGAAAGGTATCAGTGCTACTGTTAGTATCACTGCTGGATAAAGAAATCACTAAACGTTTATGATTATTAGCTTATGATAGTACTGTCGACATAGAAAGATAGTGGTACCCTCGGGCAATGCTCCTCAGCACACCCACACCCCCACTCACCATCCGACTCAGGTACACGCTCGTCTGCAAAGCAGCAAGAATGCTTGAAGAGTTCATGAACAGCGTACACACACCTACGGCTGTTTGAGAACGAGTTTCAACCAAAGTCTAGCAATAGCCATGCAGTCAGTGTGAGGATGCTGACTGGGTTTCAAGTGTGTGCTTATCCCCCACCTCAAATCTGTCACACACACACACACACACACACACACACATACACACACACACCACGCGCGCGCGCATACATATAATTTATATATATATAGAGAGAGAGAGAGAGAGAGAGAGAGATTCAAATGGTTTAATGACTTAAGCAACATGCTCATATCACCGTGGAAAACACGCTCCCCCCCTCTCCCACCCCTTCGAACGTTCCCTCCCTCCTACACTTTTCACAACATTCTATTGCTTTTCATAAGGAAGACAAAACAATATCTAACGGTATGTATACGCACAATCATCGTAGACTACTGCTGAGAGAGAGAGAGAGAGAGAGAGAGAGAGAGAGAGAGAGAGAGAGGAGGGGGTTAGTGAGGCCGCTTGGAAACAGACTAGCAGAGACAAAGAGATTAACAAGAAGGGAAGACAGAGAGAGAGAGAGACAGAGAGAGAGAGAGAGAGGAAACACAGAGAGAGAGAGAGACAGAGAAGGAAAAACAGACAGACACGGAGGTCGGGAAACAGACACACCGACAGACAGAGAGACTGACAGACAGACGAACACCACCACCACCAACAACAACACACACACACACACACACACACACAAACAAACAAACAAACAAACAACACACACGCGCGCGCGCGCGCGCAAACAAACAAACAAAAATCAGACAACTTGTCCAGATAAAGCACGCACGCTCACACCTACCTCTCACCTCGGAGCCATTCATAAAAGTTTTTACGAACAGCTGTCAGCCAGTTAGCGAAGCACAGTTAACCCACAAAACACCGAAAGATAACGTCACCGGCGAACGAATGGTTGCAAGATGTCTGCCCGCCATGTGTAACAGTGTAAACTGCCTTGTACCAGTCGACACAGTTTCAGTGACATGATTACCTGCGGGTGATAACATACTTCATACGCTGTAAGCCTTTTTTTTTTTTTTTTTTAATTTGGTTAAGTACGCCGGCCGTGTCACTTGTAATTAGCAAGCGTGCCTTTTTACGAAGAAACGTTCGGGCTTTTTTTCTCTTTTTTTGCCCATTTTTTTGTTTTTGTTTGTTTTTGGTTGTGTGTGTGTGTGTGTGTGTGTGTGTGTGTGTGTTTGCTGTTGTTGTTTTGGTTTTGTGTGTGTGTGTGTGTGTGTGTGGTTTTTTTTGTTTTGTTTTTGTTGTTGTTGTTATTGCTTTTTGGTCGGTGGGGGGAGCGGGGAGTGGGGGGTGGGGGGGAGCGGGGGGTGGGGGGTGGGGAGAGGGGTTAAAGATGGTTCTCCTGAAGTCACCCACCACACACACATACCTCCCAACGCCTCCTCCACAACCTTTTGTCTTACCCCCTCCCCCTCCCAACCCACCACCCCCACCCCACCCCCTCCTCCGTTGATAAAGATGTTAATCAAACGTCCTATCACGGTTTACTATTACCGGCGGGGCACGAGTGAACCAGCTCTATCCACTGTGTCTACAGCTCGGCAGAGGGAGACGGGCGGTGTCCAATTTTGTCCCCCCCCCCCCCACTGCCACCCTCCCCCCCACCCCATTGCCACCCTCCCCCTCACCACCACTGCTCCCCCCCAACCCCATCCCCTCACCCACACGCCCTCCCTCAAACCGAAGTCAGGTTACCCAATCACACGACGCTGGAGTGAGGAAAATCGGAGGAAAAGTGCCTTTCCCATAGGATGGTTCGTTTATTTCTCTATGTCTGTTCATCTAAGATGATGATATTAGACTGAAAATAAACGATATTATCATTATTATTTGGATTATTATCATCCCTATCATAATGATGATTGTTAGTATTAACTAGAAATCGACATTTCTGTATATTCGAATGAAAAGGGGGAGGGTTGAGGTGGAAGGGAGGGGAGGGGGGGAGGTGGCAACGGGGAGGGGACTAAGAAAGGAAGAGACAGACAGACAGATACAGAGAGACTTCACCACTGATGCCGTGACAGTGCCCCGACGCGATCCCCAGATCATCGATGAACACTGGATCAGAAGTCCTTAACCGATTCTGCCGCCACGACAACTCGAAATGCTTTCAAAAAAAAAAACAAAAAAAAAAAGAGAGAGAAATTCAAATCATCAAGACGATCATACTCTGGGCCTGTGCAGCCTACCTCCCTCCCTCCTCCCTCCAGCAAAAACAACAACAACAAAAAACAAAAACAAAAACAAAAAAAAACAAAAAAAAAAAAAACCAAGAGAGGCAAGGCCTTCAAGACTCACTTGTGATACACTTTAAAAAAAAATCCAAGCTTTTTATGTATTGAGTATAATTTCAAAATGTAATGTTTAAGATGAGAAAGATCAGTTTAAAGCGAATTAAGTCCCCTAGCAATAACTACAGAGTAATTTCCCTTTTTTACTGGCTGCACCAAAACGTTTGCAAATAAATAAAACTTCCATGCTTAGCAAAATAAGTTCCTGTTTGAACAAAAAATAATAATAATGACTGCTCTTGTTGTTGGGTCAGAATATCAGATCAAAGTGCCAAGTTTAGAGAATACAAAAAATATAAATATAACAGTAAATGCAGTTTGCATATAATTAGGCTTTTTTTTTTCCTTTTTTCTTTTTTGTGCCCATCCCAGAGGTGCAATATTGTTTTAAACAAGATGACTGGAAAGAACTGAATTTTTGCTATTTTTATGCCAAATTTGGTGTCAACTGACAAAGTATTTGCTTTACCACGGACACACACACACACACACACACACACACACACACACACACACACACACACAGACAACCGAACACCGGCTTAAAACATAGACTCACTTTGTTTACACAAGTGAGTCAAAAACGACGGCTTAATCGAGAAGCGAACAATCAGACCACCTGTTAATCCTTTTCCAAGCTCACATACACGTTTGATTTGATTCTTTCATCCATTACGAGTAACAAGGATACATAACTGATACAAGGAAGGTTCGCAGAAAAGAAAAGAAAGAAAAAAAAAAAAAGGAGAGAAGCGCGTGTGTGGACACACGTACACGCACACGCGCTCACGCATGCACGCACGCGCGCGCACACGCTCTCTCACACACACACACACACACACACACACACACACACACACTCTTAAAGAGAAAGGCGAAGACAGAATAGACAGACAGATAGACGGACAAGACTGACAGCCAGACAGAGACACACGCAGAAACAATCAGAGAGAGTGAGAGGAAGAGAGTGAGAGTGTGTGTGCGTGTGTGTGTATGTGCGTGCGTGTGTGCGTGCGCGCGTATGTGCGTGCGTGTGTGCGTGTGTGTGTGTGTGTGTGCTTTCCTGCTGTTGATTTTGTTTTGTTGTTGTTCGTTTGTTTGCTGTTGCTTCATCAGGGTTTTAATTGGCATTTTTGGAGGAGGGGCGGGGGTGTGGGAATTGTGGGGGAAGGGAAGGGGAGTGGTTGAGGGGTTGGGGAATGGGGGGGTGGGGGGGAAGGAGGGTTGTCGGCTAGTTGGCTGGTTGCTTAGTTGTGGTACTCGACTAAACTGGTTTTCATTAACTTTAACCCGTATGCGACGTATCGGCGCTGGCTTGCGAGGTATCTCCATCCTCGTGTACACACTAAAAGACACGCGGAGGAGGCGATATAGAATACAGTCAGTCTGCAGTACGCATATGACACAGGTCCGAACACCAACATCCGAACGTCGCGATGCTTTACCACCCACACACAAAAAAACGTGAAACTTCTGACTCGCTGACGATCCGGTAACATGCAAGTTCGGTGTTACATGAATTAACTAACTGATTAATTAATTACTTAATTAACCGTTTGACTGCTGCTGACAAGGATCACGCACTTTCGCCACTGAAGGACTGTCACCTCCACTGAGATAAGATTGAGATTCCAGGCTTTAGATGCCAGCCACAGTTGTTTATTTAGAATGGGTTTTTTTTTCCCTCACTTGTAATGCTATTACCTTCGTACAGCGGAACCAAAGTGGGTGAAGTCAGTATAAAACGAAGTAGTGATACACACAACCATATTTCAAGCACATAAGATCTAGATACACATACAAGCACAGGCATACACAGACGTACACAGACACACGTTAAGTTTACGCTCACTGTTTTCCGCACATGACAGTGCTTTCTCAGGAGAATATACCAAATTTGGGACTCTTTACCACACAGTATCCAAACAAACATAAAAAAAAAAAAAAATTAAAAAAATCAATTTTCAGCTGAAATGAAACGTTGGGTTACAGAAGAATGAATGAAATCGTTCACCATTATGATTACACTGGATCAATGAAATAGATAAATAATAATAATAATAATAATAACAATAA
This sequence comes from Babylonia areolata, assembly GCF_041734735.1. Taxonomy (NCBI): domain Eukaryota; kingdom Metazoa; phylum Mollusca; class Gastropoda; order Neogastropoda; family Buccinidae; genus Babylonia; species Babylonia areolata. The sequence continues at coordinate 22,151,661 of NC_134880.1, forward strand.
TAATATGATGATAATGTTAACAATGATTAGGTGTATGTGTGAGAGAGGAAGAGAGAGAGAGAGTTTGTGTGTGTGTGTGTGTGGGTGTGGGTGCGCGCGCGCGCGCGTGCATGTGTGTGTATGTGTGTGTGCGTGCATGTGTGTGTGTGCGCGTGTGCAGTGCGTGCATGTGTTGAGTATGCACAAGTTTTTATATTGATATGCACTTGTATGTATCCTAATTTCTACTGTATTTGAATTTGTGTATGATTTTCGATTTATGTTCGTATCTTGTTATGGACTAACCCCCCCCCCCCCCCCCCCCCCCCCCACCTCCGCCCCCCCCCCCCCCCCCCCGGCCCCCAATATTCCTTGTCACCCCGGTACACTTGGTAATAAAGACATATTCTATACTATTCTAATCTATAATGATAAATTAAAAATTATAAAAAAAAGAAAGAAAGAAAGAAGAATCGACATGTCAGGGGATGTCGCAAAGTTCAGACAGGATCGATTATTGGCCAGCCAGATTTGTTGAACGAAACCTCCAACCCTGTGTGACACTTCAACCCTATCATCACACTGACAGAAGCATGAATGGGACTG
>NC_134880.1:22157245-22164745 GCF_041734735.1 Babylonia areolata
AATATGAGTGGAGGCAGACACACACAGACACACACACACACACACACACACACACACAGACACACACACACACACACACACACATGGAGAGACAGAGAGAGGGGGTGGGGGTGAGGAGGAGGGAGAGAGAGGAAGAGAGAAATATGAGTGGAGGCAGACACACACAGAGACACAGACACACACACACACACACACACACACACACACACACACACACACACACACACATGGAGAGACAGAGAGAGGGGGTGGGGGTGAGGAGGAGGGAGAGAGAGGAAGAGAGAAATATGAGTGGAGGCAGACACACACAGAGACACAGACACAGACACAGACACACACACACACACACACACACACACACACACACACACACTCGCGCGCGCGCGCGCGCGCGCACGCGAGAGAGAGGGAGAGAGAGAGAATAGATTTGCCGTCAGCTGTAGGAAGTGGTATTCCGAGAGGAAAGAGAACAGAGGACAGCCTCTGAGACGGGAAATGGATATGAAAGACATGAAGACGAGAAAGTGAGCGCCGCTGGCAGAAACACTGAGAAAGAAAGAGAATATCAAAGAGGGGAGAGAGTGAGAGAGAGAGAGGGGGAGAGAGAGAGAGCAGACAGACAGACATGGATACACACACGATTCCATATCTATTGTAAGTAAGTGCTTACTATGTACCATCATACCACCTTTTTTTTTCTTTTTTTTCCCCTGTGCCTGTGCGTGTGATATCTACTCTTTTCTCTTGGTCAGCTCAATGGAGCAGACAGATCTATTTTTAGAGTTACTTTTGCAGATCTTTTTCAGGATCAGGATCAGGATCAGGTCTTGGGCGTTATTATATACAACTTAGACATTTTTGGCTTTTTATGCCCATTCAGATGTACTTCTTTTTGTTGCTGGTCATGTCGTTGGCTAGCTCAGTCATTTTATCCATCAAAGTCGTATTTCGTTTTTGTCAATAACTCATGTTTATCTATGAGTTTCTTAAAGGTATTTATACTAGGTGCACGTTTAATATTGTTTGTTAGTTTGTTCCAATAATTTGTTACTCTGTTACTAAATGTAAACTTTCTCAAAAATTTGTTCTAGAATATTGTTTAAATATTTTGTCTGTACTGTTTCTTGTCGTGTCTACCTTTCAAGTACAAAAAAAAGCATGCTTTGGTTACATCGTCAAACCCATTAAATATTTAGTACGTCTGTATCAAGTCCCATCTTACTTTTCTTGCTTTAAGTGATGGTAGTTGTAAATACTTTAATCTTTTTGTTTTATATGAATAATCTTTTATGCTATAGATCAGCTTTGTTGCTATTCTTTGAACCCGTACTATGGCTTGTGGCTGCTTTATTTGCGCTGGGTACCATACAGTGTTTCCATATTCTAGGATAGGTCTTCCGTAAAAAAGGATTCTTATCAATAAATGTAAATGTTCTTTTTATTATTCCAATTATTCTGTTCGCTTTGTTTATACTATTTGTTACATGTTTGTCAAATGTTTACTTTTTGTCAAATGTTACACCTTGGTCTTTTTCCTCATCGGATTTTGATACTTTTACTTCTTTGTCTCCGATTTTCATTATGTACTCGTTCTCTGGGTTTGATTTTCCAGTATAAAGTACTTTACATTTTTTCAGCATTAAAATATAGATTCTATGTGTCTGACCATTTTACTAATGTTTCAATACCTTTTTGTCAATCCTGACAGAATTTTGGAGAGTTGTATAATTTTGTGTCATCTGCAAAAATTTTACATGTACTCTTCAGGTGGCAAGGGAGACCATTTATGAATAAAGTAAATAGTATAGCTCCTAATATACTACCTTGTGGTATGCCACTTATAACATCAGCTTTACCAGAGAAGGAACTACCAATCCTAACCCTTTGAGTTCTTTTTGCTAGAAGGTCCCTTATCCAGCCAAGTGTGTTTCCTGTTATTCCATAAGATTCCAATTTCTTTAGTTGTCTTTCATGTGGTACAGAGTCAAATGCTTTTCTGAAGTCTAAGTATAACACATCTATGTTTTCTCCCTTATCTATCTCTTTTGTAAAGTCCTTCATCATTTCCAGAAGTTGAGTCACACACAACCTATTTTTTCGGAATCTATGTTGGCACTCAGCATACAATTTATTATCAGTCATGTGCTTCACAATAGTCTCTCTTATGAATAATTTTAATATTTTACATATGATACATGTTAAGCTCACTAGCCTGTAATTCCCTGGGTCTGTTCTTGTTCCTTTTTTTTTTTTTTTTAATTGGTATAACTGTTGTTGTTTTCCATTCGGTGGGCACAGTCTTCTCCTCAATTGATTTATTAAAGAGTATGTATAAGGGGAGTGCAATCTCTTCACTCAGCTCTTTTAGTATTTTTGAAGGAATGGCATCAGGACCACAAGCTTTGTTTGGATTCAGAGTTTGACGTTTCCTTTTTTATAGCTTCAATCGAAATGTCCACACTATTTAAAAGCGTACCATTTGACCTTGAAGCTGCACTTAGAGTAGGTACAGTACTTACGTCTTCTTTTGTAAAAAAAAAAAAAAAAACACTAGAAAAAAAAGAATTCAAAATATCCTCTTTTCCTATGTCTGTTTCTACTGTGTCTCCATCTTTAGTTACTAATGGACTCACTCTTGTTTTCATTTTAGTTTTTGATTGTACTTATCTCCAGAAAGCTTTAGGGTTATCTTTACATTCATGTGACAGTTTCTTTTCGAATTATTTTTTTGCTTCCCTTTTTTTTTTTTTTTTTTTTTTATTACATACATTACGTGCTTCTATATATTTTTTGTAAATATCTCCTTTGTTTGGAAACTAGGAACTTTTGGTACAAATTACTTTTTTTTCTTTTCTTTTTTTTTTTTTTTTTTTTACATATAATTTTATTATTTCGATGTATTTGCATTCATCCACATTGATTTCTTTTTCACTTGTTCGCACCGAGAATCAAAGGGCGAATGCACCGTACTTCAGTAATTGTGGACAAATACTGTTGACTGGGTCGCATCCTATTGATTATATATAGTTATGTTAATTATGTGACTGGTTGGTGTGTGTGTGTGTGTGTGTGTGGAAATAAGGCGAGTTATGTTTTAGGTCTCTTTTCTTTTGACACTGTGTTGGATATGATGTTGATATATTGTTCCTGATACTCAGTTATATGGCGAAAGTGTCATGGAGCGGATTATATGACATCTGCTGTGCCGGCTGGCTATTCGTTGTAACTTTGTAATGATAGTAATATGTATTCCTCAGATTTTATTTGCAATGATTTTTTTCTGCTATTGTATGGTGCGCGAGTGATGCTGCGGAGTTGTGATCTGATTTTTGCTTACATGTTAAGACTGTTACTGGGCTGAAGAAGACTGAGTTCTGTGTTGATTTTAAACCGTTCTTTGGTTGTGTTCCGACCTAATGGCATGTAACAATTATACAGCTAACAAAGAAGCTTGAAAAATTTGCAAGCATATCTGAACTTCAGAAAGCCATTTTTTACACGATTCACACAGACCATCAGAACTAATATCATATTTATATTTTTTTTTTAGACACAGAATATCCAGACAGCAAGCACATTATTGAAGCTGTTGATGTAAAGAATGTCCAGGAATGTTTTAATGACTTTATCACCACATGTAATATACACAGTTTTACTGGGACAGGTAAAGTTAGGTCCGAATCAAGGCCTGACTTCGGAGAAGTTTGAATTAACTTCATAATCTTGGACCCTGTGGAAGTGAGCGCTGATTGGCTGGCTTCGTGGTCTGCCGGCAAAAACTATAGAAGGCGCGACGCTGGTACGCTGGTAGATTCGGGTTGACCTTAAGGGCGTAAATCCGATAGGTCTTTAAACTCCACTCTACGTAGATTCGGGGAGCTAGGCAGAGCAAGGCAGAGCTGAAAGCTTCAGTTGAGCTGAGCTGAATACGCCGAACAGAAATAGCAATAAAGACAGCAACTAGTAAGAGCCACACTTAACGGAACTGATTATCATCAAGGCATAAGCTTAGCTCCCTTGGCTACTGCAATTCCTATTTCGCCCTTTTCAGAAGAATGAAAGTAACCAACGTTTCACCCAAATAGATCCAGAATTAACCCAACGATAACACAGGCCCCAGCGAAATTTCGATTAGAAAAATCTTAGCTATCTTTTATCGGCTTACCACCATAAACACTTATGTTTATCAGATAAATTCGAGCTGATTAACATTTCTAGTATTGAGACTACTATGTAGTAACAAGATAAATAATTGGGTTTGATATCAGCATCATGTAATGCGGGCTCATTCCTAACTTATAATATCATTTGTAAAAGATAAAGGTACAGGGCCTTTTTTTTTTTTTTTTTTTTTTTTTAGTCTGGAGGAAAGAACGAAATGAGTGGTTGCGTTTAAAAACTCTGTTTTACAAAGTTTGAACTGATGTTAAATTATTGTTAATAGTTACAGTTCGCATTCTGTGTTATTGGATCAAAGTTGAATTATATAAAGAGCTTTTCAGCGTTGAACTCTAATAACTCGACCTTTGTCCTTTATTCTTCGTGGTGTGTGGTCTTCAGTATCGTCCACAGTGTATTTAAATTTCGCTGGGTGTGGTCTGTTTTATCTGTTCACTGTGCATGTTAGTTCTGTCAGCTGTTCATTCGGTGTTTGGATTCGAACACAAACCTAGTAAGTCATCCTGCATCTGGTTCAGTCAAGGTGTGCACTGATAGTCGGACCGCTCGGTATCCATCCTGACAAGATTTTGTCTGGTTCCAGACTATCAGCTACACCCTCTAGATGAACAAAACGTTGGCTACGGTGTGGGCGGCTTACAATATCTATCTATCTATCTATCTATCTATCTATATATATATATATATATATATATATATACATATACATATATGTGTGTGTGGGGAGAGAGAGAGGGGGGAGAGTGTGCGAGCACACACACACACACACACACACATATATATATATATATATATATATATATATATATATATATATATATATATATATAGATAGATAGATAGATAGATAGATAGATATAGATATAGATATAGACACACACACATAGATATGTATGTGTGAGAGAGAGACAGTCAGAATCAGAATCAGAATTTTATTCAGTACAGCCAGAGCGTCATTTGAATGGGTTGTGAACTAGAATAAGAAACGAAACGAAATCGCAAATTATACTTATATGCGAATCTTATCTCCCATATGGACAAACACTCACGTCATGAGGTTTGAAAGACACAGAGAGAGAGAGAGAGAGAGAGAGAGAGAGAGCAGACATACATAGAGAGACAGAGACAAAGAGAGAATCAAGAAGAGAAAAAACCCATCTGTTTGTCTGTTTCATTTTGTTTAATTATGGGTTACACGTACACATGTGCCTACGGCCATACATTAGTGCAGCGTTATGGCCATACATTAGTGCAGGGTTTCTTGTGTGACAGCCGGCTTATAAACCTTTATGCATTAAACTTTATTTATGACTCTCTTTCTCTCTCTCTCTCTCTCTCAATTGTGTGTGTGTGTGTGTGTGTGTGTGTGTGTGTGTGTATGTGTGTGTGTGTGTGTGTGTGTGTGCGCGTGCGCGCGCGCGCGCGTTTGTGTTTCATTTTTGTTGTTTGTTTATATGATCAAAAAAATGACCACAAATGTTGGGATTTTAATTTTTTTTTTTTTTAATTTAAAAAAAAAAAAAAAGATTCAATGACTACATTTTGTGAACATGAGTAAATTCACAACAGCACAATCACTGAATCAGCCCATTATTTCACTGATTTGTATCCGTCATCTGTTCAAAAACAAGTGCTGTTTTCTAGCCCTTCGGAGTGTGGAGGATACATTAATAACAATGTGTACTTGTTCAGTAAGAAGAAGAAGAAGAAGAAGAAGAAGAAGAAGAAGAAGAAGATGATGATGATGATGATGATGATGATGATGACATTTATAGGGCGCTTTCAAGTAGCTCAAAGCACTTTTCAAAACTACGACAAACTACAGACAAAAACCACAATAAACGCGGGCGCTTGTGCCCCCCCCCCAAGTTGTGGATTTATTTTCTTTTAAATATAGAAGTCAATGACCGTAAAGATACCTTTACGTGCTTGTCCCTTCTTTATTTTTTTCTTTTTTTTTTTTTTTTTTTTTGTCTATTGCTTTGTTTGTTTGTTACCTTATCATTTTTTTCTTTATTTCACGATCACTGTGATTTTTTTGTTTTTTACATTTTTTTGTTTTTGTTTTTTGTTTCTGCTATTTGATTTTTTGTTGTTGTTTGTTTGTGTGTTCGTTTGTTCTTCAGACAGACACACAGAGACACACACACACACACACACACACACACACACACACACACACCGTGACACTGAAACCGGAATATTATTAAGACTCTGCTACCTGATGCTATTGCAAATATTATTACAATCATTTCGATGTGACCTATTGAATTGTAATGATAATGACGATGACAACAACAACAAATAAGGAAGAAGAAGAAGATAATGACGATGACAACAACAACAATTAACGAAGAAGAAGAAGATAATGACGATGACAACAACAACAATTAACGAAGAAGAAGAAGATAATGACGATGACAACAACAACAAATAAGGAAGAAGAATAAGATAATGACGATGACAACAACAACAATTAAAGAAGAAGAAGATAATGACGATGACAACAACAAATAAGGAAGAAGAAGAAGATAATGACGATGACAACAACAACAATTAACGAAGAAGAAGAAGATAATGACGATGACAACAACAATTAACGAAGAAGAAGAAGATAATGACGATGACAACAACAACAAATAAGGAAGAAGAAGAAGATAATGACGATGACAACAACAACAATTAAAGAAGAAGATAATGACGATGACAACAACAACAATTAACGAAGAAGAAGAAGATAATGACGATGACAACAACAACAAATAAGGAAGAAGAAGAAGATAATGACGATGACAACAACAACAATTAACGAAGAAGAAGAAGATAATGACGATGACAACAACAACAAATAAGGAAGAAGAAGATAATGACGATGACAACAACAACAATTAAAGAAGAAGAAGATAATGACGATGACAACAACAAATAAGGAAGAAGAAGAAGATAATGACGATGACAACAACAACAATTAACGAAGAAGAAGAAGAAGATAATGACGATGACAACAACAACAATTAAAGAAGAAGAAGATAATGACGATGACAACAACAACAATTAACGAAGAAGAAGAAGATAATGACGATGACAACAACAACAATTAAAGAAGAAGAAGATAATGACGATGACAACAACAACAATTAACAAAGAAGAAGAAGATAATGACGATGACAACAACAACAATTAAAGAAGAAGAAGATAATGACGATGACAACAACAACAATTAAAGAAGAAGAAGAAGATAATGACGATGACAACAACAACAATTAAAGAAGAAGAAGATAATGACGATGACAACAACAACAATTAAAGAAGAAGAAGATA
>NC_134880.1:22169745-22172245 GCF_041734735.1 Babylonia areolata
ACAAACAGACGGACAGACAGACAGACAGACAGTCCCAACCCAACATGAGAACAAACATCCAGGTCAAAGGAATAAAAGACATATGTAATCAAAACTATTTCTGCTGATGGAAAATCATTACTTACCGCCTACAATATGCTTTTAAAAGATAAATAAGTGAAGTGACTCCTAAATGTTTTGTCTCCGATACGATATAAACCGTGAAAGAAATAACTACATGTACATCGAATACGCGCCTGTTTCTTTTAATTCTTTATCACCATCACCCCTACTACCACAACAACCATCATTATCATCATCATCATCATCGTCGTCGTCGTCGGCAGTCGTTGTCGTCGTCGCACATACCAGTCCAATTCCTTCGCCATTGTTGTCATCGCGACCACACCTACCATCACCTCCATCATCATCATCATCATCATCATCATCATCATCATCATCACCATCATTGGCACGACGTGCATTTTCTTAGTCTCTTCCATCACCATCACCACAACCACTGCCATCACCATCACCAATCGTCATCCTCATCATCTTTTCATCATCTTCATCACTATCACCATCAACAATATCTTTATAATTATCGTCATCATCTTTTTTTTTTTTCCTTTCTTTTTTTCGTTATCTTCAACATATCGCATCAGCGTCGCCATCGCTTTGTGTGTGTGTGTGTGTGTGTGTGTGTGTGTGTGTGTGTGTGTGTGTGTGTGTGTTCGTCTTCAGTTTAACGTCTTTCCACTTGAAGTGTGTGTGTGTGTGTGTGTGTGTGTGTGTGTGTGTGTGTGTGTGTGTGTGTGTGTGTGTGTGTGTGTGTCTTTCTCCTAAGTGTCTTAGAACGAAATGGTCAAAATAACGAAACTGGTGTACCACCATTACAACAAAAAAAAATGTTGTTGCTCTTGATGCTAATTGTTCACGGACGCAGACACAGAGCCACACACTCACTGTCCACATGGCGAGTGTCCACACTACAAAAGGATGAAAGACACGTCAGGACAGGACCAAGGGAAGGTGTGTGTGTGTGTGTGTGTGTGTGTGTGTGTGTTGGGAGGGGGTGTGGGGGGTGTATCCTCTGGGTGTTGACCTATGGGAACATGTCCACGAGACATGCTCAGCACACAGTCCGACAGTCCAACACGTGTGAACGACCGAAACATGAACCCGGCAGCACGAGCCAGCATAGCCAGAACACACAGTCCCCCGGGGGGGGGGCGGGGGGGGGAGGGAACAGCTGTTGCTTCTTCTCTTCTTCTTCTTCGTCGTCGTCGTTGTCGTCGTCGTCGCCTTCTTCTTCTTCCTCTTCGTCTTCGTCGTCGTCGTCGTCATCGTCTTCTTCTTCTTCTTCGTCGTCGTGGTTGTTTCCTTTACCTTTACCTCACATTACCTTACTTCTTTACTTTACTTTACTTTGCTTCTTTACATTACCTTACTTCTTTACTTTATTTTACTTTACCTTACTTCTTTACTTTACTTTACTTTGCTTCTTTACATTACCTTACTTCTTTACTTTATTTTACTTTACCTTACTTCTTTGCTTTACTTTACTTTGCATTACATTATATTACTTCTTTACATTCTTTACTTTACCTTACTTTACCTTACTTCTTTACTTCTGTACATTACTTCTTTGCCTTCTTTAATTTGCCTTACTTTACATTACCTTACTTCTTTACTTTACTTTACTTTACTTTACTTCACTTTACTTCAATGAAAGTCAAAAATGAAAGTTTCTTAATTCCACCCAGAAAACCGTTTGGGAGTTCCCCCATTCTTAAAGAAATATAAATCACAACAACAACAACAAAATAGATTTTATATCTCTTCTTACTCTTTCCCACCACTGAGGCAAAACAACAACAACAACAACAACAACAAATGCGGTTGTTTATTTGGTAGAAAAGCATCTTGCCCTCCTCCAGACACTTTTCAGACAGGGAAGGATCCATGTGGCATTGATCTCACGTGCATTTTGCACTGGACACCTCATCCTTTGATGCAGATTTATGACCATATCTTAGCCTCAAGGCTAGGAGCTTGGGTTGTAGCTGATTTTGTGTGTGTGTTGTTGTTGTTGTTGTTTTAGGGGGGTTGTTGTTGTTGTTGTTACTCGCTGTTGTTTTTTTCGTGTGTTTTTTTTTTACGTTGTTTGTTTTGTGTTTTTGTTGTTGTTTTGGGTGGGGTTTTTTGTTTTGTTTTGTTTTGTTTTTGTTTTTGTTTTTTTGGTTTTTTGCCTCGCCTCGCCTTGCCTTGCCTCGCCTTGCCTTGCCTTGCCTCGCCTCGCCTTGCCTTGCCTTGCCTTGCCTCGCCTCGCCTCGCCTTGCCTTGCCTTGCCTCGCCTCGCCTCGCCTCGCCTCGCGTCGCCTTGCCTTGCCTTGCCTCGCCTCGCCTCGCCTTGCCTTGCCTCGCCTTGCCTTGCCTCGCCTTGCCTCGCCTTGCCTTGCCTCGCCTCGCCTCGCCTCGCCTTGCCTCGCCTCGCCTCGCCTCGCCTTGCCTTGCCTTG
>NC_134880.1:22177245-22197245 GCF_041734735.1 Babylonia areolata
CATGTGCAGGTTCTTATACGTTGCTCTCGCCCAAGTGCTGTTGTCTGTTGATCTGGCTAGTATGTATGAGCTTTTATCACAGATCGGCATACGTTTACAGCTGGACCAACAGCAAGGTGAGAGCTGTATTATCAATGTTTTCTCCAGTGCAATTGGAAATCACTTACAGCTTAGTCTTTTGTGAAGGACTATGACTCTCAAACTACGAGGCAAAACTGAACTGGCTCTTAGTGCTGCAGCCATGGAAGCTAGTTGGCCTTTGGGAACCATCCTAACGCCGACTGTCCTAAAACCCTCTTGGCCAAGAGAGTGGGGATGTAACTAGGGCAAGACACTGTCCACTATAATCAAATTCTAGCCCAGACAGTCGAGACAGCAATTACCTGTTCTGCTGTTCTGATGGTCATAGTCGAAAACGACTGACTATCATACATACATGTACATGCTGTTGTCACATCACGTAAGTGAAGCAGCTCATGGCATTTCCTTTTTAGTCTGTCAGGCAAGAAGGAAAAATTACGTGTTGCAACAACAAACACTTGATTCATGAGCTTAGCGACAGTCGACATTTGCTGCTTTCTCTCCACGCCCTGTCAGGACGTGACAAGATTTCCAGGCCATTTGCAACTGGAAAAAAGAACAGTAGAAGATGCTTACGAATGGTGAGGTTTGGCTGAGCTATTTCTCCAACAAGAAAGGCCCAAGAGGAAATCGCTGACACGGGCGAGAAAGCCCTAATGCTGCTCTGCTTGAGTCGTTCTGGGAAGAACCTTCAACGGTTCCGACGTCCGTATATTTTTTGCATGAAAGTAGAGACTTGTGCAACACGCATCCAAGTGTTTTCATTATAACCAGCTTCAGCTGCTTCCAGCTTTGACAGCCAGAAAGTGTACTCCCTTGCTGGACAATACGGGGATGGACACTATGTAACTACAGAAAGACGTCAAAAAGACTACATGTGTAGCAGGTGACTTCAGTTTCGATTTCTCAAGAAGGCGTCACTGCGTTCGGACAAATATAAAAATACTACTGAACATCTGCATGCTAGATGCCTGACAACGTGCTTCGTCAGGTCTTGAGTATATGTTATATATATATATATATATATATATATATATATATATATATATATATATATATATATATATATATATATACATATATATATGTGTATGTGTGTGTGTGTGTGTGTGTGTGTGTGTGTGTGTGTACCTATCCGAGTGGATTTCTTCTACAAAATTTTGCCAGAGGACATGTTTTTTTTCCAGTGCGTCAAGTACGTGTTGCACACGGGACTTCGGTTTATTGTTTCATCTAAATAACTAAATGCTCTCTCTCTCTCTCTCTCTCTCTCTCTCTCTCTCTCTCTCTCACACACACACACACACACACACACACACAGAGTTCGCAACACCTACACCACACGCACACACACATACTCACACACACACACACACACACACACACACACACACACACACACACACACACACACACACAATCATACACAAACACACTTACTCTCATACACCGTAAACGTCATGCATACTGCAAACACATGCACGTACGTCACTCAAACACACACACACACACACACACACACACACACACACACACACACACACACACACACACACACACACACACACACACACACACAAGTTAGGTTGATGGATTACAGTTGTCTGAGCCGGTACTGTGAGTGCACGTGACATGATGTTTCACAGACCTGTGAGAAAGACGGAGAGAGAGAGAGAGAGAGAGAGAGAGAGAGAGAGAGGAGGAGGAGGAGGAGGAGGAGGAGGAACTGAGTGTCCCACAATGTCCATGCGATGTCCACGGACTATTAGCCGAGCCGCCAGTGTTGACTACTATTGACTATCACTGACCACTACTTGAGTTTGATTTTGTGAAGGAGGCGTGACTGAATGGGGACAGATGGATATTGACAATAGGCTACATTCAGCACGTGGTCGATAGGCTGGGTGGTTGAAACGTAACGTGGTTAACCCTTTCATCGCCATTCAATTTAGAGTACAAAATTTTCTTGTGGTATAAACACAGAAAAGACAGTGGCTAAGAATAGCTGGGGATTCCCCCCCTGCGATGTATAGAAAATAAGGCCTGTCCTACCACCGAATATTAAGAGCAGTAGGTTCATGGATAACAGACCAATGAATGGTCACCTTTCAGTGACATGGATCCTCTACCACGCCTGCTCATAAATGCGAGCTTGGCGGTGAAAGGGTTAACGAGGCCTTGAGTTGATGCACATTTATTTGTGCAGCTATGAGTTATTGTTGTGTCGGATTGTGCAGTAACATGACTATTGGTTTTTAGGTGGTAAGATGCGCATGCAGGTGACTATAATACCGTGCAGATTCAGCACATACGTACTGGAGTGATGGCCTAGAGGTAACGCGTCCGCCTAGGAAGCGAGAGAATCTGAGCGCGCTGGTTCGAATCACGGCTCAGCCGCCGATATTTTCTCCCCCTCCACTAGACCTGGAGTGGTGGTCTGGACGCTAGTCATTCGGATGAGACGATAAACAGAGGTCCCGTGTGCAGCATGCACTTAGCGCACATAAAAGAACCCACGGCACCAAAAGTGTTGTTCCTGGCAAAATTATGTAGAAAAATCCACTTCGACAGGAAAACAAATGAAATTGCAGGCAGAAAAAAATTACAAAAAAAAAGAAAAAAAAAAAAAGAAAGGTGGCGCTGTCAGTATAGCGACGCGCTCTCCCAGGGAAGAGCAGCCCGAATTTCACATAGAGAAATCTGTTGTGACAAAAAGAGTAATACAATACAATACAATACAATACAACATGGGTAATAGGTAGTGTTCCCAGCTTATTTCGTGCATATAAACTTTGTAGCTTTTTGTTTGTCTCCGTGTGGATTTCTTCTTCTTCTTCTTCTTCTTCTTCTTCTTCTTCTTCTTCTTCTTCTTCTTCTATTAATGTTCAGCGGTCATAACTTTGACCATTACTAATATTTTCCGTTACACGACCAACATCGACTTGCTGATGACACTGTCGTGGTTTTATGCATGCTGGGTATTTTCGTGTCTCCATAACCCACCGAACACTGACATGGGTTACAGGATCTTTAACGTGCGTATTTGATCTTCTGCGTGCGTATACACACGAAGGGAGTTCAGGTACTAGCAGGTTTGCACATATGTTGACCTGGGAGATCGGAAAAATCTCCACCCTTTACCCATCAGGCGCTGTTACCGTGATTCGAACCCGGGACTCTCAGATTGAAAATCCAACGCTTAAACCACTCGGCTATTGCGCCCGTTCATAAGAGTTCATAAGGGGTTTCAAAGACGGATACAGTATTGTAAAGGGAAGAATCATTCACAGGACGAACAAACGAGGCAACAACAGTCATTCAACAAAGCCATTGCCCAGGCATCAAGGAGCCGTTTGCACATTTTGCCTATGAACAACTCAGCAATTCGAACACAAAAACAAAACTGTTTGGTAATCACTAATCACTAAAAAAAATATATAATAAATAATTAAAAAAAACAAAGGAAATCGTTCATATAACCTGTAAAGATAAACGGCATGAACAGCATTATGTTAGGTTGGACAACACAAAAGTAAAACGAACCGAAAACTACTTTAAAGTTTTCTACAGCACATCAAGAAGCGTACGGAACGGAGAATGGAGAAACAGCAGGGGGGGAGGAACGACTGTAATGGATGGGTTTACAGACAGCACGGCGACAGCTCAGCCAAGGAAGCTGACAAAGTACAAATTGTACCACGCCACCGGCCAGTCTGACAGACTGACTGGTCTCCCGAGTGTGAGTATGTGAGTACATGACACTCTTTCCTCATCAACACCACTGACAGGAAGCCAGACAGACGGATGTGTACATAATTACTCCCCTTACTCTGTACATGCTGAGTGCGCGAGGGGTGGGTGGGGCTTGGGATTTCGGGGGTTGGAGGGGTTGAGGGGGATGGGGGGTGGGGTCATGGGGGTGTGGGGGCGCGGGGGGGGGGGGGGAGGGTAGGAAGGAAATTCACAAACCTGGCTGAGGCAAGTGTTCCTCAAAGATCAAGTTAGTGCAGTCAGAAGAGAGAAAGAGGAGTGTAGGTGTGGGGTACCAGAGAAAAGTTAGTCGAAGAGGAGAGACAGATAAAGACACAGAGAAAGAGAAACAGAGAGAGAGAGAGAGAGAGAGAGGGAAGGAGTTGAAAAGCAAAAATGAAATGAATGTAGAAAATGATTACTGCCAATGGGGAAATACACTTAAAAGGAATGTTATCACCAGAGCGGAACATTGTGCGTATAACAAAAAAGCACATGCCAGCGAACTATTTTCACAGAAAATTCAATTTGCAATACTGGGCACTGTGGCTATGTTTTGCAATGCAGTGCAATAAAAATGCAACACTACACAATGCAGTTCACTACTTGCAAAGCAATACAATGCAGTATGATACTATGTTTCCAGTACAGTGCACACATCTACCACAATACATCACAATATAGCACAATGCATAAAGACATAATGAAATACAATGTAATGCAATACAAAACATAACACTATAATACAACCAATCACAACACAATACAGTAGAATACAATACAGTGATTTCATATAAAACAAACCAACCAAAGAGTGATGGCCTAGAGGTAACGCGTCCGCCTAGGAAGCGAGAGAATCTGAGCGCTCTGGTTCGAATCACGGCACAGCACCCGAAATTTTCTCCCCCTCCCCCGCACGTAAAAGAACCCACGGCAACAAAAGGGTTGTTCCTGGCAAAATTCTGTAGAAAAATCCACGTCGATAGGAAAAACAAATAAAACTGCACACAGGAAAAATACCAAAAAAAAAAAAGGGTGGCGCTGTAGTATGGCGACGCGCTCTCCCTGGGGAGAGTAGCCCGAATTTCACACAGAGAAATCTGTTGTGATAAAAAGAAATACAAATACAAATACAAAAAAAAAAAAAAAAAAAAGACAACTCACAATAACCCCCATATAGCGTCATTTCCAGGCCAGAATGTCAAAACCATCTGTTCAAACCTACCATTCGCTTTTACACCGAACTGGTGGCTTATGAGCAAAAATAACTAGCTAGGATCCAATTTTAAACGCGCAAATTCCAACAGCGAAACTGCAGTTTAAAACAAGACACTTATAAACTAGGACAAACTATGCCGACGAGGAAAAGGAGAACAAGAAAAGAAAAAGCAGAAGAAGGGGAAGAAAAGGAATACAGAGAAGGAAGAGGAGGAGGAAGACGAGGAGAAGGAGGAGGAAGACGAGGAGAAGGAGGAGGAAGACGAGGAGAAGGAGGAGGAAGAGCAGTAGTAGCAGCAGCAGCTGAAGAAGAAGAAGAAATTATATGTGTAAGAGAACAAGAAAGAAGAAGACATTACATAAGAAAGAGAACAAGAACAAGAAAGAAGGGGAAAAAAAGAAATAAGAAGAAACAGGAGAACGGGTGTAAGGGTTGATGAAAGGATGAAGGGAGGAAGGAAGTTAAATAGAATGGAAAGACACAGGAAGAGAGAGAGAGAAAAAAAAGGAAGGTAGAAGAAAACACACGACGGATAAAAAGCATTTCTTCACGCGCAAGAATACAAGCCGCTCTCTTCCTTTCTTTCTTATTTTATTTCTTCCTTTCTTGTCTTTTATTCTTTCTTTCTTCTTCTCTTTTATTTTCCTTAACGTCTTCCCTTACAAAAATTAAAAAGAGAGAGAGAGAGAGGAAAAAAAAAATCCTCTTCCGGGATAAAGAAACAAACGAGGGCGTATGTCCAAACTCACACTGACAGAAATTAATCATAAAGACAGACACACAGACAGATAGGTGGGGGGGGGGGGGGGGGGGGGGGGGGGGGGGGGGGGGGCGTAGATTTTGTGATGTACGCACTCATCCTTGTGACGAACAGTTTTGTGGACGATGGACGACAATCTTGAGCCCTGTGTCGAAAAACTCACTCTCCTTCCGCACCACTCGCTGCTCGCTCCCCCCCCCCCCCCCCCCCCGCAGCCCCTCCCAAGCAACTGCCTCCTTCTTTTTCCTTCCCCCCCTCTTCCCCCCACCCCCACCCCCCTGCCCCCCTCCGTCCCTCCGACAACCTTCTGGCGATGACGACGAAGAATAATTATGATAATGAAACGGGAGGGATAAAAGTCACATGAAACGTTATTTGGTCTGGGTGAGCTCTTACTCTTGACTGAAGAAGACATGTGGATGAAGAACGAGTTTTAAAGATGAGACGGTGTATTTGATGTACATTTCGTTTCGCTTTTTGGGTGTTTTTTTGTTGTTGTTTGTGTGTGTGTGTGTGTGTGTGTGTGTGTGTGTGTGTGTGTGTGTGTGTGTGTGTATGTTTTGGTTGTTGTTTTTTTTGTTGTTGTTGTTGTTTTTGTTAGTTTTTTTTTTAAATATTTTTTTAAGGTTTAACCATCAGATCTGCATCCACCTCACTCCTCCACGGTTTTTTGGCTATGACTCCCTCCCATCTCCCCACCCCCCCTCCCCGCACTCTAACTAGTTAAATGCAAAATAAACAACCACAAAATCAACAAGAAACAGAAAGCGAAGCTACGGCGTTTGTCTTCACATAACCTACTATATATGTATGACATTTAAGAGCCAACCCGAACGGAACACGCTAACTTCCTGACAACGCACAAAATTAACCCTCTCGAACCCACAGTGACCAGATGCGCCTGCCGCCACATAACCATCAACCTGATGGATGAGTGAGCCAAAAGTGTAGCGTCACGGACGGACAACTATTCCGTAGCGACCGACTTGAAGAGCACGCGTGTTGAGGCTTAACTCTCTCCATACGAACGGCGAAAGAGACGACGTTAACAGCGTTTCACCCCAATTACCATCATTAAAATATTGCAAGCGGAAGGCTCTTATACTGAAGAGGTGAATGTTGACAAAGAATACCACAATTCTGACGACGGAAGCTAAAGGTTGGGTCATTCAGACACCCACTGGACATCCGAGGGGTCTGTGTAGAGGAGAAGAGAGGACTGGCCGTACTGAGTGAGTTAATCTGTCGCTGGGCTTACATTATGATTGATGTCGACGGCGACCGTATTACGTGCCGGCTGTCAAGGTACATAGAGTCACATTTCGGACGGGCGCAATACCTGAGTGATTAAAGCGTTGTATTTTCAATCTGAGGGTCCCGGGTTCGAATCTCGGTAACGGCGCCTGGTGGGTAAAGGGTGGAGATTTTTCCGATCTCCCAGGTCAACATTTATGTGCAGACCTGCTTGTGCCTGAACCCCCTCCGTGTGTATACGCAAGCAGAAGATCAAATACGCACGTTAAAAATCCTGTAATACATGTCAGCTTTCGGTGGAATATGGAAAAAAGAACATACCCAGCATGCACACTCTCGAAAACGGAGTATGGCTGCCTATATGACGGGGTAAAAATGGTCATTCACGTAAAAGCCCGCGTGTGTACATACGAGTGAACGTGGAGACTGCAGCCCACGAAGAAAAAAGAAGAAGAAGTCACATTTCGGCACAAGGATGTGTGTACAAAAGATTGAGGAGAGAGATGGTGGAGAAAGGAGAATGTATTGGGGGCACTCGAGATCTCGGGAAGACAGAGTGAACCGAACTCGAAAAGTTTAATCAGAATAGGCCATGACCCCTTCTGAAGAGAGTACAGCATATATGAATAATTCGCACCAATTTGCTGACTAGCTCATTTAAACAGTAATTCTATATATAATATATATGATAGTCAGTCGTGTCCGACTATGACCATCAGAACAGCAGAGGAGGCAACTGCTGTTCTGACTATTTGGGCGAGAATTTGATTATAGTGGAGAGTGTCTTGCCCAAGTACATCCCCACTCTCTCGGCCAAGAGGGTTTTAGGACAGTTGGCGTTGGGATGGTTCCCAAAGGCCAACTAGCCAACAAGGCTGCAGCACCAAGAGCCAGTGCAATTTTGCTTCCTAGTTTGAGAGTCATAGTCCTTCACAAAAGACTAAGCTGTAAATGATTTCCAGTTGACTGGAGAAACCATAAGTAATACGGCTCTCACTTTGCTGTTGGCCCAAATGTAAACTTATGTCAAAAAACAGTAATATACTGATAGAAGAGCATTACGAAAACACACTGTTAACAGTTAATTCAGCTGAGCATAATGGTGCGTCTCGTGAAATTAAAGGAGGCTTTGTATAAATAGGTACACACATATTCCTTACAACTAGTTCACTTTTGAGTTGCCATAAGCAAAGCAGCCCAAGAATGGATACTGACAATGCTTTCTGTGGAATATTCTTAAGACGTAGATCACTTTAAGCCTGACAACAAAGCAGAAAATGTTGTTCATTTTCATTTTCATTCTTACAAATTGGACGCAATAAGAAAATTACTCCTGTATGATTTTTATATCGGTTATGTTTTGTACTGTAATGTGTGTTTGTGATATATATATGTATATATATATATAGATAGATAGATAGATAGATAGATAGATAAACATATAATATAATACATATATGTATATATATATATATATATATATTTATATATATATATGCGTATCTGTATCTCTGTGTGTCTGTATGTGCGCGACTGATCGCGAGTGTATGTGTGTATGTGCGTGTGAGAGAGAGAGAGAGAGAGAGAGAGAGAGAGAGAGAGAGAGAGAGAGAGGAAGAAGAAGAAGAAGAAGAAGAAGAAGAAGAAGAAGAAGAAGAAGAAGAAGAAGAAGAAGAAGAAGAAGAAGAAGAAGAAGAAGAAGAAGAAGAAGAAGAAGAAGAAGAAGAAGAAGAAGAAGAAACACTATCAGGCACACACTCATGTCCGATGGCCTCTTTCATCTGACCCCACAAGGAAGAGGAGGAGAGTGACCCTAAACCGACCTCCAACCCTTCACCCCAACCCTCCCTCCCTCCCTCCCTCCACCCCCACCTCTCCCCATCCTCGCCAGGACTGCGGACTGTCACTCCCTCCGGAAAGGCGGTTGTCTTTCTTTCCAGATCCGTCACAGTCACATCCCCTGGGCGAACGTCAAGTTCGGCTGTCGTTTGTTTCATGTCCGCTGTCAGAAGAGTTGATCCACCTAAAGCCTGAAGCCCACAGCCGAATCGTTAAGTTTAACGACCTACTGGCTGGCGTGTCCTCAAGGTCGTGTGGTTCAGTCCTTGAACTTTGCTCAGAGTTCAGCCACAAACCACAACTTATACACGTAATCCCGCATTGTTTATTGTTTGTGACACATGAAAGAGCACGATATAATCTCAGGCTTATTGTTGCTCAGTTTACTTGAACGCTGTATTTCGCCTTTTTTCTTGATATTAAATCATTGGTTTAAACCAAATTCCGCATTGGTCACTCAGCACGGTACCCCTGTGGGACTGACAGCCAGACAACAGAACATCTGCTGCAGTCCTGCCCCCTCCATGTGGTGCACAGGAAGAGGTACTTGCCCGACCTAATTCCAGTGACCCGGACACTGCAGCTGTGTAGAGGACCTGCAGCGTACAGCTGTCTTCATCGCGGAGACTGACGAACGAACAGAAGAAAGAATAATAATAATAATAATAATAATAATATCCAGAAATCTGCTCCAGGTGCTTTACAAAAACGCTTTTGTTAACATAATACATCATATCTATGTTACATACACACACCAAAATGTGACTACACACACACACACACACACACACACACACACACACACACACACACACACATGCACACACACACGCGCGCGCGCGCTGCATACATACATTTTAACATACATGTGTATCTAACAGCTACCCTAACACATACGCACACATAGGCAGGCACAAACTTACATAAACACACGCACACACAATACACATTCATATACATGCATGTCATAAAGCACATACACAACTTTTACGTCAACGCACAATCACATTCCAACACAACTGACGAAAGAAATGAGAGCCAGGACTATGCTGCCTGTCAGGCGTAGCCCTTGCTTCTGTGTCCAAGAAGAACCTGGCTTGGGCAAGGTTCCATTGTTCGAGGGTGTGGAGTCGTGTGTGTCTGTCTGAGTGGGAGGCCCATTTGATTCATTCAGTTATCTTCCCTGTCTCTTCTCATAAACTTGCTTCAGTCCTGCCAATGTTGTGCCCTTTGTTGGTAAATAAGGATTACGGGAACTCTACGGCTGTATGGGGGGCCTGCAGCGTACAGCTGTCTTCATCGCGGAAACTGGAGTGTTAATTTGGCGAACGAGAATAAGAAGAAGATAACTAAGGATAACTAACATACAGGTATTATTTCACTGATTAGAAAAAAACACACAACAAAAACGGACAACGTAAGTGAACAATGCATACTGGTTGAAAAGTAGAGAGATATAACCGCATCAAAATCGTGTATACCTTGTAAACTTCATCTGCTCGTCATCCCAATGGCAGTACCTCCACGCGCATTGAGTATACAAGACTCCCGAAAGGTGCTGCCTACCAGACTAATCATGATGAAGAAAGCATGTTCAGTTTCTTCTTCTTCTTCTTCTTTGGGCGCCGCACTGAAGAACCAAATTCCTCCAGGTTTTTCGGTTGTGTGTCAAAGCCAGGATTTCTGCAGATGGTTTTCCTGTCCATTCTGCAATGTTGTCAGCTCATTGTTGCTGGGGTTATTTTCTGTCATCCTCTCCACATTCCCTGGAGAAATGTTTCAGCAAGGCCGTTGAGTCTTCTTGTGTGGCCATCGGGCCATGCCAGCGTTGTTTTCAATTCTTTTCTTTAACTGATGTCAACTGATCTTCAACTGGTCCAGTGTGATGCCTCATGGTCTGGCGTACATGTTTAATGTGACATGATCAGTGTGTCTGATGTTCAGTATCTTGCGATAACACCTCTCGTTCCCTTGGCTTCAATTCTTCTTTCCAAATCCTCAGTGAGGGTTCCCTTCCTCGCATGTTCACAGGAAGAAGAAATTTACCAGTGCAAGAAGGAGCCTGACCTTGTCTTTTACGGAGGTGTTGTCCGCTTTTATATTTTGTAAGGCAAGAATCTTATTTCATGCGTCCCCCCTGAGGGCAAAGAAACATTACACATGGACATCTTTAACACAGACCGTATAAACAAAAAGAGTGATCTATATAAAAAAAAAGTAATAATAATGAAAAGCAATCAGGCAATTACATATCAACAATTATTTTCCATCAAAATAGAAAAAAAATAGAAAGAGAGAGAAAAAAAAGAATGCATTTCCTATCAATGTACAAAATGTCATGGGAAAGAGATGCAAACAGCAGAGACAAATGCTTTAAGTTTAAACACTAATCCTTCTTTTTTTCAGAAAACAATCAGATTTATGGCGTTTGGCCGGGTTCTATAGAATGTAGGTAAACTTGTTTTTTCCCCTAATGCTGTCCAAAAAATGGACACAAAAACAAGCAGAGAAACTCAACAGCAGTATCATTTGTGGAACATTTGTCACAGATTCTTTCGCTTCTTGGAACCTGACCTTGTCTTTCATGGAGATGTTGTCCGGTTTATACCACTGTTAAGAAATAATTTAAAAGTGTTAAAAAGAAAAAGAAAAAAAAAGAGGCATACTGTCTTCCAATTGTCTTCCGAAGTCAGTATAACCCCTCTACATTCTTCTTCTTCTTCTCCTCCCCACCTCTTCATTTCTTCTTAGCCCCCCCCCCCCCCCTCTTGCCCTCACCCCCATCCCCTACCCCCCACCCACCCACACACCCTTTAGATGGCCAATACTTCCATCGGCATACACAGAAGCAGTTGGCCTGACGTGATGTTATAAGCACGAGTACATGTTGTCAATCGCTCTTTCAAGAGAATGATTGCACCTGAACAAATTGCCAACTCACAAGGCTGGTTTTCTCCGCTGTAAACACTACTTTTTTTCAGTTCCGGTACTCAATGCAATTTTCTTAAGATTTGTCTCACTCGGGAAGCAAATTTGGACAGAAGCGTGCACACACACAAAAATGTAAATAAATAAATAAATAAATAATAAAATTTAAAAAAAGTTGGGGGGGGGGGGGGGGGTCAAAAACATTTGCTGACTTAACTTTATTGTTGCTATTAATGTTATGTTTTCTTTTGGTTGATTTAAAAAAAAAAAAAAAACTTTCTTGTTGTTATTTTGTGTTTTCTTTTGGTTGATTTTTGTTTCCTATTTTATTTTTTTCGTTACCTTTCTTTCTCAATATCGGTCTTTTATTTTAGCTCCATTAGTTTTTTTTTTTCTTTGCTCCTCACTTTCTTACTTTCTTTTACTTCCTATCTTTTCTGTTTCTTTATGATTCTGTCGCTTTTATCTTTTTTAAATTTAATTTTCTTTATTTTTTATATATATATTTTTTTATTTCTCCTTTCTTTGCCTGTCTGGGTTCCTTCCGGCTTTAGTTTTCTGGATTTTTTGTTTGTTTGTTTGTTTTCTGTTTCTTTTTTCTTTCTTTTTCTTCCACTTGTTTTATTTTGTCCATTGAATTTATGTTCTAAAAATTTTGCTCTTTTTCTTTGAAGCCTATGTCGTGTGTGCACTTTCGATCTCTCTTTCTGCCTACCTACCTCTTTCTGTGTGTGTGTGTGTGTGTGTGTGTGTGTGTGTGTGTGTGTGTGTGTGTGTGTGTACGTGTGTGTGTGTGTGTGTGTGTGTGTGCGCGTGTGTGTGAGACAGAGATAGATAGAGAGAGAGAGAGAACGAACGAACGAACGAACGAACGAAATTTTATTTTACGAGGGTAAAGGAGTAAGCACAAAGTACTTTTTTACATCCAGCCCTCTGGGCATGAATAATAATTGGAAAAAAAGCAACAACAAAAAAAAAAAAAAAAAAAAAAAAAAAAAAAAAAAGCGAGAGTCAATTCACAACATCAACGTCAAAATTGCATAAGCATGTGCAAACATAACATAGAACGTATGTACAATACAATATCGCGATAGATGAATAACAACGAGGACAATAGGGTAGGGGCGTGGTGGAGAGCGGAAGGAAGGATGGACAAGAGGAAGAGTAAAGAAGGCAGGGGGGAGGCTGACAACAGACAGATATAGTGACAGTGACAGTGGAGAGACATAGAGACTGACAGGGGAGGAGAGAGGCGTATATATATTGACAATCTATACATGATTTTTTGTTTATAATTGATATGTGTCACATAATCACATGTTTTTCAATAAATGTGCACGATATATGTTTTTAAAGTTAGGGATGCTTTTTACAGTGTTTACATTGAGGCAGGATAATAATTCATTCCATAAACAGCCCCCTGAATAAGACAGACTAGATTTAAAAAGATCGATCCTTGGAAGTGGTACCATAACTTTATGAAGATGACGATGAGTGTTGGTTACAAATTTATTCTTCAGCAAGGGGGGAGCAAATCCAGACATGATTTTGAACATAAATAGACCTTTGTTAAATAGAAGTTTTGTTTTCAGTGGGAGGATATCGAGAGCTTTATAATCAGATACAGTCAATGATGAAGATTTTAAAAGAATCAATTTTACAGCTCTTCTATGCAGACTCAATAGAGGTTTTATAATACTGTCACTCGCCGAATCCCACACTGTCGAAGCATAGTTAATGTGTGATTCTATATAAGTACTGACAAATAGTTTTCGGCAGTGAAGATCCAAAAAGTGTTTGATTCTAGACAGTTGATAGATATTTTTTTGATACCTGTTTGCATAACAGAGAAATATGATGTGACCATGACAAATTATTATCGATAGTGATGCCAAGGATTTTATGGTGGTCAACTTCTTCAATCTTGTCACCTTTGATGAAAATAGGCGAACAGTTTATGGATATATTTTGACGTTTTTGTCTTGTTGTGATTATTAGGAATTTTGTTTTTTTAGGATGGAGACACATGTGGTTTAGTTCGGACCATTCAATCAATTGGTCAATACTTTCCTGAAGAGAAAGAGATACGATACATAGGTTAGTATGACTAGTATGAATGGTGGTGTCATCAGCAAACATTTCACATGGTGTCTTGATAGATAAGGGTAGGTCGTTAATATATGCAGAAAATAAGATAGGTCCCAAAACAGAACCTTGAGGTACACCATAGTTAATTGGTGATAACATTGATTTTGAACCATTTGTGGACACAAGTTGTTTTCTTTCAGAGAGAAAAGATGAGATAAGTTCTAATGTATTCAAAGACAAACCATAAATCTTTAGTTTTTTCAGGAGGAGAGAATGATCAATCACATCAAAAGCCTTCATAAAGTCGACAACAAGGGCTCCAGTAATTTCGTTATTATTAATGTTAGTAAGCCATTGATCTACTAAATTTGTTAGTGCAGAATGACATGAGTGATTAGCTCTAAATCCAGACTGGTTTGGATGGAACAAGTCAAAATTATTAAAATGCTTAAGAATATGTTTATTTATATGATTTTCCAGGGGTTTTGATAATATTGGCAAAATAGAAATTGGTCTGTAGTTTGATGGTTCAGATCGATCACCATTCTTATATATAGGAATAACTTTAGCAGTTTTGAGCGTTTTGGGAATCTTATTTTTTGTAATACTTAAATTATATATGTATGTGAGGGATTCTGCTATTATAGGAGCTGAGAGTTTTAATATTTTTCCGTCTATGCCATCAAGACCTCTTGTACTAGTTTGTTTTAAATGGGTCAGAGCATTATAAACTTCATGTACACATATCAAAGGAATATCTAATGTGGATGAAATATTTTTTGATTGACAGAATTTTAACAGAGCATCTAAAGAGTTAAGGTTTGATTTGTCTGATTTTATAATTGAAGTAGCTATGTTACAGAAATGTGAGTTAAGTCTATCTGTGGATATGTCTGTGAGTGATGTAATTTGTGTGGCTCTATTCTTATTTTTCAACTGATTTATGGCTTTCCACAAAGACTTACTATCAGACTTAGAAGTGATCAACTTTTGAAAATATTTCTTTTTCGCTAAACGTTTCATGTTATTTACTGCATTTCTTTGCTTTTGAAAATCTTCTCGGGTTCCAGTTGATAAAAGAAAATCTCTGATCGATGGCGTCTTCTATGTCTCCCGTTATCCAAGGCTTTTTCAGACTGGTTTTTACACGTTTAGTTTTGAATGGGGCGTGTTTGTTGTAAATGTTGAGGAAATTATGATACCATATTTCAAACGCTTCATCTGGATCAGTAAACTGATAAACGAGAGACATAGGAGAGTTCATCAGGTCCATCAAGAATGAATCAGGGTCAAATTTTGAATAACTTCTGTATGTGATAACTTTATGACAGTTTTTTGGTATCTTGATACCTTTTTTAGACCATGTGATACAAACTGGAAAGTGGTCGCTACAGCCAAAGGTTGGAGAGCATATTTCAGAAATAGTCTTTGTGGAAGTTGTGTATATGTGGTCGATGAGTGTTTGTGAAGTGCGAGTGATTCGTGTTGGTTTGTCGATTAACTGATTGAGATGAAAGGATTCGTATGTTTGTTTCCAGTTCAAATTACATTTCAGTAAATCTATATTAAAGTCACCCAATAAAATAATTTCATTTGAGAGCAGAGAAGCGTCTTCCATCATTAGCGTGAACTTATCCATCCAGTCAACGTGCTCTGCAGGATTCCTATAGATAAAGCCTATAAGAAACGGTTCCGATTTTTTAAAGTGTACCTGGATCCATACTGATTCAACATGGTGGTTTTCGAGTGATTGAATTCTTTTGAATCTAATATGTTCATGTACATAAATAAGTAAACCTGTTTCCTTTGGATTGAAAGAATCCTTACGAACGACATTATATCCAGGCATGGTTAGGTCAGAGTCTGACATATGTTCTGATAATCTTGATTCACCAAATCCAAAAATGTGAAAGTTTTTTCCAAAATTATTCAATATATCAGAAACATCAGATAACTTATTAATTATATGATTGATATTAAGAAAGCCTACTCTCAAACCTTCTCCCAATGGCCATGCATCGCACGTCTGGGGTGTGTTAGCATTCATGATTATCTTAAGCTGACAATATAAGAATGAAAAATTCAGTAAACAAGACACAGGACAATCTAGATTATATGGGAAAAGTAACAAAAATAATAATGTCAAGTAGATAGCAATCAAATTGAGAAAAAAAAAAGAGTAAATTCTGAAGATCAAACACTATAAGAAATGAAAGATCAAACACTATAAGAAATGAAACAATCAATCAAGCGGAACCAATTAAACGAGCAAATTATGGGGTAGATAACAATTTCACCTTATGATAACAGGCTAATAATATATAATGACAAATGAAAGCTATTATATATAGAGAGAAAAATCAGGACTCCTCAATCGTATCAGTGGCACTAATATCAATGGGCAAGGCAACTTATCAGTTGATCCGGCACATGTGTGAGCAACCACAGGGGTTTATAATTACAAAGAAAAACAAACAACTCATACTTCATGCGCATGTGCAAGTTAACCCCAACCCTCCCCCACCCTCCCCGATATTTCGATACTTGCAACAACAACAAATAAACCATCACCACCACCAACAACAACAAAATTAAAGAAAGCGACAAATACTGAAAGGAAAACATCATCCATGATTGACTCTGTAACTGGCGAAAGATTAAACATAGAGTCATATCTATTTAGAATGGTATGGGGACACATGGGGGAAGGAGTCGGCAGGAGGGGGACGAGGGGTTCACGTAACAAGAAGTCAAGAAGCATGATATGATGGAAATGTGCGCTGTTGTGACAACAAGCGGGACGCCATGTGTAACAATTGTTCTGCATATGGATGGATTTGGTTTGGAGACTGTGTGTTTGTTAGTCTGTCTGTATTTTGCCTAGGAAAGTTATTATATGAGACGCCATTTTGATCTGTGTAGTGTGGTTGACGTGCGACAGGGACAGAATTGTACGGTGAGGCTGGGTAGGGGGGGTACTGGCTGGAATGTAAGATTGGTGTTCTCCTACTATTTAAGCTGGGAGTAAGAGGAGGGAAATGATAACTGGATTGTTATGGGTGGAAATGGTTGCTCTAAAACCTGATCATGTGTATCACCAGTTACGTCAGGTTGATATGTTCGCTTCAATTCTGCCTGTGAATGATAAGCAGAGGAATGATCATTACGCAGTGGAACATTACTGTCGTTCCACTCTTTGTTAGTCCTGTGAATGTTTTCAGGAAAACGGCCTTCTTGACGGAGACCTGTCCGCCACAGATTTTTAAAAGTTACAGCCAGAAGAGCAGTTCCTCTGGCATTAGGGTGTTTTACGCTGCTGTAAAGGTTGGTGTTTGGTGCGAACGTTGGAAAATTATTGATGTAAAGGACTTTTTGTTGGTCACATGTGATTTGAAGGTTACGGTTGGAGGGAAGGATGATGTTGTTCAAGTGATGTTTGCCTCTGGCAGGAAGGATTGAACTCAGGCTCAAGCGTGCCTCTGGGAATTTATTTTGACATAACAGGATTAGTTTAGTCCATGTGTCGGTTGACACAGGACCTGATGAACAGGAATTTATGCCAGCATGAATGAGCACGTCTTTCAGATTTGGAGCAACAGGTAATGCATTAAGCCAATTGCAGAGGTCTTCAACACACATTCCTGGAACACATATTTTGAATAAATAGGACTGATGGGGCGCTAACCGTCTGGCGTTGATGAAACGAATGACAGAGTCACCAATTAGAAGTATAGATGCTTTGTCTGGAATCGACATGCTGTTCAGTGTTTCTTGGGGAGTTGTTGCCAGAGCTTTAATTGTTGGTTTACTATTTACCATGGTAATTCTATCAACGGGAGGGACCGCGTCAGCTGGGATGCTATTCTCTGCACTCGAGAGCACAGAGAAAGGGTTAGATGTGGGAACTGAGTAATGAAAAGAGTTTCCAGGTTCATCATTGCAATCAGAAGAGGGAGCTGATGTACTGTCCGGTTTGTTTTCATGAGGAGGACAGTGTTTAGGGGATGGTGTCACTGTCTGGAATTCCGCCCGTGGACAGCTCCCTGGTAAAACAGAGGGCTTAGCTACAGTATCATGACTTGGGGCGGTTTGATGGTAGGGAATTGTGTCTGTTTCTGTGCTTACATCTACACTTGTAGGTTTGTCCTGAATCTCAGAGGGTGTTTGTGTGGATGATGTCACACTTTTCTTCTCTTCTGGTTTAGATTTTTTAATTTCAGAGTTTATTGACCCTAGCTGTGTTTTGATGGACTGGTTGTCTTTTGTTAGCTGTTTGTTTGATGCTTCCAGTTTTGTGAGCTGAGATTGTATGTCATCCAGTTTGGAAATGAGCATGTTGAATTTTTCAGAAATATTGATACGTAATTCGTTTTTAGTGATAACCTTGATGTCTTCAACAGCTGTGAAAAAGTTATTTTGTAATGTAGATAGTGCACTAGATAAAGAATCAAGCTGCTGGTCTAAATCGAAAACCTTCTGTTTCAGTTCTGGAAGTGAACCGCCAGCCTGTGTATGTACTGTATGAAACAACGTTCGCTTTTTTTGTAATCTAGTCCTTTTTCCCACTGGCGTTAATGTCTTTTTTTGGCTTCTGGTTTCTTTTCCCTTGTGAGGGTTGCTGTGCGCCACAGGTGGAGTGGGCGGGAGGACGACGATACCATCTTGGGTCGGCTCAGCTGGTTCAGGGTCTGTCAGTAGATGTGATGGTGGTGGGGTGAAGGAATCACCACAAGATGATGTCGGTGTCCATGGAGACAAGTCAATGGTGGGGGTGTGTATAGCAGGTGAACCAGGAAACGCACTGATGAATGTCACAGGAGTTTGGATCAAGAGTTTTGATAGTTTTTCAATATTTTTATCTCGCATGAAATTTGACACCACTTTTTTTATAATTTCACATTCATCTGAATCCCAGAGTGGGCAGTCTAAACCTTGACACAGTAAAGTTCCTTCGGATTGTGATGAAAAATACAGGGTAATAGTCACAGATTTACATGACTGATAAAAAATACGAATCACTGACTTGGTAAGAGTGGAAGGAGACGGCACGGATACAAGCAACGAGGGAAACGACAATACTGAGTCATTGTGATCATAGTCACTGAGCTGAACTGAAATATCGGACTCGTGTAATCCAGAATAACGATAAAAAAGACAGTTTCTCCACACTGTAAGTTCATCTTTGCTGCACGAAAACCGTTTTTGGATTATGTCGAGTGTAGGTTGTAATTTTTTGAGACTCTTGTCTTTGCAAGGAGAAGTAGAAGCAGACATGATTACACGACACAGGGACAAAGACAATACATAGTACTCACTGTGCCGGAGTTGTTCATAATTTCACACTAAAATAAAATCCATTGCGATGAAATAAAGATACACTACACACACACACACACACAACAAACACAGCACTGTTCACAGGTCAAGGAAGGATATCCACAGAACATGACCCGTGGCACACACAACAGCGGCTGTCCGTGTTTTGTCTGTGTCCGGTACAGGTGCACTTCACATCATGTCGCGGAAATCACTTGATTATCTATTCAACCAAACAATTTTTATATCACTGTGCACAGAATATTTCAATTGATACAAAAAAAGGATATTGAACACTCGATAGGGTGAAATAAGCTGAATTAGCACATTGAATAAATTAATTTGGCGGAGCGTCATAGAATGGCGTCCGCTCAGTCCATGAGAACAGCTCAGAGAGCCGATGAGGATGAGAGAGAGAGAGAGAGAGAGAGAGAGAGAGAGAGAGAGAGAGAGAGAATGACAGACATGAAGAGAGAATGGGTACATATGCACGCGTATGATGTATTATCATCTATTCTCGAAAGTGAGTGTTCATTGTACCTTTAAAGTTCGCAGCCACAATACCAATGATACCTGGATATTTATAGCACGCTCTGTCTGTGTCTTTCTACCTAGCAGAGTGGTCCAGAAAGCACTAACAATTAACATCAATATGGGGCGGGGAAAATGGTTATAAAAATTCGCACACGCACACGCACACACACACGCACACACACACACACACACACACACGCACGCACGCACGCACACACACACACACACACA
>NC_134880.1:22202245-22209745 GCF_041734735.1 Babylonia areolata
TAACTGAACGCAGGAAACTAATTAATTTATTTTTTAACTCACTCAGTACGGCCAGTCCTCTCTTCTACTCTACACAGACCACTCGGATGTCCAGTGGGTGTCTGAATGACCCAACCTTTAGCTTCCGTCGTCAGAATTGTGGTATTCTTTGTCAACATTCACCTCTTCAGTATAAGAGCGTTCCCGCTTGCAATATTTTGATGATGGTAATTGGGCTGAAACGCTGTTAACGTCGTCTCTTTCGCCGTTCGTATGGAGAGAGTTAAGGCATTGTTAGAGTATACGGAAACGTCATCCCGTGGGTCCCTCGTGTCACTATGATCGCCTTTGAAACACAAAATTAACCATTCATGTACTCTCCGTCTATCTCTCTGTCTCTCTCTGTCTCCGTCTCTGTCTCTATCTCTGTCTCTTTGTCTCTGCCCCTCTCTCTCTCTCTGTCTCTGTCTCCGTCTCTGTCTTTGTCTCTTTCTGCCTCTCTGTCTCTTTGTCTCTCTCTGTCTCCCTCTCTCTCTCTCTGTACCCGTCTCTGTCTTTGTCTCTGTCTCTTTCTGTCTCTGTCTCTGCCCCCTCTCTCTCTCTCTTTCTCTTAGTTTATTGAAATGCTAGTTGGCAGCAGCAATATCGCCACCACCGTCCACTTCCTTGATACTTCAGTCATTCGGATGAGATGATAAACCGAGGTCCCGTGTGCAGCATGCACTTAGCGCACGTAAAAGAACCCACAGCTACAAAAGGGTTGTTCCTGGCAAAATTCTGTAGAAAAATCCACTTTGATAGGAGAAACAAATAACACTGCACGCAGGAAAAAAAAATGGGTGGCGCTGTAGTATAACGACGCGCTCTCCTTGGGGAGAGCAGCCCGAATTTCACACAGAGATATCTGTTGTGATAAAAAGAAATACAAATACAAATACTTTTATCAAAGCATAGGCCTAACTGTATCTTTTGACTTTTGTTTAGGACCATTTTCGTGAGATTTATCTCTCTGTCGTGTGCGTGTGTGTGTGTGTGTGTGTGTGTGTGTGTGTGTGTGTGTGTGTGTGTGTGTGTGTGTGTGTGTGTGTGTGTGTGTGTGTGTGTGTGTGTGTGTGTGATGATGAGTCAAATACTCGTGGACCCAGCAACGACTGGATGTTGTTTGTGGTTACGGCGGACGGTGAGACTTGCCTTACTTCGTTCGGGAACGTTAACTTAATTAACGGCAGAAAGTGAGACTTGCCTTACTTCGTTCGGGAACGTTAACTTAATTAACGGCAGAAAGTGAGACTTGCCTGACTTCATTCGGGAACGTTAACTTAATTA
Organism: Babylonia areolata; assembly: GCF_041734735.1. Lineage (NCBI taxonomy): Eukaryota > Metazoa > Mollusca > Gastropoda > Neogastropoda > Buccinidae > Babylonia > Babylonia areolata. The sequence continues at coordinate 22,203,551 of NC_134880.1, forward strand.
ACGGCGGAAGGTGAGACTTGCCTGACTTTGTTCGGGAACGTTAACTTAATTAACGGCAGAAAGTGAGACTTGCCTTACTTCGTTCGGGAACGTTAACTTAATTAACGGCAGAAAGTGAGACTTGTCTGACTTCATTCGGGAACGTTAACTTAATTAACGGCGGAAGGTGAGACTTGCCTGACTTCATTCGGGAACGTTAACTTAATTAACGGCGGAAAGAGACTTGCCTGACTTTGTTCGGGAACGTTAACTTAATTAACGGCGGAAAGAGACTTGCCTGACTTTGTTCGGGAACGTTAACTTAATTAACGGCGGAAAGTGAGACTTGCCTGACTTCATTCGGGAACGTTAACTTAATTAACGGCGGAAGGTGAGACTTGCCTGACTTCGATCGGGAACGTTAACTTAATTAACGGCGGAAGGTGAGACTTGCCTGACTTCGATCGGGAACGTTAACTTAATAAATGGCGGAAAGTGAGACTTGCCTGACATTGTTCGGGAACGTTAACTTAATTAACGGCGGAAGGTGAGACTTGCCTGACTTTTGTTCGGGAACGTTAACTTAATTAACGGCGGACGGTGAGACTTGCCTGACTTCATTCGGGAACGTTAACTTAATTAACGGCGGAAGGTGAGACTTGCCTGACTTTGTTCGGGAACGTTAACTTAATTAACGGCAGAAAGTGAGACTTGCCTGACTTCGTTCGGGAACGTTAACTTAATTAACGGCGGAAGGTGAGACTTGCCTGACTTCGATCGGGAACGTTAACTTAATTAACTGCGGAAGGTGAGATTTGTATTGTCTTATTGTATTGTATTACTATTTTTTTCGTCACAAACAGATTTCTCTGTGTGTGAAATTCGGGCTGTTCTCCCCAGGAAGAGCGTGTCGCTACACTGAGAGCGCCACCTTTTTTTTTTTTTCCTGCATGCAGTTTTGTTTGTTTGTTTTTGTATTTTTCCTATTGAAATGGATTTTTCTACAGAATTTTACCAGGGACAACCCTTTTGCATCCGTGGGTTCTTTTACATGCGCTAAGTGCATGCTGCAGCACGAGGGACCTCGATTTATCATCTCATCCGAATGACTAGCGTCCAGACCACCACTCAAGGTCTAGTGGAGGGGGAGAAAATACTCTGTGTCGACTGAGCCGTGACTCGAACCAGTGCGGCGCTCAGATTCTCTCGCTTCCTAGGCGGACGCGTTACCTCTAGGCCATCACTCCACAATTAAGCCCCGCCTTCCTAAGCCAAGCCCGCCTAGACACAGAGGATGTGACTTCAAAGCTCCGTAAAAGGTTATTATGGGACCTTTAACCCTGAACCTAAGGTCAACTGTTCGCTGTCGAAGAAAATAAATATAGCGCACAGGTTGGTGAGGGTGTGTCTGCGCACACATTGCAAATAGCGTGAATAACACAACTGTTTAACTATCATTTATTTATCAAACTTATTTCCTAATTACTTTTCCTATAGTTTCACTCATTTGTTTATTCTATCATTCGTTTCAATGATCTTTTATTTCCATTCATTCATTCATCAATAAATTATTTGTCATTTGCTCGCTTGCTTTAAAAACAAAAACTTATTTGATTTATTCGTCCATTTCTTAATCGGTTGATTATTTTTTTTCATTTATATTGCTGAAGTTAGGACTGACATGTATTTGTCTTATGCATCGCTCAGGTTTCCGATTCCCTCCCCACCCCCCCCACCCCACCCCACCCCCACCTCCCCGCTCCCCCCCTCCCACCCCCACACCCCTTCCCATTGTCCCCGCCAACTCGCTTTTTTTTTCTTTTTCTTGTCTCTAGTGAGCACATGTGACCGAAATATCACATCATGAGGCCCTCTGGAAAAAAAAAACACAACAAAAAAACCAGACTGAAACTGACAGCACTTAAATAAATAAAAGAAGTCTCATAAATAAACCCGTCGGATCACTGAACCCCGTTTTATGCTGTGGAAAACGGGCAACAACTGTGTAAAAATGGACCCTGATGTGTTTGTTCAAACAGTTATTCCCCTTACCTCTTCGGTACAAATCGACCGTTTCAGCACTTTTCCATGCGCGTTTGTACCAGGCACTTGCCAACATATGTTGTGTACCTCCTCTGTGTGTGTGTGTGTGTGTGTGTGTGTGTGTGCGCGCGCGCACGCGCACTTGCACGCTTGTCCGTGCGTGCGTGGTGGCGCGCTGGTTCGCCTAGCGTGGCTCATGTTTGTTCTTGTTTTATTATTATCATTTGCACTCTAAGTATATGTTACTTCGCTATGCCGTATTGTATTTACTATTCTTATTCTTGTTTCTTCTTTATTCTTGTTTATTCTTCTTTTCATTTTATGTAAATGTTAATAATAATAGTCTTGAATAAAAGCTAATTTGTGTTTGCACATTTCTTCTGTCTTTGCTGCTGTGTGCACATGTCAAATGATCGGTATAAGGACAGGCCCGGCGCTTCCTTTTTTGAGGAAGTGTCTGGGTTTGTCCAATGTACCTTTTATTTACCTGTGTGCTAGCTGAATCGGTAGCGTAAGCAGCACTGACTTGAAGTTGTGTACCTTGTGAATGGAGAGTTACCACTCTTTACTATTTTGTTGATAATAATACATAGTTTTTCTATGGTGCGATATCCAGCACCAATGCTGCTCAAAGCGCCTTACATCATCCAGTAGACTAGTCATAAACATGCCTTAAAAAAACACATCAACCATTATCTGACAATGGAAAACATCCAGTGTGTTCACATGAACGAAAAAGACACACACACGCTGACATTAAATATCAACTGCACTAAAAACAAAATTGCACAAGCATTAAGATATTTCTCATTTTCTAACATAGAATTCTGTTCGGACATACTAACATGCCTACACACTTACACACGCGTACCAGAGCACTGTACCCTCACAAATACATGCACGCACTTCGGAGATCAAAATTACATGGGCGACACAAGAATGAAATTTTGTCGTTCATAGTCAAGGTTTGATCGATATATACACCCAGGTATGTTTGAAATGCTACTGAAAACTGGATCCTTTTCTGCTGTCTTAAGACGAGTTAGGTCTCCAACGGCTAAGAGTTCAGTTTTGTCCACCCATGTTTTTACATCAGCTACACAAGCTTCCAATTCAGTAATGACTGTTTTAAAATCAGATGGTGGAGTGGCTTTTTGTAATTCTGTGTTATCTGCATATTTATGGTAACCAAATGAGCACTTTTGAAGATGTCAGACAAAGGCTGAGTGTACAAAGTGAACAAGATAGGCCCTAAGACTGATCCCTGAGGGACACCAAACACAAGAGGAATGACTTACTTGAGTTGACGATTTGAAAGATATGAAGAAAACCATTTTAAAGCAGTAGATTTAATGCCAAAGGTAGTGCTAAGACGATTGATAAGAATTTGGTGGTCAACTGTATCAAATGCCGCTGACAGATCTAAAAATGCCACTACAGATGTAAGTCTTTTGTCTGTGTTTGAGAGGAGACTATCTGTGACAGAAAGAAGGGCTGTTTCTGTGCTATGGCTTTTCCGATAAGCTGACTGACAAGTTTCAAGCAGTCCGTTTTCATCAAGATGTTCCTGGAGCTGATGTAACACAACTTTTTCAATGATTTTAGAAATGAAAGAAAGATTAGAGACAGGTCTATAGTTCTTTAGCTGATTTGTATCCAAATTGTGCTTTTTCAAAAGAGGGGTGACAATGGCCAACTTAAGACAATCATCAACAATGCCTGACTCTAGAGAATGATTAATAATTCTGGTGATCAAGGGGAGAAGGTCATCAAGATATAATTTCAAAAGGTTAGTGGGCAATGGGTCAAGGTCACAGTTCTTACTTGGAGATTTAAGAATAAAATCTCTTACAGCTTTTTCAGAGACAGGTCTAAAACACGTCATTAAATTTCCTTTAAAATCATTAAATCGGTCCTCTGGTGGGCTAGCATCCAGTTCTTGTCGGATGTTTACAATTTTGTCATTGAAATAATTACTAAAAGCATCAGGGAGATCCTGAGGAGGAATGTTTTTTGGCAGCAACAGTTCTCTACTTTTGCCAATGAGCTGGTTTGATACAGCATAGAGCTGTTTGGACGTGGAACACTTACTGAAGGAGGCGCTGAAATGTTGACGCTTTGCAGCTGTCTGCATGTCATTCAATTTTTTTCGCTCCTTGACATAAGAGACAGTCAGTTTGTTGGAGCGCCAAACGTGCTCGGTCTGTCGTTCTCGACGCTTGGCGGCCCTCATTTTATCCAGGGAGCAGAGGGACGGTCAGTAACAAGGCTAGTGGAGAGAGGGGCATGCTTGTCCAGTATCTGACGGAGGCCAGTGTTGTATGTTGTCAGAGGAGATGGGCTTGAGTCAATTCCATCTATGAAGGATTTGATGTCAGCCTGGAATACCTCAAGGTTGATTATGTTTGTGTTCCGTGATGGAACAAAACGTTTTGAAACACAAATCTAGATATCTTGCTGAAATTCGCCACCTTTTGGTTATGCAATCGTGCGTGCCAATCTCTGTGTACACACCACACACACACACACACAGATTGGCACACACGATTGCATAACCAAAAGGTGGCGAATTTCAGCAAGATATGTAGATTTGTGTTTCAAAACGTATATATATAACGAATAAAGCAAATTTGAAAAACAACACCTATTTTGTTAAACAAACAAACCAAAAAAAGCCCAAAACAACAACAACAACAAAATCTGAATTTTCGCTGCCACCCAGCAGCTTGGTCACAGACTACACTTACAACAGGTGACGTAATGTTATTTTTACGTCATCTTTCTGCCCTTGCATGACGTCTTCTACTACGTAAAGTTATCATGCTCTAAATGTTCCTTCAATTGTCTATGTACACATCACTCTTTTTCACTATCACTACACCCAGTCTATGAAATTGCCCATTTCATGAAATGAGCAAATTCATGCTATTTTCATAAAATGGGCAATGTACGTGTTTTAAGATATCATTTAAATTACTATCGCTACCTTGTTTGCTCAGGAACAGTTCAATGGAACCATGAACAGCAGCTACCATGAAGCAATTCAGATGGCTCCCTATCAAGCACTTACTGGCACCATGTCTTGCTGTGGCCTAAGGTCACAGTTACCAGATGAGTGTCTCAGCGGAATCTCGCCCGCAATTGAGGAAGAACTTTGAAAATCTTCAAGAGGACAGCACAGGCAACGCTAGCCCTTCCTCTGTGCATGACCCAGCGCTGCCTCCAGGACTCACCTCTGTTGATAACCCACCATCAGCTCCAGGATGTTCAGAACCTTCGATGGAAAACCTTTCTTCGTTCTCCACAGTTTCAGTTTCAGTTTCAGTTTCAGTAGCTCAAGGAGGCGTCACTGCGTTCGGACAAATCCATATACGCTACACCACATCTGCCAAGCAGATGCCTGACCAGCAGCGTAACCCAACGCGCTTAGTTAGGCCTTGAGAAAAAAAAAGGTGAATAAATTATAGATAAGCTTACATAAATAAATAAATAAATAAATAAATAAATAATAATTATGATATAAAAAAGGTAGTAGTAATGAAAATAATAATAATAAAATAATAATAATAATAATAAATAAATAAATAAGACAACAATGATGATAAGAAAATAAGCAAATAAATGTAAAACATGAAGACACACATTCACACATACACCCACACATGCATAACAGATATGCACCAAACACGCAGTTTCACAGAAAATGCACAACTGATAACTGAGCCACGTTCTGCAGATGACACTGAGTTCTCTCCCATAGATGACCCACAGAAAAATCTTAGACCATCGTCCATTGGAGACCAACTGCTGACACCTGGATCAGACAATATTGCACGTGAGAAACCTACATCCAGCGAAACGTGCACGGCCTTGAACAGCAGGCCAAACGAATGCTTGCACACAGCACCAGATCACATCGGGCAGTTAGTGTTGGAGACAATGTAGCTGTACCTGTTTCTCAATTTGACCACAGTAAAGCAGACCCACCAAATTTAGTTGGTGTTGTGTTAGAAGCAGAAGAGATTTGCTACACAACTGGCACAAAACACGGCATCATCAAAGGCAAACTTGCCAGAAACCAGTTTGAGTTCACTCAGTATACAGGATTTTGCGCAGAAGTTATCTCACAAGAAGTGCTCAGCATCCGCGAAATTGTTAGGGCACAAAGTACTT
>NC_134880.1:22214745-22242245 GCF_041734735.1 Babylonia areolata
ATCCCGACGAAAGTGTCATTGAATGACAATAAAGCATTGTATCCGGTAATCGTTACATCAGGTAATTTTAGTGGGAGCTGGTCGGTTTTTCAATTTTTTAGTGGGAGTTCATTGGTAATCTGGCAAAGACGGAGTCAGGAGGTGTTGAGGGTGACCTATCTGAGAGGGTCCAGATTTGGATTCCTGGTTGGACCTTTTTGTATTTGTATTTGTATTTGTATTCCTTTTTATCACAACAGATTTTTCTGTGTGAAATTCGGGTTGCTCTCCCCAGGGAGAGCGCGTCGCTACACTACAGCGCCACCCTTTTTTTTTCTTTTCTTTTTTTTGGTGTTTTTCCAGCGTGCAGTTTTATTTGTTTTTTCCTATCAAAGTGGATTTTTCTGCAGAATTTTGCCAGGAACAACCCTTTTGTTGCTGTGGGTTATTTTACGTGCGCTAAGTGCATGCTGCACACGGGACCTCGGTTTATCGTCTCATCCGAATGACTAGCATCCAGACCACCACTCCAGGTCTAGTGGAGGGGAAGAAAATATCGGCGGCTGAGCCGTGATTTGAACCAGCGTGCTCAGATTATCTCGTTTCCTAGGCGGACGCGTTACCTCTAGGCCATCATCACCCTGAAGACTTACAAACTCAAAGAATCAAGAAAGGCCCACATTTCCCTGAAACGCCGGAAGTGATGTATGCATGAACGTTCAATGAAAGAGAATGGAACGTTACATCTGGTAAATTATTCGGGACCGATGTTGACCTGCTCGCTGCACACCGATCGAGGATCGATGCCAAGCGATGGCCCCTTTTTTTTATACAAAGTATTTTAATCATGTTTCTCCCACAAAGCCTACAATTACAGCAGTACAATATGCAATTAAAAATCATCATCATCATCATCATCATCATCATCACCTGGTAATGATTTGTGAGTTGCATGTTCACAGATGAACGAAGTGCTAGTTTCAATTCTGTGAACAGATGATAAATTATCCTCTGGCAGATCATGAAATGGATCGGTTGTGAAAACAAAGACATTCTTATTTTTGTCGCAGTAACACACACACACACACACACACACACACACACACACACACACACACACACACACACAGTGAGAGAGAGGGTGAGAGACAGAGACAGAAACAGAGCCATTCATAGAGCAATAGACTGACAGACATTCTCAGAGAGTTAGATCTTTGAGTCACACAGAGGTAGACAGACGGAAACACGAGACAGTCCGACACAACAGGCGAACAGACAGACAGACAGACAGACAGTGAACAGCTGACCACACACACACACACACACACACACACACACACACACACACACACACACACACACACACACACAGCGGGTCTGAATTTTCCTCGCCTCACCTCGTTAGTCTTTCCTCCTCAACCACTCAGGTTTCTAGCACCTCCCATTTTCGGGAATTCCTCCGTAATGGTCCCCCCCCCCCCCCTCCCACGGGCACACACCAACACAACCGGCCTCAACCAGTGATCCATTGTTCCCGCTTTGTTGCACAGTCTTTTGTCCAGCCACAAGTGTGGTCTTTAGTTAGTGGCAGGAAGGAGGATTGTATTGTATGTATTGTTGGAGGAGGAGGAGGAGAAAGAGAGACAGAAGCTTTTCTTTTCAACCAAACCTGACACATTTCGTTCTCTCTCTCTCTCTCTCTCTCTCTCTCTCTCTCTCTCTCTCTCTCTCTCTCTCAATGGTAAGTAATTTACAGCTTAGTATTTTGTGAAGGACTATGACTCTCAAACTATGAGGTAAGATGGCACTGGGTTCTTAATTCTGCAACCTTGGGGGCTAGTTGTGCCTTTGGTAATCATCCCAACGCCGACTTTCCTAAAACCTCTTGGCCGAGAGAGTGGGGATGTAACTTGGGCAAGACACTCTTCACCATAATCGAATTCTAGCACAGACTGTATGGACAGAAATTGCCATCTCTGATGGTCATGGTCGGACACGACATGCATACAGTCTCGAGACGCATTAGTTGCCAAGGGCTCGTTGAGGCCAGCATTGCCTTTGGGCGTTGATAGGAACGTGTTTGGCAAAACCATTCGCTGCATCTGACAACCAAAGTGCAGGTGAACCAAGCTGTGCTCATCCCCACACTCCTGTTCGGGTCGGAGGCGTGGCTCTTCTGTTTTGGAGACCAAACAAAGCCTCCAACAACGTTTCCGCCAGAGCTGTTTCTATACGCTCTATCATAAGGATCACATGATAGGGTCATGTCCTTGAGAAGGTTGATCTAATGAGCATCGACGGAGGCCATGCTCTTATTTTGTTATTGAAACAGTTTCGCTGGGCTGGTCACGACTCGTGCATGAAAGACTCCAGGATGTCCAAGAAAGTCTTGTATGGAGAGCTCTCTCGGGGCTTGGAAACGAGGCCATAGGGCCCCGTGCAACGGTTCAAAGGCCAGCCGCTGAAGCACCAGCTCGCACTAGCCAGCATCGATCACCATCTCTGGGACCAGCTGACATCTGACAGGGACAGCTGTGGAGCAGCCATCAGAAGTGCTGTCATCAGGTTGAAGAGTCCAGAAGCTGTAGAGAAAATGCACAATTACTTCCGTGTGCCTTGCTTGATTTGTTGCTGTGGTAAAAATCCTTTGATTCGAACCTGTGGACACCTGCTTCCAAGGGCAGTATTCAAGACAAAATTCATTTTGCCTTCAAGCAAGTTACCATTGACATGGAAGGGACCCGCGGGTACAGTTTATCATGAAGGTTTAGTAAACTTCCTATTCAAGACACGTGGGGTGTGCTCAGACAGCTATCCCATCGTCTATAATTAAAAACCCTGGTGATTCCCTTCTATACATGCTCTTCTCACCCCACGACAGTTCAGAGCATTTACGTTAACTCACTCAGTACGGCCAGTCCTCTCTTCTCCTCTACACAGACCCCTCGGATGTCCTGTGGGTGTCTGAATGACCCAACCTTTAGCTTCCGTCATCAGAATTGTGGTATTCTTTGTCAACATTCACCTCTTCAGTATAAGAGCCTTCCGCTTGCAATGTTTTGATGATGGTAATTGGGGTGAAACGCTGTTAACGTCGATTCTTTCGCCGTTCGTATGGAGAGAGTTAAACCACGTGCACTCTGCAAAGCCCGCCTGTTTTCCCTCACCAAAACTGATCCGCCATATTTACCTCTGCTTCGTGGGCAGTCACCCTTCACAGGTAGTAAGGGTGAATTGCCTTCGGTTTTGTAGACCCGCGGGTAGGCTCCTGTGTTCATGAATACTGGATACTGCTTACCCTCAGGCAGTTTGCCTAGCTTCAGGCAGATTACCGCAGGTACACATTTACCTGCAGGCGCTAGGCACGAAGGTCTCTTGAAGACAGCCCAAAGCCGGGCGCATTACCCACTGCGTCGTAACTCCACTTCCATCCTCTTTGCTCCTCTTCTGATCTTCCTTGTGTGTGTGTGTGTGTATGTGTGTGTGTGTGTGTGCATGTGGTGTGTGTGTGTGTGTGTGTGTGTGTGTGTGTGTGCATGTGGTGTGTGTGTGTGTGTGTGTGTGTGTATGTATGTGTGTGTGCATGTGGTGTGTGTGTGTGTGTGTGTGTGTGTGTGGTGTGTGTGTGTGTGTGTGTGTGTGTGTGTGTTGTGTGTGTGTGTGCATGTGGTGTGTGTGTGTGTGTGTGTGTGTGTCTGTGTCTGTGTGTCTGTGAGTGTGTGCATGTGGTGCATGTGGTGTGTGTGTGTGTGTGTGTGTGTGTGTGCAGACGTTTGGCGATGGGTCCGTGGCCCAAGCGGTACTGGGCGGGCCGACTGCCGGGGGTGCCATCACTATCGCCTGGTCCTTCGGTGTGGGCATCACCCTGGGCGTCATGGTGTCTGGAAACATCTCTGGTGAGGACACGTGACATTGTGTGTGTGTGTGTGTGTGTGTGTGTGTGTGTGTGTTGTGTGTTGTGTTGAGGTGTGTGTGTGTGTGTGTGTGTGTGTGTGTGTGTGTGGTGTGGTGTGTTGTGGTGTGTGTGTGTGTGTGTGTGTGTGTGTGTGTGTGTGTGTGTGTGTGTTGTGGTGTGTGTGTGTTTGTGTGTGTGTGTGTGTGTGTGTGTGTGTGTGTTATGGTCTGTGTATGTGTGTGTGTGTGTGTGTGATGTGGTGTGTGTGTGTGTGTGTTGTGGTATGTGTGTGTATGTTGTGTTGCGGTATGTGTGTGTGTGTGTGTGTGTGTGTGTGTGTGTGTGTGTGTGTGTGTGTGTGTGTGTTGTGTTGTGTTCTGGTATGTGTATGTGTATGTGTGTGTGTGTTATAAAGTTACAAAATACCTTGTATATAACGATGTAAATGCCAATGTTTTAATATAAGAAACACCACTTTAAATCTATCATTGATGAATTCATAAATTACAGGCTTAGTACTAAAAACAGAGTGAGAGACAGAGACAGACAGAGGGAGGAGAGTATGTGTATCTGTGTATGTCTTTGTGTGGACGTATACATGCGTTTGTGTGCCTGTCTCTGTGCGTGCATGCGGGCGCGGATATGTGCACGCCTCTTTATCAGTGTATTGTGTATGTGTTGACGCTAAGACACAGGGAAGATATGTAGGCCTACAGAGAAAGAGAAAGAATGTGTGTGTGTGTGTGTGTGTGTGTGTGTGTGTGTGTGTGTGAGGGTGTGTGTGTGTACACCAATATACAACGAATAACAGAGAGAGAGAGAGAGAGGCTCGTTCATTATTAATCAAGCACATGCGCTTAAAGCAAGCAGCTGTGAGATTATTCACACGTCATTAACTGGTGCACGCCTGTCACAAACATACAGTTTAATCCATGGTGGCATTACCGTCACACTACCCACCCTGTTTGAACGAATGATATGGATACTTATATAGCGCCTATCCTCGGTCGGAGACCACAAGCTATAAGCGCTTTACAAACACGGCGTCATTTGCACAAAAGGCCTCCCGTTCGGGTAAAGCCAACTGACAGCTGCCACCTGGCGCTCATCATTCGTTTCCTGTGTCATTCGATCAAGTTTTTTTTTAGTCTCGTTTGAACGAATGATATGGATGCTTATTATAGTGCCTATAACCTCGGTCCGAGTCCAAGCTCTAAGCACTTTATAAACATGGTGTCATTTGTACAACAGGCTGCCTGCCTGGGTAAATCCGACTGACAAGCTGCCAGTTGGTGCTCATCATTCGTTTCCTGTGTCATTCAATCAGGATATTTAGTCTCGTACACATATAAGATAAGATAAGATAAGATAAGAATAACTTTATCATCTCCAACTGGAGAAATTTGGTCAGGTGCATTAACACAACATAGACAAGTAAACAACATGGGGACCTTAACTGTAAAAGTCAACAACAGCTTTTACGAATATTACGAAGATACAAATGTAAAAAATATCACATACACCGAGGATGATGATGTTGATGACGATGTTGCTATGGAGGTCCATTTTGGTTTGGGACTGCGAGACAAGGCTGTACTCTACGCTTCCTGTCACAATGATATCCCGGCATTAACCAGGCCCGAGAGATACAGACACTTGCAGTGTTGGTCAGGTAATTAGAGCAACACACCCAAAGACGCATTCGTAAAGTGGATGATACTCGACTGTGTGGTCCCAGTCTCTCCATTAAGCCTACAGCACACTCAACTCTGGGTAGGAGCCGGCCACGGGCCGAAAAACCCACCTCCGCTGGGATTCGAACCCGCGTCCTCGCAGCTGTCAGTCCGCGACGTTAACCACTTCGCCACCGTGACTGGTCCACCACTCTCTCTTTGTCACTCTCCACCCCTTTCCCTGAGGTTGGTTGGGTTGAACCATAATCGTCTATGGTGAGAAGGTCTTCAAAGTTCGCTTGAAACTGTCGTTAGCGCTTCCACTGTCGCTTTCTTTGTGTCCCTGTCACATATAAAATTTGTCCCTGTCTGTCTCCATGTGTGTGTGTGTGTGTGTGTGTGTGTGTGTGTGTGTGTGTGTGAACTCCTGTCCCTGCTTACCGAAATTCTCTTTCTTTCTCGGTCTGTCTGTCTCTGTCACTGAACTACTTTGTCTATCCATGTTTCTTTCTCTGACAGAATGTGTGTGTGTGTGTGTGTGTGTGTGTGTGTGTGTGTGTGTGTGTGTGTGTGTGTGTGTCCATTAGGCTTCTTTATCTATTTGTTTTCAGTCTTTGAAATGCCCTGTATCTTTCTCTCTCTCTGTCATGGCAGATGTACAAACCTCTCTTTTTTCTCTCTAATACCAACACATTACACTGATATATCAGAACGACAGTATGCTATGCTTAGATGAGCAGTGAAACTGTCAGTTTCTATGTTGAATGTCTGTGACTCGAACTCACACCATTTAGACTGTGAAATCTGCGTTCTATTCATTGAGATAATTACGCATCTTCGTACATCGGGTTGGGTTGCGTAAGAGATCTTAGTATTGCTAAGTTTACTTTGCGTTAGGAATGAATGTTCATACGTCTACGCTTAAACTACAGACTCGAGAAATATTCTCAACGCTGTGCAAACTTACCGATGCAAAGACAGGAAAATTCATTACGCTAATTAAGCAAAGTTATCGCTGAGTCTACATTGGTGCAATAGAATCAGGAACGTTCTTAATAACGTCTTAGCAAACTTGGCGTTACTAAGATAGAGGAGAAGACTTTATGCTAAGCAAACATGGCGTTGCTAAAATAGGAGAATACTTTATGCTAAGCTAACTTGGCGTTGCTAAAATAGGAGAATACTTTATGCTAAGTAAACGTGGCGTTGCTAAAATAGAAGAAAATATTATGTTCAGCAAACCTATTGTTGCTTTTTTTTTTTTTTTAAATGGGAAAATACTTTATGCTAAGCAAGCTTGGCGTTGGCTGAAACAGGAGAATACTGTATGCTAAATAAAAACTTCTAAGATGGCTCTTGCAGCCCAGCGTTTGAGTGAGTGACTTTGTTCCAGGGGGCCACATTAACCCGGCAGTGTCGTTGGCCATGGTGTTTCTGAGAAAACTGCCCCTTAGAAAATTGCCCGTCTACGCCCTCGCCCAGTACCTGGGAGCTTTCCTCGCATCCCTATTCATCTGGCTGGTCTACATGGGTAAGTTTCAGTTTCAGTTTCTCAAGAAGGCGTTCGGATAAATCCATATACACTATACCACATCTGCTAGGCAGCTGCCTGACCAGCAGCAAAACCCAACGCGCTTAGTCAGGACTTGAGTGCGTACATAATATATATTTGTGTACCTATTGGAGTGGATTTCTCTTACAGAATTTTGCCAGAGGACAACACTCTTGTTGCCATGGGTTCTTTTTCAGTGCGCCATGTGTATGCTGCACACGGGACCTCGATTTATCGTCTCATCTGAATGACTACACCTTCAGTTTGATTTACCAGTCAAACTTGGGAGAAAGGACGAGGGTGGGATTTGAACCTCCACCCTCACGGACTCTCTGTATTGGCAGCTGAGCGTCTTGACCATTCTGGTAAGACTGCGTGAAAATTAAAAATTTCTTCTCACTGTTTATGTAACAGCGTTTCTCTCCATTGTAAAAAGACTTTGCTCTCGCTATCGTAAAAAAAAGCATAACTTTCCAATGTCAAATAGCTTGGGGTTTTTTTTCTTGCTACTGTAAAAAGAAAAAGGGGGTTGTCTCGCTATTTTTGACTCACATTATGTAAACAAAGCGAGTCTATATTATAACTCGGTGTTCGATTGTCTGTGCGTCTGTCTGTCTGTGTGGCCGTAGTAAAGTTTAACCTTGGCATTTTTTCTGGACATATTCTCTGCTAAGTTTGGCTGAAACATAAAACACAAAATAAATATTCACTGTCATATCAATGATAGTTTGTAAGTCTCCCGAATGAAGCTGTATTTGCGAATCATTAACGATTTTTTTTCGTTGAGGCTACTTCCGGCGTCCGAAAACACCATTTACCGCTTCCCTGTTGCCGGAACGTAGGCTACGCGTGGTAAGAAGACGACATGACATCGTTTTTTTTGTTCGCAATTACAAGAAAAGAAACACAAATTTTGGACAGAACGCATGCAGTTACACTGACAACACCATCGACGTGTTTAATGCATTTAAATATTCTAAAGTGGATACTGAATTAATTGGAATGAACATAAAAGAAACAAGAGAGGCAAGGCCTTCAAGACTCACTTGTGATACACTTAAAAAAAAAAATCTAATCGTTAAAATGTGTTTTGTATTTGTTATTATAAAGCTTCGGGTCAAAAGAAAAAAGAAAAGAAAGGCCTAACGGCAGATTCGAACCCCGCGTCTTCGGGTGAGAAGAAACTGTCTTACCCATTACACGATCGGGGCTCCTTAGCTGACGTTCAAAAATATAACATTTAAACATGCTTTTTTAAAGGGCGATAAATCGATTGCGGTATTCGCAGTGAGAACGCTGTTTAAATCATATTATTCTGGTGTATCTTGGACATGCAAAAAATCTTTAAGGGCAATTAAAAATTCTTTTTAAGTCCGCGGTAAAGGAGACGTGGCTATCGCCGCAATCACACTGCAACATTTAGCCGTTTTCTCTGGATCTAGATACATGTACAAGTTTAGTTACACCCAGTTGACACGGTCGATTCAATTTCTCTTTTATGTTCATTCTAGTTTTATAGTTTTAAAGTTGATATGAAAATTGAGTATTTTGTTAAACTAATAAAATGTAGAGCCAATTACAAGTACTTCTAAACGTTGTCTGAAGTGAAAAGGACTTCATTTTGAGAAAAGTCAAGACCGGAAAATTTTACGTTTCATCAATTCAAGGGTAATAACTCTCATGGTTTATTATTTTTAACTGTGAATTCCCACTGATTCTGTGGATATTTTTATGGCAGTTTGGTGCATAATCCATAAGTGATGAGGCGTTCACAAATCTTTCTCTGAATAAATATTTAACGGTCTCTTTCTCCAACTTTCCATCACATGTTATCGTGTATTGAATATAGGATTGAACAGGCAGGTCAACAACTTGAAACAAAATGGCGTCGTTCGCGTTCGCGAAGAATATGAGCACGCGCTGTGAATATGTATAAATATGTGTACGCAATTGATTTTTGCCCATGACCTTCAGGGCTCAGCCAATAGATCTATAAAGTCCACTCGTCGTATTGATTTTAGTATTTTCCGAAAAAGACCACTTGGGCGAATGAACATAGTGAAAGCCCTGTACACTGAGAGTAAAACACACAAGCTTTTTATGTATTGAGTATAATTTCCAAATGGAATGTTTAAGATGAGAAAGATACATTTAAAGCAAATTAAGCCCCGTAGCATTAATTACAGATTAATTTCCCTTTTTTACTATCTGCACCAAAACGTTTGCAAAATAAATAAAACTTCCATGCTTAGCAAAAGAAGTTCCTGTTTGAACAACAACAAAAAAAGATAAAAATGACTGCTCTTGTTGTTGTGTCAGAATATCAGATCAAAGTGTCAAGTTTAGAGAATTAAAAAAAAAATATATATATAACAGTAAATGCAGTTTGCATATAATGTGGCTTCTTTTTTATTTTGTTGTGCCCATCCCAGAGGTGCAATTTTGTTTTAAACAAGTTAACTGGAAAGAACTGAATTTTTCCTATTTTTATGCCAAAATTGGTATCAACTGACCAAGTATTTGCACAGAACATGGTGATGTTAAAGTTTACCACGGACACACAGACAGACACACACACACACACACAGACAACCGAACAACAGGTTAAAACTTTGTTTACACAAGTGAGTCAAAAAATGAATGGAACGTTTCTTTCATTTCCGGTAACGTTTTTTTCATTTCCGGTCACTAGGCCTGTTGTCAGACTGGTTTGTGCAGGTCTGTGGATGTTGTAATGTGCCTGAGGCGATGTCAACGTCTCCTTTACTGCCGAATCAAAATAATGTCTTGAATATACTTTTTACTCACTTTGTAAACAATGTGAGTCTATGTAATAATTTCATGTTCGATTGTGTGTGTGTGTGTGTGTGTGTGTGTCCATGTTAAACTTTAATGTTGTCAGTGTCTCTGGAAATACTTTGTCTGTCAATACCAAATTTGGATAAAGCATTATGGGGCAAAAAATCATCACAATCATACCAATAATAGGTCGTAAGTCTTCCGGATTCAGCTGTATTTCCGGACCATGAACGGTTTATTTCGTGATGGATCCGGATCCAGAAAATTCACAATGAATGTTTGGGTTTGAAGACGGCATGACCTCGTTTTTTTCTTGCTCGCAACTAAAAGAAAAGAAATATATTTTTTGCAGATGCCCTGGAGCATTATGACGGCGGGAAACGAATGGTCGAGGGGGTCAACGCCACTGCAGGTATCTGGTCCACTTACCCCCAGCCCTACGTCTCCACCTGGACAGGTCTAGGTGATCAGGTAAAGACACTAAAAAAAAAAAAAAAAAAAAGTACTTTGCACACGTAAAATAACCCACGGCAAGCGATAGAGTTGCCCCTGGCACTTGTCTCTATCTAGGAAAAAAGCGACACCAACGACAATAACAGCAACAGCAACAACAAAGCACTTTAGTGAGGAAACAAATATACATATAGACAGGAGAAAGGGTTATAGGTAAGAAGGTGTGAATCAATGAAAGAATGAATAAATTTATATAATCATGTGACAGTCAGTTGTGTGCGACTGAAACCATCAGGACAGCAGAGTTCTCTCCTATGCGGTGAATTGGGTGCTTTGACTTCTTTGCGCGACGTGGAATCATCTAAGTCACAACGTATGATAGTCGTGTCCGACTATGACCATCAGAACAGCAGAAGAGGCAACACACTGTCCCGGCTGTCTGGGATAGAATTTGATCAAAGTGGAGACTGTCTTCCCCAAGTTATATCTCCATTCCTCAGGCCCTGAAGGAACTGGGGCAGATGGCGTCGGGGTGTCTCACACACACACACACACACACACACACACACACACACACACACACACACACACACACACACACACACACACACACACACACACACACACACACACACACACACACACACATTACCCTGCGCCCTCTCTACCCCCCTCCTCCACACACTCATTTCTAGACTACTTAACGCAGCTTCCACGGCACACACACACACACGCACGCACGCACGCACGCACGCACGCACGCACGCACGCACGCACGCACGCACGCACGCACGCACGCACGCACGCACGCACGCACGCACGCACGCACGCACGCACGCACGCACACACACACACACACACACACAGGCACACTTACGTACATTTCAAGAGGATCTCCAAAATCACATACACACTAAAAAAAAAAAAAAAAAAAAAACAACCAAAAACGAAGTTTCATTTTTCATCCAGATTGGTTTTTTTAACAACATTCTATGGGTTTTCTTGTTGTTGTTTTTTGTTTTGGTTATTTATTTATTTTGTTTTTGTTTCTTGTATCCATTTTCTGTTTTACCGGCTCATATTTCATGACTTTTATTTACTTATTTATGTTATTATTATTTTTTTTTTTTTACGTTGATATTTTTGTTTTGACTTATTATATTCTATATTCCTACTCTTCACATTTTGGGCGTGCCCGGAGACTCGAACTCACAGCCTTCTGATTGTGAGAACGGTGATCACCCAACTGAGCCATGCAGGCACCCGATGAATACGGCCAAAAAATGTTTTTATCATGATGAACTGTGCTCAGTGTGCAAGAAGACAAGCAAATGGAATGGCGAGAATGATGGGGGCGGGGGATGGGTGGCGAGAGAAGTGGAGAGAGAGAGTAACCAGAAAAATAGAGACAGACGGACAGACATATAGACAGACATAGAGTAACGTAGAAAATAACACACACACACACACACACACACACACACACACACACACACACACACACACACACACACAGAGAGAGAGAGAGAGAGAGAGAGAGAGAGAGAGAGAGAGAGAGAGAGAAATGGTCGAAGGGAAGAAACTCAGACAGTGATAATAGCAGAGAAAGTTTTATTTCGATAGTCTCCCATATATGAACTGGAGATGGCCCTCCCGTTCACTGATTCTCTCTTTCTCTCACTCTCTCTCTCCCCCCCTCTCCTCCGACCCACCCCCCGCCCCCCCCAAAAAAAAGGAGGAAAAAAAAACCGACCCTGTTCTCTATCCATTCTCTCATCCCTTATCCCCATGAAAAATATGTAACATAAACAGTAGGGTCTGTATACGTGCATATTACACACACACTCTCACACGCACGCAGACACACAGTTTCAGTTTCAGTTTCAGTAGGTCAAGGAGGCGTCACTGCGTTCGGACAAATCCATATACGCTACACCACATCTGCCAAGCAGATGCCTGACATACAGGTTTAGCTGCAAACGATGTCGCAATAAATGTGGATTTAAAAAAAAAAAAAGAAAAAAAGATCTACCACGGCAGGTGTTCGCCACGGCACTGCTGATGGTGGGGGTGTTGGCCGTCACGGACCAGCGAGGTCTGGCACCTTCCCGGGGCCTGGTGCCCTTTCTGGTGGGTCTGGTGGTCTTCGGCATCGCCATGACTTTCGGCCTCAACTGTGCCTTCGCCATCAACCCGGCCCGGGATTTGGCGCCACGCATCTTCACTGTCATCGCCGGTTGGGGAACCAAGCCTTTCAGGTAGTGGAAAGATAGACGTCTGTAAGTTAGTTAGCTAGTGAGTTTGTTAGTTGTTTAGTTATTAGTAAGTTTGTTAGTTATTAATTTTGTTAGTTAGTTGGTTGGTTGGTTGGTTAGTTGGTTCGTTGGTCGGTCACTTAGTTAGTTAGTTAGTTGGTTAGTTAGTTCGTTCGTTCGTTCGTTGGTCGGTCAGTCGGTCACTTAGTTAGTTAGTTAGTTGGTTAGTTAGTTCGTTCGTTCGTTCGTTCGTTGGTTGGTCAGTCGGTCACTTAGTTAGTTCGTTCGTTCGTTCGTTCGCTGGTCGGTCAGTCGGTTACTTAGTTAGTTAGTTAGTTCGTTCGTTCGTTCGTTGGTCGGTCAGTCGGTCACTTAGTTAGTTAGTTAGTTCGTTCGTTCGTTCGTTGGTCGGTCAGTCGGTTACTTAGTTAGTTAGTTAGTTCGTTCGTTGGTCGGTCAGTCGGTCACTTAGTTAGTTAGTTAGTTCGTTCGTTCGTTCGTTGGTCGGTCAGTCGGTCACTTAGTTAGTTAGTTAGTTCGTTCGTTCGTTCGCTGGTCGGTCAGTCGGTTACTTAGTTAGTTAGTTAGTTCGTTCGTTCGTTCGTTGGTCGGTCAGTCGGTCACTTAGTTAGTTCGTTCGTTCGTTCGTTGGTCGGTCAGTCGGTCACTTAGTTAGTTAGTTAGTTCGTTCGTTGGTCGGTCAGTCGGTCACTTAGTTAGTTAGTTAGTTCGTTCGTTCGTTCGCTGGTCGGTCAGTCGGTCACTTAGTTAGTTAGTTAGTTCGTTCGTTCGTTCGTTGGTCGGTCAGTCGGTCACTTAGTTAGTTAGTTAGTTCGTTCGTTCGTTCGTTGGTCGGTCAGTCGGTCACTTAGTTAGTTAGTTAGTTCGTTCGTTCGTTCGCTGGTCGGTCAGTCGGTTACTTAGTTAGTTAGTTAGTTCGTTCGTTGGTCGGTCAGTCGGTCACTTAGTTAGTTAGTTAGTTAGTTAGTTCGTTCGTTGGTCGGTCAGTCGGTCACTTAGTTAGTTAGTTGGACGGTTGGTCGGTCGGTCGGCAGTCAGTTAGTTACAGAGTCCGTGAGGGTCTGTGTTCGAATCTCTCTCTCGTCTCGTCCTTTCTCCAAAGTTTGTCTGCAAAACCAAACTGAGAGTCTATTCATTCGGATGAGACGATAAACCGAGGTCCCGTTTGCAGTACACACTTGGCGCACTGAAAAAGAACACACGGCAACGAAAGCGTTGTCCTCTGGCAAAACTGTGTAGAAAAAATCCACTCTGATAGGTACACAAAGATATATATATATGCTTGCACTCAGGGCCTGACTAAGCGCGTTGGGTTATGCTGCTGGTCAGGCATCTGCCTAACAGATGTGGTGTAGTGTATATGGATTTGTCCGAACGCAGTGACACCTCCTTGAGAAACTGAAACCGAATGGAGTTAGGGACTTGGTTGGTTAGTTGGAGTTAGTTAATTAGTTCGTTGGTTAGTTTGTGTGTGTGTGTGTGTGTGTGTGTGTGTGTGTGTGTGTGTGTGTGTGTGTGTGTGTGTGTGTGTGTGTGTGTGTGTGTGTGTGTGTGTGTGTGTGTGTGTGTGTGTGTGTGTGTGTGTGTGTGTGTGTGTGTGCGTGTGTGTGTCGCCTTTCTCTACTCCACCACTCTGTCTCTCTCTCTCCACCACCACCCCCAATCTTCCTTTCACCCCTTCTTCCCTAAACTCTCTTTCTCTCTTCCCTCCCTCTTCCGCTTTTTTTTTCGTCTCTCTCCCTCTCTCTCCCTCTCTCTCTCCCTTTCTTCCCTCTCCTTCACCCCCCCCCCCCCCCCCCCCCCCCCCCCGCTCCCTTCCCTTCCTTCTCACCCCGTCACCCTCCTTCCCTTTCAGTTTCAGAGGCTACAACTGGTTCTGGGTTCCCCTGGCGGGTCCCCACGTGGGAGCTCTGCTAGGAGCCCTGGTGTATCAGCTGTGCGTGGGGCTGCACTGGCCCGAGGAGGAGGAGGACGGCACGAGCTACCAGCTCCCCCACACCCAAGGCACCAGCACCACCACCAGCACCGATACCTCCTCACCCACCACCACCACCATCAGCAGCAAGAACAGCCAACATCACGAATCGTCTCAGGCCTTAACCAGGTTTTAACAGGCACCGTCACGTCAGCAACCACCGTTCACCGCCACCACCATCACCACCACAGTCACCACTGACATCTCACCCACCACCACCACCACCACCAGCAAGAACAGCCAACATCACGAATCGTCTCAAGCCTTAACCAGGTTTTTAACTCTCTCCATACGAACGGCGAAAGAGACAACGTTAACAGCGTTTCACCGCAATTACCACCATCAAAATATTGCAAGCGGAAGGCTCTTATACTGAAGACGTGAATGTTGACAAAGAATACCACAATTCTGACGACGGAAGCTAAAGGTTGGGTCATTCAGACACCCACAGGACATCCGAGGGGTCTGTGTAGAGGAGAAGAGAGGACTGGCCGTACTGAGTGAGTTAACAGGCACCAGCTACAGTTCACCACCGCCGCCACCATTAACCAGCAGCACCAACAACTGAGATCATCATGTGTCTCGGGCCTTAGCCAGGTTTTCAAACAGGAGGTGGGGTGGATGTCACGTTGATGAAGGGGAAAAGAGAAGATTTTTGGAGGGATGGGGGAGGAGGGGGGTGTAGGGGGAAGGAAGGGAGCAGGGGGGGGGGGAGAGGATGTGAGAAAGGGAGGGAGGGGGGAGGGTGGCTGGGAAGTAAGAAAGGAAGGGGAAAAAAAAGGCAAGGTGGAGGAAGAGGAAATAGGATGGTAACAAATATGACGAGAGAGAGAAAGAGAGAGAGATGGAGAGAGAGAGACAAAGACAGAGAGAGAGAGAGATGGGGGTGGGGGGATGGGAGGGAGAGGGAGTGTTGGAAGAGAATAAGGAAAAAAAGGAAGGAGGGGAGGAGGAAATTGGAGGGGAACAAGGAAGGATGGGGAGAGAGAGAGAGAGAGAGAGAGAGAGAGAGAGAGAGAGAGAGATGATAGGAGGGAGAGAGGGTCTGGTGGAAGAGATGAAGGGAAAAGGGAAGGAGAGGATTAAACAGAAGGGGAACAAGGAAGGAGAGAGAGAGAGAGAGAGTCAAAGGATGGGAGGGAGAGGGTAGGATGGATGAGAAGGAGAGAGAGAAGAAAGAGAAGATACAGGAGGACAAGAAGGAAAAAAAAAGAAAGGGGGGGGGGGGGGGGGGGGGGGGGGGGCATGAAACCGGAAGGTAACAAGGAAGGAGAGAGAGAAAGAGTATGGAAGGGGAAGGGGTGGTGGTGGATGAGAAGACGGAAAAAGAGAAGGAGAGGAAGAGGAGAGGAGGAGGGAAGGGAGGGAGGGTGGAAGAAAAGAAGGAAAAAAGGAGGAAAGAGGAGGGCATGGAAGGAGAACAAAGAAGCAGGGTGATAGAAGGGTAGGAGGGGTGGGGGGGGGGAGAAGTGAAGAAGGAACAAAGAGAAGGAGAGAAGGGGGGGAGGAACAGGGAAAGATGGAGAAAGAGAGAGAAGGATAGAAGGTGGGATGACAAACAAAAAAAAGCAGGAAAAGGGAAAGAGGTGGAGGAGGAAATGGGGGGGGGGGGGAAGAGCAGGGGGGATTGGGCAGAAAATGGAAAATGGGAGAGTAGAAAGTCGCAATGAAAAAAAAAAAGTGGGGGGGAGTGGGGGGGGCTCAGAGACATCGTACGGCCGACACCAACCATACCACACACCAAGCTCCATGGCTTCAGACAGGACCCTGGAGAGGACAGCGTTATTCATCAGAAATGCTGGACTGACATTGTGAAAAGAAGAAGAAGAAGAAGACGAAGGAAAAAAAAAAAGGAAGGAAGGAAGGAAAGAAAAATGGAAGGAGTGTAAGAACTAGGAAGGAGCAAAGATGAAGGGGTAGAAAGGATATGAGAGAGGGAAGGGGCGGAAGACAGGAAGAAAAAAAGGGGAAGGAGGGGGGGGGGAATAGGAAGCGAACGAGGAAGAGGGGGAGGGTGGAAGGGAGAGAGGGTATGAAACTGAGGAAGAAGGGAAGAAGAAGGAGGAGGGAATATGTAGAGGATCACGGAAGTATGCGGGGGTTGGGGGGGAGGGGGGCGGGGGGGGGGCGGGGCAATTACTGAAAGGAGGGAGGGTAGAAATAAGGAAGGGAAAAAGGGAAAGGAGGAGGGGATAGTAAAGGATCAAGGACGTGTGCAGGGATGGGGTTGGGGGGGGGGAGGGGGCAGTTGATGGAAGGATGGAGGGTGGAAATGAGGAAGAAAAAAAGTGTGAAGGAGCGGTGGAAGGAAGGAAAGAAAGCGAACAAGGAAGGGAGGGGGTAACAAAGGGTATGAGGGAAGGACGGGTGGTGGTGGAAGAGAATGAAACGGGGGAAAGATGTCGAGGACATGGGAAGGGGGTTGGGGCGGGGGGAGCGGGGGGGGGGGGGGGGGGGGGCAAGGGAGGAGGGAGGGACATGAAATGAGGGAGGGTGGAAGTGAAGAAGGAGGAAAATGGTAAGGATGGAATGTAATGAGGGTGGGGTGGGTGGGTGGGGGAGGGAGGGGGGTGTGTGTGGCACAGAATGAGGGTGAGAGAGGATGGTAGGAAGGGAGGTGGGGGGGGGAGGGTGGAAGTGAAGAAGGAGGAAAAGGGAAGGAGTTCAGAAAGGAAATCAGAAGGGGGGGGGGGAGAGATGAGGGGAGGGAGCGAGAAGGAAAGGTGGGATAAAGGAAAGGGAGAGGAATGGGAAGACAGGGTTAGAAGAAAGAAAGGAGTGGAGTGAGAGAGAGAGAAATGAAGTACAGAAGAAAGAAAATGAGAGAAAGACAGAAAGAAAGAAAGAAAGAACGAACGAAAGAGGAAAAAAAGACAGACAGAAAGACCGAAAAAAAAACAAAAAAGAAAGATAGAAATTAAGCAGAAAGAATCAGATAGACAGGAAGAAGAAAAAAAAGAATAAAATAACAAAAAAAAACAAGAATGAATAAAACATTGAAATAAGAAAAGAACAGGACTAGTCACACAAAATGTGACTGTTCAATATGTTCCAATGACAGATCACATTATCAACGTATGCTACAGTACAACACTTCACAATGACTGTTGTAAGCTTTAAATTGTACATATTGTAAGCTGTACTACTAATATAAACGTTTCCAGTCCTATTATTTGCTCCAATAAACTACTCAGCTACACAAAAACGAATATTGCTCTCTCTCCAGCTAGTTTGGTACTGAAGCACCGTCAAGGAATGATGACCGAAAAAGTTGTGGGTGGGTTCAAACCCCATGAAAAGAACCATTCTGGTGTAACGTCCCAATTCACTCCCCCCTCCCCCCCCCCTTTCCTCCCCTTCCGTATTTGTATTTGTATTTGTATTTCTTTTTATCACAACAGATTTCTCTGTGTGAAATTCGGGCTGCTCTCCCCAAGGAGAGCGCGTCGCTACACTACAGCGCCACCCTTTTTTTTTCTTTTTTTTTTCCTGCGTGCAGTTTTATTTGTTTTTCCTATCGAAGTGGATTTTTCTACAGAATTTTGCCAGGAACAACCCTTTTGTTGACGTGGGTTCTTTTACGTGCGCTAAATGCATGCTGCACACGGGACATCGGTTTATCGTCTCATCCGAATGACTAGCGTCCAGACCACCACTCAAGGTCTAGTGGAGGGGGAGAAAATACCGGCGGCTGAGCCGCGATTCGAACCAGCGCGCTCAGATTCGATTCTCTCATTTCCTAGGCGGACGCGTTGCCTCAAGGCCATCACTCCACTTAGGACCCCCTGGGGAGTAGTCAGTGTCCTAAAATTTCCCCTGAGGGACGCACTGGAACCCCCCACCTACCCACCACCTACGCCCCCACTCCCTCACCCCTCATGCTGTTTCGGTCCCCAGACGTGACGGGCGCAATAGCCAAGTGGTTAAAGCGTTGGACTTTCAATCTGAGGGTCCCGGGTTCGAATCACGGTGACGGCGCCTGGTGGGTAAAGGGTGGAGATTTTTACGATCTCCCAGGTCAACACATGTGCAGACCTGCTAGTGCCTGAAACCCCCTTCGTGTGTATATGCAAGCAGAAGATCAAATACGCACGTTAAAGATCATGTAATCCATGTCAGCGTTCGGTGGGTTATGGAAACAAGAACATACCCAGCATGCACACCCCTGAAAGCGGAGTATGACTGCGTACATGGCGGGGTAAAAACGGTCATACACGTAAAAGCCCACTCGTGTGCATACGAGTGAAAGTAGGGGTTGCAGCCCACGAACGAAGAAGAAGAAGAAGAAGAAGGTCCCCAGACATCATTTGTAGATCTGTCCCAAAACGCGCCCACTCCCCCCCACCCCCCAGCCCCAACACACCACCCCTCCCCCGCGCCCTTTACGCACACATACATTTTTGCTTTTATTTCATATTTCAATACATTCCGTGCATATTTTGACATGTGTGTGTGTCCCTAATTGTGTCATCTTGGCAGGTATTCACCACTGACCTCCTCTACTGTACGGCCACTGCTGATCACTGCTGATAATTTGCTTTTAAAAAAAGTGTTCAGATTGCGTAATTTTGTCACATCAGTGAGATCGTTAGGTCTTGGCAGGTTTTTGACCGATACCTGGCCATTGATTACAAACAGTGTTCAAATTGCATCAGTTTGTGACGGTTATGAAGTCTCTGGACTTTTTTTAACAGCGTTTGACCTGACTACTACTGACTACTGCTGACCAGTGCAGACCACAACTTGCCCATGTTATAAAAAAAACCAACAACCCGAAACTGTTCTTTCACGTTTGTGCATCATTGTGACGACTGACAGGTTTTTTGGCCGCTAACTTACAAGTGCTGACCACTACTGATCACTAACTGTTCAGATTGTGTTCTTTTGTGACGCTTATGTTGTATCATGATTTCTTGACAAGATCTGGCCTATTCATAGGTACGACTGACCATCACTG
The DNA here is from genome assembly GCF_041734735.1 of Babylonia areolata. Classification (NCBI taxonomy): domain Eukaryota; kingdom Metazoa; phylum Mollusca; class Gastropoda; order Neogastropoda; family Buccinidae; genus Babylonia; species Babylonia areolata. The sequence continues at coordinate 22,234,305 of NC_134880.1, forward strand.
ACCTCTGCCGAACACAAGTGACCACTGCCCCCCACCCCAAAAATATTCAGAATGTGGCATTTTATTATGTTTACGCAATAATACTTCTTGACCAAGTTTGACTATTCACTGACCAATGACGACCACTACTCAAGTGTGCAGCTTGCGTAATGTGAACATATTTTTTGCATCATGAATACATTGTATGTATTATACGGACTTTGTCACTGGTTTAGACCCATGATCATTGCTGACCACTGCCCGAAAACGCATTTTCATTAAACAAATACGAGCCAGGATTTACATAGACCTGGGAAAAGATGGGAAACAGACCTGGAGCCAGATGCATTGCTCGGACGGAAGAGCCTAGTATGGTCGTAACCCGCTACTAACTGTGTCCAGTGTGGAACTAACCAATGGCGTAGTTCGGTCAACGTAGGCATTAATTATGATAGTCAGTCGTGTCCGACTATGACCATCAGAACAGCAGAGGAGGCAACTGCTGTTCCGACTATTTGGGCTAGAATTTGATTATAGTGGAGAGTGTCTTAGGCATTGATTAGTCACGTGTAACTGTCAAAAAGTTAGAACCAAGCAATGCAACTGGCTCCTGGAGAATATAGACCTACCTGAGGGGAAAGGGGGAGGGGTTGGGAGGTTAGACCTAAGGACACACAGGCTTGGGGGGAGCGTAAGAAAGTGAATCTGGGGTAACGATCACTGTATCCTTTCAATGCGTATCAAGCTGTCAAAGTGTGTGTGTGTGTGTGTGTGGAGGGAGGAGGGTAGGGGGGCGCGCGCGCGCGTGTGTGTGTGTGTGTGTGTGTGTGCATGTGTGTGTGTGTGTGTGTGTAACACAAATAAAGGGAAAGTGGGCGGGGCGCAAGGGGACGGGGTGTACATGGTAATCAGAGGAGTCCATCCATGGTTCCTTGGCTTAGAATGCTCCCATAGGAACTGGCAGACATTGGTTTAGACTGGATGTACCATGTCAGCCATCTCAGTTCACACACACACACACACACGCACACACACGCACGCACGCACGCACGCACGCACGCACGCACAGAGAAGTACGCACGCGCACCCGCGCTCCCACACTCACCTTGAATAATGCTTTTCTTTTGATTTCTGAGAAGGCGATGGCTTTGCTTTGTTCGAGGTTTATTTTTCATGAACGGCTGTTTCAGGTCTTTAATAAATGACAGACCACGTAAGAAGCATAGTGATGATCAATCCGAAGCGAAAGCTATGGAGAAGAGAGGCAAACTAGAACTGCACACACACACACACACACACACACACACACACACACACACACACACACACACACACACACACACACACACACACACACACACACACACACACACACACACAGCGAGAAGGATTGAGTTCCACACACACACACACACACACACACACACACACACACACACACACCTTGAATAAAGGCATTTCTTTGCCTTTCTTAGATGGCGATGGTTTTACTTTGTTTAAGGTTTCTTTTTCACTGATATGTATAATATATGGATTGCGCATGCCTTCTTTGCGCTCCTTTGCTGACTGAAGCTAGCGGAAGTGTTCGATCGGCCATTTTGATCCTCGTGTCAGAGCTGCGCGAAGCGGAAATTCCGTATGCTTTGTGAACTGAGGTCGTGCAGCGACAACCACTTCTACACAGCTACGATGCCCACGTGTGGTGCAAGGAAACTGCAGTCAGTAAGACTGCATTGATGTTTATCCTGCCTCCCCCCTGCCCCCCCCCCCCCCCCCCCCCAAGTCTTTTTCCGCCCTTTCATTTTTCTTTATACTCATGTTAATATCATAGTTATAACCACTCTTTCAATATTCAGTTTTAAGGAGCACGCAGACACATCCACATACGCCTGATCTTTGCATAACCCAACACATTGGACAGGTCTTATGAGAACCTGTTTTTGGTATAAAAAAAAAAATAAAAAAAAGTAAAGTAATAATAGTAATGTAAAATGAATAAAAATAAAAAAGGAATATATATTGCAAAAATAAAATAAAGTAATATGAACCCCCCCTCTCTCTCTCTCTCTCTCTCTCTCTCTCTCATCGAAGCAACAGGTAAAGAGAATGAACAGGAAATTAGGAGCTGAAATTAGCTGCTCAGGAAGCGGAACTGATAAAAAGTGTTGCATATCATCTGACTGAATACAAAGGCACACATCGCAGGCTTCCACCTGCTAACACACACACACACACACACACACACACACACACACACACACACACACACACACACACACACACACACTGACACATACTCTCACACACACACACACACACACACACACACACACACACACACACACACACACACACACACACACAAAACCAACAACAACATAAAACCGACCACACAAACCGGTTTCAAGCGCTTCTTTTCTGGCAGATATTAATCGGGATACAACATTTTACATGTCGTGGGCTGGCATGTCACGATTAAGGGATTTCAAAGATACACGGTTTATCTACCACCAGTTAGCAGACGACTTCTCAATGGATTGTCGGCCGAAAACGAGGAACAATATTGCGTCCTGTTGGCTTCAGCTTTCATGGCCAATCAGCTATCCAATCCATTTTAGACAGTGCACACACACACACACACACACACACACACACACACACACACACAGCGAGAGGGATTGAATCACACACACACACACAACGCACACACACACAATTTCTCTCTCTCTCTTGCAAAGAGAGAGAGAGAGGGGAAGAGGGAGAGAATGAATCACACACACACACACACATACACACTTTTGTGTATAATAGATTTCTCCTTTTCTTCGAAGATGACTGACTGAAAAGGATTTCCAAATTGATCAGTGGAACTGTTGTTCCATAATGACGATAATGATTATGACCACCTAGTTCAACATCTGGCAATACACAGCTACCAAGTTTTAACCCTCCAGACACTAAATATGAGAAGGGAAAAACTGGCCTAAGATTGATAATTGTCATATATTATCCCCCGGTCCATCAAAAGGCAGATACCACTGGAAAAATAAATACAGCCATTTATGTACATGAAGATGTGAAGTACATTCCCTGTCCCAACCCCTGCTCCACCAGATATACAAGGTCTAAATTCGTGTGCATTGACAGTCCAGTATAATTCCTCACTGCTAACTATCGTCTCTGTTTACTTACCATGGGACCAAATGATTTCAACACACAAAAAATAACAAATTCAAAATGGAAGTTAACAAATAATGAGACCAGGAGATGAAGTAATTAACAAATAGTAAAGAGTGGTAACTCTCTCCATTCATAAGGTACACAACTTCAAGTCAGTGCTGCTCACGCTACCGATTCAGCAAGCACACAGATAAATAAAACATACATTGGAACAAACCCAGACACTTCCTTTAAAAAGAAAGAAAAGAAAAAATTCGCCGGTTCTGTCCTTGTACCAATCATTTGACATGTGCACACAACAGCAAAGACAGAACTTGAGAAATGTGCAAATACAAATTAGCTTTCATTCAAGACTAGCATAGCCTCTCTAATCCTGAACAAGCCACACAGAACACATGGACAATACAGAACAAAACACATGGTTGCCTCGGTAGTTTTTCAACTGGAATTTTAAAATAATGAGGCCAGGAGATGAACTGATTAGCAAATAGTAAAGAGTGGTAACTCTCTCCATTCACAAGGTACACAACTTCAAATCAGTGCTGCTTACGCTACCGATTCAGCTTGCACACAGGTAAATAAAAGGTACATTGAAACAAACCCAGACACTTCCTCAAAAAAGGAAGCGCCGGGCCTGTCCTTATACCGATCATTTGACATATGCACACAACACAGAATGGATTCGCACGTTACAAGCAGACACAGTTACAAAATTTCTTATAACGGGAGATTTCAATGCTCATTCACCATTTCAGAAGAAGGACTGTAAAACTGTTACAAGCAATCGATTTATCGAGAATTTTGTCGACTCCTTCCCTGTTTGTCATACCACCATCTCTTTTCATCACCCCCAACCTCCACGCGCACGCGCACGCGGCATACAAACACTACACACACACACACACACACACACACACACCCCCTCCCCCTCCGCCACACACACACCCTCCCCCGCGCGTCTAATATCACTTAACAGTGAAAAGACGTTAAACTAAAGAAATAAAGACACACACACACCCACACACACACACACACACACACACAGTCAGAAAGATTTTTTTTTTTTTTTAAAGAGAGAGAGAGTGACAGAGCGAGGATAAAACATGGTTATGATGACAAAGAAAGGGCAGTGGTGGCGAAATCTCATGATGGACAACTCCGCCAATAGTTGCCAGCAGTGACTGACACGAGTTTTTTCCCCTTAGACCTAAGTTTGAGCTTGCTTTTGGTGGCCGTTGAAAACTGAAAACCTTATCTTGTTTCGTTTTGATTAATTTTCTCTATTACTTTTGATAGCTGAATTTTAAACGACAATCGAGTTTGTTGTTTGCTTCTTTTCTTTCTTGTTTAATCAATCATTTTTTTCACCGTATCTTAATTGTAATATAATGATTTATGTATGCAAACGGTCATGACCTATTTATTTAAATGTCTTATTATGCATGAGATATAAAAAAAAGGTCTACAATGTATTTATCGGACATTCACACCATAGACCATATACACTTAGTCGAAAGGCCAAGGTCGATGGTCCGAAATATTATATGGGCCCGGGTGACCGTTGTCCGCATAAAATAATGTGAAACGTCCGTTATTGTTTTCTTTCTTTCGGGTTTATTATCATTTTATTTGTCTGAATCAGAGCAATGTATGCGTGTGACTGACTGGCGTGTAAGCACACAAACACACGCGCGCCCGCGCGCGTACACATACATACACGCGCACACACACACACACAACCGAAATTATCTGTCGTACTGTCAGGGAGAGGAAATCATACTTGTCACGGCAGTGATGTTCAGCTGCCTTGCCTTCTTCTTCTTCTCTCTCTCTCTCCCTCTCTTGCTGATGATGCACAAAGGTTGCTGTGTGAGAGTTTTCAATGAATTCGGTTTCTCTGTCACTGAGAAGGTACATGTTAAGGAGCTGTTCACTTTTTTTTTGGGGGGGACACCCGATATACTGTAGTATTGTGTAGTGTAGACCATGTTTGAGGGCGGGGACTGGATGAAAAAAGCGCCCCAGTGCTTATCTATTATCCTCGATAATAAATAATTTGTCTTGTCTTGTCTTATTCTCTCTCTCTCTCTCTCTCTCTCTCTCTCAGAGAAGATATGACAATGCTGCTCAGATCGAATGATGAAGACATCATAAAATCATTTGCTAAATATATTTCAGAGGCATGGGATTTTCGAAAGAAGGTGATAAACATAAGTTTAGATGTACAAATATGAGTAAAGCAAAATTCATTTATTCATTTATGGGAAAAAAAAACTATTATAGGACATATTATTTGATGATAATTTGATAGATGCACATGATTGTGTGCATGTGTATACAAAAATATTTATTCATTTGGATGGTCGAGCTGACCGAAGTGATCAGTTGATTTATGTTTGTCCCATTGTCGGTATATGCATTATTTGTATGTGTGATGAGAATGTTGATTTATATTATGCTTCTTTCTTTGATCTTATGTTTCCTGATAATGTATTGTTCCCACCTGTCACAAGGACTGTACAGTCAATGACAGTAAAACATCAAAGCGTCAAAGCGTCTCTCTCTCTCTCTCTCTCCATACATATGAGTTTTAACTCATGCTCGCTAGAACTTGTTTTTTGTTGTTGTTGTTGTTGTTGTTGTTGTCTTCCAACTGCATGTTTTCGAAAGCGTTCTGTATTCTCTGTGAATTTGTGTCGAGTGCCTGTCAGTGGCAGGGTGTGTGTGGGTGGGTGTTGGGGGAGGGAGGAGGGGGGGGAGTGGGCGGGTGGACGTTATTTCAGTTCTATTTCCATGTTTTTGATACTGTCTTGTATCATGATGTACGGACCCCAAAGCTGGTCGCCAGCTGCATGATAAAAGCACACAACTGCTTATCGATTATCCCCCAAAATGATCTCTCTCTCTCTCTCTGTATCTATCTATCTACTTCCCCCCCCTCTCTCTCTCTCTCTCTCTCTCTCCTTCCCTCTCTCTCTTTCCCTCTCTCCTCCTCCCTCCCTCTCTATCCCTCCCTTCTCTCTCTCTCTGTCCCCCTCTCTCTCTTCCTCTCTCACCGCTCTCTCTCTCCCTCCCCCCTCTCTCTCTACTTCCCTCTCTCCTCCTCCCTCCTCCCCTATCCCTCCCTTCTCTCTCTCTCTCCCCCTCTCTCTCACCGCTCGCTCTCTCCCTCTCTCTCTCTCTACTTCCCTCTCTCTCTTTCCTTCTCTCCTCCTCCCCCCCCCCCTCTATACCTCCCTTCTCTCTTTCTCTCCCCCTCTTTCTCACCGCTCGCTCTCTCCCTCTCTCTCTCTCTACTTCCCTCTCTCTCTTTCCTTCTCTCCTCCTCCCCCCCTCTATACCTCCCTTCTCTCTTTCTCCCTCTCTCTCACCGCTCCCCCCCCCCACGCCCTCTCTCTCTCTCCCTCGCTATAGAATATTCTTTTCAGAGATTTTCTCTTTACAGTGGACACAAACAAACGAAATCAAACTCTAGTCTGGTCACGTCTACGATTCTGTATAATTACATGTATTACAAATTGTGAACCACCCTCACCTAACTCTTTTTTTTCCCCCACACTGACATATCTTTACATCTCTGTCTGTCTGTCTGTCTGTCTGTCTCTGTCTCTCCCCTCTGTCTCTCCCTCTCTCTGTCTTTCACATAATGTGTCTATATGTCCATATCCCTATTACTCGTTGCCTTATTTGCTGTCTTTTATGTCTCTTACATCTGTGTTTAAAATTTTATCGTTACTTTTCTGTGTAAATTTCACTTGAATCATTCATGTGTAGCATTCATGCTAGGGTTTTGTTGTTGTTTTTCCCTTGGTGTGTGTGTGTGTGTGTGTGTGTGTGTGTGTGTGTGTGTGTGTGTGTGTGTGTGTGTGTGTGTGTGTGTGTTAGAGTGTGTGTGTGTGCGTGTGTGTGTTACTCGCTTCCGTTCCGTACAGTTGTGAGCGATGTTGTGTCTCTCAGTTTGACGCTGTGTTATACTCGTGTGTCCATCGAGATCGATGATGACCATCGTTGTCATCCAGCTGGGGGATGGGGGGAGGGTGGTGGTGGGGTGGGGGGAGGATGCTCATGAATCTATCTGTGAATGCGCAGATGGCTGAATAGTCCAATCTGTGCACGAAATGTTCGCTGACAGTTGGGGCAGACAAAGACAGGCATATCATTGTCAGGGAGCTTGTTTGCCCGTGACTTTCTGGCCTGCCTCTTCTGAACAGCTGCAGCAGTCCTGTTGGCCTCACTCAACTTGGCACCTTTGTGCACAACAGCGCGCCATTTGTCAGGGTCTACTGCAGATTCCTCCCAGGAGTCAGGGTTGATATCAAACGCTTTCAGAGAGACTTTCAGAGTATCTCTGAAGCGCTTCTTCTGACCTCCGTGTGATCTCTTCCCTTGTTGCAGCTCGCCATAGAAGAGCCTTTTGGGCAGCCGATGGTCTGGCATGCGCGCGACGTGTCCAGCCCAGCGAAGCTGGGACTTCATCAGGATGGTGAAGATGCTGGGAAGGGTGGCTTTTGCGAGCACCTCTGTGTCTGGGGTCCTGTCTTGCCACTTGATGTTCAGTAGCTTCCTGAGGCATGTTGTGTGGAAGTGGTTCAGCTTCTTGGCATGTCGTTGGTACACTGTCCAAGTTTCGCAGGCGTACAGTAGTGTGGGGAGAACTACTGCTCTGTAGACCTTTAGCTTGGTCTCAAGACTAATGCCTCTTCTGTTCCAGACATTTGCATTGAGTCTACCAAAAGTTGCGCTTGCTCTTGCAATCCTGACGTTCACTTCATCGTCGATTGT
>NC_134880.1:22244745-22262245 GCF_041734735.1 Babylonia areolata
CCAGCAAAAGGAGGCCGTGATAACTGAATTTTTTTTAAAGTGTTGACGACGTAGAATCAGAATTTCTACACGATTGTGCAATAGCTGACCTACTAAGCAACCCCACGCGAGCACGTGAGCAGCCCCATTTCCCTTGTTAAATACAAAGCTCGGTTTGACGGAAGTGAGAGATTTGCAAATAGCCGCGTTGTGGGTAAGCCATTGCACTTATATAATAATGGTGCAGAAATGAGATTTCGCTCACACTGCAAGAACAACAGTCTGGTGCGATGTTCCAATAATATTTCATGTTTAATGATGAGTTCAAGACCTGCTTCTGTTTTAATTGCCCACATATTATGTACCCAAACCAATCGTTCGCAATTACACTTGCCCGTTCGCGTTTACCGTCATGCGCACACCTGCTATTTAAACCGTTGAAAAAAAAAAAAGTAGAAACAAATGAGCAGACGAACTTTTTCTGGCGCAACCAGCCGGAGAAAGCCTTCAAAAACAGAAGAGCTACATTTAACGTTTGTACAACCTGTTATCTGTACAATACACATGCTGAGCTGATTGCTTCGACTGGATCGTTCGCTATGAGGCCTACCTCTGTGTGTGTGTGTGTGTGTGTGTGTGTGTGTGTGTGTGTGTGTGTGTGTGTGTTGACATTACTTTTTAATGACTAACTGAGAGAGAGAGAAAAAAAAAAAAACAAAAAAAAACACAGGTAAAGTCAACCCCACCTTTCATTACGCATGCACATACTTTCTTCTTCTTTTTTGTGTGCCAGTTTAGAGTTACGCATGTGTGTGACTGACTGGTGTGAAAGCGCTTTGATTTGTCTCTGCGCCAGATTTAGCGCTATATAAATACTCATTATATTATCATTAATAAATAGTAGCAGTAGTAGCGTGAAAACGCTTTGATTTGTCTCAGCACAAGAATTAGCGCTATACAAATAATTATTGATAAATATTAATATCATATGAATATGCACAAACATACATAAACACATACGCATACAAGCATAACTTTAAGCATGATACGCGCACAAACGTGTACATATTCATGCACACATACACAAAAACACATACACAGAGATGCGTCCATACGTACATGTTATGCAATGTAGTATGTGTAGTGTGTGTGTGTGTGTGTGTGTGTGTGTGTGCGCGTGCGCGCGCGCGCGCGTGTGTGTGTGTGTGTGTGTTCGCGCGCGCGCGTGTGTGTGTGTATGTGTGGATACGGTATATCAAAATATGGATGGATATACAAATTAATGGGTGTATGGACAGATATATGAATGGATTTAGAGTTTTGTCGACTCAACTGAATACGATAAAAATGGAAACAAGAGAGAGAGAGGGAGACAGAGAGAGAGACAGGCACAGACACAGACAGATAGAGAGAGAGAAACAGACACAGAGAGACAGAGAGAGAGAGACAGAAAAGAAAATGAAAAAAAAACCAACAAACAAACAAAACAAAACAAAAAAACCTTTGCTACATGCTGTGAAGTGGCGGTCATGAATCGCGACGTATGTGACAGGGCACTGATCGCTGATTGCAAACAGAAGGCCACATTCTGTTCGTGACTGTGGCATATCGTGAGAGATGGATGGATGGATGGATGGATGGATGGATGCTCAAGAGAGACCTTGTTTGTCTTACTCTGCATCCTGTGTGGCCCCCAGTCTGTCTCAGTGTAGGGTATCTGCCTTTGGCTGTCTGTCTCTGTCTCTGTCAGTGTCTGTCTTTCTTTCTTTTTTTTCTCTCTGTCTTTCCTCTCGCTTTGTCTCTTTCTGTCTGTCTGTCTGTACTCTCTCTCTCTTTCTCTCTCTCTCTCTCTCTTTCTCCTCTATCTCTCTTTCTCTCTCTCACTCTCTCTATTCCTTTCTCTCTCTCTCTCTTTCGTTTTTCTGTGTCTGTTTCTTCAAGTTGTCACTCTGTGCCTCACTGTGTCTCTGTCTGAAAATGTTTCCCCCCCCCTCCTCTCTCTCTCTTTCTTTCTCCCTCTGTTAATTACGCATGTAAACGTTGTAATGTAATCGAAGATGAAAACCATTTTTATAAATAATTGTGTCCTTTACAATGACCTGCGGCAAAAACATCTGAACTCTGAAGGTCAATCGCATGTTCACTTGATGAAGAATGGTTCTGTTTACTGTATTCGTAAACTATGCATTTATATATTTAATGCCCTGAAGATACGACAGGAATTCTGTGACAACAATGATGAAAGTTAGAATTAATTTACTATGCACGAGAAGCACTTTTGCTCTACATGTTAAGTTAGTGCGTATTTTACATTTTGTTGTGGCTGAGTGATCACCATATTGTGTACTTTTGACCTCTTTCTAGGGGCCGGAGGCCTGGAGATTAAAGTTTTGTTCTTGTTCTTGTTCTTGTTCTTTCTCCCTCTGTTTCATTTTCTCTGTCTGTCTCTTTGTCACTCTCTGTCTCACTGTGTCTCTGTATTTATCTCCCTCCCTCCTTCCTTCCTCTCTCTCTCTCTCTCTCTCTCTCTCTCTCTCTCTCTCTCTCTCTCTCTCTCTCTCTCTCTCTCTCTCTCTCTCTCTCTCTCTCTTCCTTTCTCTCTCTCTCTTTCGGTTTTCTCTGTCTGTTTCTTCAAGTTGTCACTCTGTGCCTCACTGTGTCTCTGTCTGTATATATCTCCCTTTCTCGCTCCCTCCTTCCTCTCTCTCTCTCTCTCTTTCTCTCTCCCTCTCTTTCGTTTTTTCTGTCTGTCTCTTTGTCACTCTCTGCCTCGCTGTGTCTCTGTCTGTATTTATCTCCCTCCCTCCCTCCCCCTCTCTCTCTCTCTTTCTCTCTCCCTCTCTTTCGTTTTTTCTGTCTGTCTCTTTGTTACTCTCTGCCTCGCTGTGTCTCTGTCTGTATTTATCTCCCTCCCTCCCCCCCCTCTCTCTCTCTTTCTCTCTCTTTCGTTTTTCTCTGTCTGTCTCTTCAAGTTGTCACTCTGTGCCTCAATGTGTCTCTGTCTGAAAATGTCCCCCCCCCCCCCTTCCTCTCTCTCTCTCTTTCTTTCTCCCTCTGTTTCATTTTCTCTGTCTGTCTCTTTGTCACTCTCTGTCTCACTGTGTCTCTGTATTTATCTCCCTCCCTCCTTCCTTCCTCTCTCTCTCTCTCACTCTCTCTATTCCTCTCTCTCTCTCCCTCTCTTTCGTTTTCTCTGTCTGTCTCTTTGTCACTCTCTGCCTCGCTGTGTCTCTGTATTTATCTCCCTTCCTCCCTCCTCCCACCCCCCCTCTCTCTCTTTCTCTCTCCCTCTCTTTCGTTTTTTCTGTCTGTCTCTTTGTTACTCTCTGCCTCGCTGTGTCTCTGTCTGTATTTATCTCCCTCCCTCCCTCCCTCCTTCCTCTGTCTGTCTGTCTCTCTCTCTCTCTCTCTCACTCACTCTCTCTCTCTCTCTCTCTATCTGTCTATCTATCTTTCGTTTTCTCTGTCTCTTTGTCACTCTCTGCCTCTCCACGGTGTCTCTGTCTGTCTTTGTCTCCCTACTTCCTCCCCTACCCCCCACCTCTCTCTCTCTTTCGTTTTCCCTGTCTCTTTGTCACTCATTCAGCCTCCGTGTCTCTGTTTGTACAACATTGTCGCCCTACCCCCCTACACCCCCCCCCCCAACTTCGCCCCTCCCACTCCACCCCACCCCACCCCCACACACATACACAGACAACCCCCTTAATCCAGCCTCCCCCCCCACCCCCCGCACACCACTCCGCCTCCCACCCTCTCCACCCCCAATCCCTACCACCACACGTGTTACACACAAGACAAACACCGCATCTATGGCATCGCCATGCCACTGGTGTTGGGCAGGTTCGAACCCAGGTACGCCCTGACACCGTCGACCACGCGACAAATACCACGGTTCCATCCGTGTGTGTGTGTGTGTGTGTGTGTGTGTGTGTGTGTTGTCTTTCATTCAAGTGGTTGTCTTTCTTTGATTCAACGTATTTTCCCTCTCAGTGATATTACTAGCATGATTGTGCATGCGTGCGTGCGCGCGGGCTTGTGTGTGTGTGTGTGTGTGTGTGTGTGTGTGTGTGTGTGTGTGTGTGTGTGTGTGAACACGCATGCAAGTGTAAATTCATGTGTGCGCGCCTGCGCGTGCATGCATACGTGTGTGTGCGCGCGCGCGCGCGTGTGTGTGTGTGTTTGCATGTATATATGTGTTCTTCGTGTTGTTGTTTTGTTGTTGTTGTTGTTTCAGTTTTATGCCTTTTCACTTTGCGTAATACAGTCCTGTTTGGGTGGGTGGGTGGGTGGGTGGGTGGGTGTATGTGTGTGTATGTTTGTGTTCGTGCCAAGTCACTAGAAGTGTCGGCACGGACGAACGTCAAAAAAAAAGAAGGCCATATAAGCTCGTGTTGCCTATGTCACGCTGACATGAACCCTTCTTTCTGATCGATGGAATGTCATGTACGGGCGCAATAGCCTGAGTGGTTAAAGCGTGGGACTTTTCAACCCAAGGATCCCCGCCGGGGTTCGAATTTCGGTAACAGCGCCTGATGAGTAAAGGGTGGAGATTTTTTTCCCGATCTCCCAGGTCAACATATGTGCAGACCTGTAGTGCCAGAACCCCCTGCGCAAGCAGAAGATCAAATACGCATGTTAAAGATCCTGTAATCAATGTCAGCGTTCAGTGGGTTATGGAAACAAGAACACACCCAGCATGCATCCCCCCCACCCCCCCTCATCCCCCGGAAACGGAGTATGGCTGACTACATGGCGGGGTACTGTGAATAAACAAAACGATCATGCACGTAGAATGTCTGTCTGAGTGTGTATGTGTGAAATCCGATTGAATGGCACAGGAAACAAATGGTGAGCGCCCAATGGCAGCCGTCAGTCAGCTCTACCCAGGTAGGCAGCCTGTTGTGCAAATGACCCCGTGTTTGTAAAACACTTAGCGCTTGGTCTCCCACCGAGGATAGGTGCTATATATGAAGTATGCATAGCATTGATTCATTCAATGAGTATTGACCAACCTACACTATTTCCAGTATCGTCGCTGCAAATGTACTGAAGATTGTGTATTACATGGACGAGAATGTTTTGTTTATGATATTATCATCATCATCGTTTTATTGAAAAAAAAAAAATCTCCATCTTGTCATTTTCAAATATATCAATCAGTTTGTTGTCTTTTTTTTATTGGGCATTTTGTTAAGTATTAGTTTGATAAGGCTTTTTTTTTCTATTTTTGACTATCTTCATAATTTGGCTCATCATCATCATCATCATCATTATGTTTGCTATTGTTATTACTGTTGTTTATATTGTTAATCATTTCATCTATTTTTTGTTATTGTTGTTGTTGTTATCAGTAGTAGTAGTAATAGTAGTAGTAGTAGTAGTAGCAGTAGTAGTAGTAGTAGTGGTAGTAGTAGAATCATTATTATTTTCAGTATTATCATTCAGACGAGTGAACAACCCTCCGCTACCCCCCCCCCCCCCCCCCCACACACACACACACACACAACCTCTCTAAGAATATAGTGCAAGGAATTAAAAACAAAATTAAAGCACAAAAAAAAAAAAAAAAAAAAACCGGCTTACTAATGTTGTCACTGTTATTTTCATTGACCTCTTGTGGGAAATTTCATGGCCATTACGCTCTCCGCGACCAGGCTGGTCAGGAACTATGCAAGCAGTGTGTGATGGCCGCTTCCCAGTACGAAGCTGCTTCACCTTCCTACCCATGACTGATATGGACCCCACAGACTTGTCAGCATTGGCAAACCAGTTCCATGTGACTCCAGTCATCACCTTTGATCAACCTCTCTGTGGAAGTCCAGGATAATTGTAGCCGGTGAACCAGATGGCAGCCCACTCCACTCCATTGTCATACGATTTCGCGGCTTTCATACAGAAATGAGGTTTCTTCTTTCCATAGGATGATCATGGCAGGATCTAGTCTTCAGCAGTTGCTGGAAGTGATATTTGCACCACTGAATGCCATAATTCAAATGTTGACAGGAAAACTGTGGCCAGAGCTGTTCAATAACATTTATTTGTTCACCGATTTGTTTTTGTTGTTGTGGTTGATTTTATTTCACTGTTCCGTGTTTTAAGGAGAAAAAAGGTGATGCTGAAGGAAGCCGAAACACTTACGTTTTGGTCATGTTCCTTCTATCACTGCAGCATTATGATCAGCTATTAAGGTGTTTAATATCATACCAAATGCATAGTTCATGTTTTGCCCTTTCTCTTCATTTATACAGCAAAAGGCTGCTAGGTTTGTATTAGGGAGTGTCTGGTATTTTGGAAAAAAAGAGCCATAATCGTGCGACAGAAAAGGTTGTGATCACGCACGTAACACACGGCAACAAGGAAGTGAAGCTGCAATGTGGGGCCTACCCCATATGCTTTTGAACTGACCGCTAAACTGTTTCAGTTTATTGAATATGGGTATATATATATATATATATATATATATATATATATATATATATATATATATTCTTTTAAATTTTGCAAGCATATGGCGCTAATTAAAAATGTATATCAGAACCTTTCCAATGAATGGTTACTTGACCATGTTTTGACCGCAGTCCTGTTCTAAAAATAGAGCATGTTACATCATCAGTTTCATCAAAATTATACACATATGGCACATTTTCCCAATCAACACGCTAAATTATGTTAAATTCTGCTGATTTATAACGATACCTATCCAACGATTGGTTCCTTGGCCATGTTTACACTGAGCGCAACTCTACTGTGGAAATAGAGCATTTGTGACGTCATTTCATCAAAATTATAAACAATCTAAGAGTTCAATCAATCTCCATTTTTCACAATGTTTTTATTACAATAGGTACTATCCAAAAACAACATAAAAGCAACTGTTGCAATTTGTTCCTAACTTGCCTTGTTTAATTCGTTCCACAACCGGACTATGTGGTATGTGGAGAAGGCGAGTCAGCCCCCTATCGGACCGACCAGGAGGGAGGGAACGAAAGAATGAAAGAAAGAAAAAAAAAAAAGGGGGGGGGGGGGGGGGGAAGGAAGAAGAGAACACAACTTCCTGGTTCAGGTTCATACTTGTTGTTTCCTGTCCTTCGCCCAGAGCGAGGAGACCCCTACAAGGTGTGTGTGTGTGTGTGTGTGTGTGTGTGTGTGTGTATGCATGTATGTAGATAGATAGATAGATAGACAGCTAGCTAGCTAGATAGATCGATAGATAGCGGATAGATAGATTGTGTGTGTGTGTGTGTGTGTGTGTGTGTTTGGAGGGAGGCGTTCATGTACCTTGTGTTGTGTTTCTTCGTATGTACGTTTGCGTGTGAGCGTGTATTTACGGTGTATCTGTGTTTATGTCTGTGCTGCGTCTGTGCGTCTGTGCATGCGCGCGCATTGGTAGATGAATGTGGTTGGCATCCTTATTTCTTAAGCTGAATTTAGGATGTTAAAGTGGGACTTTACCTGGCATTATATATATATATATATATATATATATATATATATGTGTGTGTGTGTGTGTGTGTGTGTGTGTGTGTGTGTGTGTGTGCGTGCGTGTAAGTACAACTATGTATAAACACAGTGACTTATCCCTGCTTCACATCTTTACTTACTTAGATGTTCCAACGTAGTCAGTTGGAACTAAGACTGAGGCAGTCAGCTTGAAGTGCTCCATTATCCACGGTCCTCAGCCATCATTTGCTGGTGTCACCCCATTCTTCTGAGGAATCTTTTCACTGTTTGCCACCAGTTTATCTTGGGCCTCACACCTTTTCAAATGCAAAATACGCCCCCCCCTCCCCCCCCCCCCCCCCCCCCCCGCCCCCGCCTCTCCTATGCGTGTGCCGGCAACCTAACACATCATCGCCTTTCAGTCCTTACCACTAAACCACCAACCTTTTCTGGTGTTTTTTTTTTTTTTTTCCCGGCGACCGAGCCCAAACGCGGGCACTGCTTGTTCCTCTATGTGCCTTCGCTTCACAGTCACACCACTTCGTTTCCTTCCCCCTCCCCACCCACACGCCCTCACTAGCACTCCCACCTTTCCGCGCCGCCACCCTTCTTCCTTCCACCGCTGTCCTGCCCCCCCCCCCCCCCCCCCCCCTTTCATATCCCCCAATCTCGCTGCTGCGCTGTCAATGTTAACAAGAACAGAGTGAAGGAGAGAGCGACTCGTCAGTTTGTGCGACAGACCTATTTGTGGGTGGTTGACGAACTTAGTTTTTTTGACTGTTCGCCTCGCTAACTTTCTGAGTTGTTTTTTTTTTTCGGTTCGACATAACCAAGCCTGTGTACGATCTTTCAAGTATCCCAAGGGAGTGAACTACTGCTTGGTATTGTTCTTCAGTGTGTGAAGTCGAGTATTAACTTTTGTTGGGAAAAAAAAAACCCAAACAGGTGTCGTCTGCTTCGGTCACAGGTTGGTTGTTCTGTTTTGGTGTCACTCTGTGTGTGTGTGTGTGTGTGTGTGTGTGTGTGTGTGAGTCTTTGTGAATATTCATAAAGTAGAAGTCCATGGTGTCAGTGACGCATGTTTGAAGAATTGCTATTACCAGTCAGTATTAGTTCTGGTAGTTTCTTGTTATTTGTTTAATTTCAAGATAAGATTCATACACACAAGTCTGGTCCTCAATTCAGTCGTGCTTGTGGAATAACGCAAGTTAGCATGATGGCCATTTGAGCACTCTCATTTGAGTAAGTTGGTGACAGGACATGACAAGATAGTGTGTGTTCTCCATGTCTGTTTCGATTGTGTCTGTCTTTTAGCGTCTTTATATCTGTCTGTCCACTTTTTCTGTCACCGTCTCTCTGTCTCCGTTTGACTGTCTGCCTCTCTCTCTCTCTCTCTCTCTCTCTCTCTCTGTCTGTCTGTCTGTGTGTCTTAGAAAACTGAACTCTGTTGATTCCTATTTTGGAAAATGTTCGATGTACAAATAGAACCTTTACTGACATAACATATGCAGCTGAAATCTGGGGACTAACGGTTAACTCACACATTGAGAGATACATACTTATGCAATTAAACGTTTTCTGCATGTTCCAATCCATTCATCTAATACGGTTTTATATGGGGAAACTGGAAGATACCCTTTGTATATAAGAACTTTTGTCAAATGTATTAAATATTGGTTAAAATTGTTAAAGCTTCCACAAACACGTCTGAGCAAACAGGCCTATGATATGATGCTTTTGCGGATGGAGTTAGGTAAAGAAAACTGGTGTTATAGAGTGAATAAGGTTCTGACTGAACATGGTTTTGGAATTGTGTGGTTGTCCCAGGGTGTAGGAAACGAACAGCAGTTTATTGCAGAATTCAGAGACAGACTCATTTGTTCCTTCAAACAAAACTGGCATTCTGACATGGAAAGTAAACTGAGAAAAATATAGTTGGTTCTTTTCTTTTAAAAGTATATTTCAACCAGAAACATATCTCAGAATCATTACAGACAAATGGCACAGAATAAATTATGCGAGATTTAGGTTAAGAACTCTGGGGTTTAATGCAAACAGGAGATGGTTTGAACCTGGGACTTCTATACAATCACCATGTCCTCTCTGTGGATACCAGGTGGATGATGAAAAACATTTTCTTTTTCAGTGTGAAATTTATAATACTGTGCGAGAAAAATGCATATTCTTTAAAACAGAGATGGCTAAAAGCCATGATGTTGTTACTGTTTTGTCATGTGATAATGAAATCATAATTAGATCGGTTGCTAAATTCATTGCAGAAGCTCAAACAATGAGACAAAGGTACATAAGTCAGAATAGTATCAACAGCA
Source organism: Babylonia areolata (assembly GCF_041734735.1). Taxonomy (NCBI): domain Eukaryota; kingdom Metazoa; phylum Mollusca; class Gastropoda; order Neogastropoda; family Buccinidae; genus Babylonia; species Babylonia areolata. The sequence goes on from NC_134880.1 coordinate 22,254,495, forward strand.
TAGAAGACACTTAATTATAGTTAGTACAGAAGTTGCTATTTTATTTGGACAAAACAGAAAATATAACATTGCATACTTGAGTGTATTGTTGAAGCAGTATGTATTGGTTTGATATATTTTTGAATGAATGGTCGAGTCAGTCCCCATTCATTTTGGTATTTTATTATCATTACATTTTTGTTTTTCTTTAGTTCCGTTTCGTTGAGTTTTTGTCAGGATGTGACTTAAGTGTTTCCAAGTATTGCATATTTTCTTGGTTTAAACTGACTCTGTGTGTGTGTGTGTGTGTGTGTGTGTGTGTGTGTGTGTGTGTGTGTGTATCTCTATGTATGTGTATGCGTGCGTGAGGGCATGGTGTAAAGAAGCTTCCAGCTTATCCAGTCTGTCTGTCTGTCTGTCTGTCTCTCTCTCTCTCTGTCTGTCTCACACACACAAACACACACACACACACAGACACACACACACACACACAGACGGGCAGACAAATATACAGACTGACATACAAGCACACACAGAGACACTACACATGCACACATACCATTCAAGATAACGAGGCGAATATCTGATAATTCCAACAGTGGCGAAATCATCAACGCAAACAACACCAAGCACAAGTGTTCTATTCAGCTGACAGGTATGTGTTTGTGAGACTACTATCACACAGGGCGCGGTACGTCAGAATCGGCGTGTCACTGCATAAATCCCACTGGTGTCATTACCCAGGTGGACACAGCCTGATATCTTTACCAACCAGATATGGGCTGCTGACCCAAATATCTTACCACTGATACCATGCCGTGTACTGTGAAACACTGATTAAAACTACATTCAATGGGTTTTTTTTCCTTTTTTTTAATATATAGATAGTGTTCATAATGATTGTGTTTTCGTGCCAGCAGTTTTGTCGATGTTGTGTTGATTGTAGATTTTCATATTGTCTGTATGTTGAATTGCCGCTATTGTTGTGTTATTGAAATGGCTGGGTTTAACGGTTTTCGTTTGTGACAAAGGGCGCAACTGTTTACTTGTTATCTTGCTATTATGGATGTTGTCTGTGATGACGAGCATCCGCATTCCGATGTAGGCCTCCGTAAGTGTGTTATCAAAGTCATAGTGTTGAGGTTGTCACCGATACACATGACAGTAGCGGCGTTCATAGTTTGGGCCGGAGCTTTTATAGAGGTACCTGCTTTCTTGGAATCGTTTTATTTGTAATTTGATGAGGAAAAAAAACAGAGACAGGATCCCGCGTTTTCCAACATTATTGATAATTGGGAAAATGTCACATATTCATTTATCATTGATGGTTCGCTGACTTCGTATACAGGATAGTTTCAACACAAGTTTTAAGCGTATCAGTGTTATGTTCATCCTTATTCAATAGTTTTAAATGTTTGTGTCTTTTTTTCAATTTTGCTTTACGTCCTGTTCATGTATATGATGTCAGTTAGCGTGATAACAACAGCAGCAATGATAATAATGGTAATAATAATGATAATATTGATAATAATGGTAAGCAAAATGCATACACACTCATACACACTCACGCACACACACACACACACACACACACACACACACACACACACACACACACACACACACACACACACACACACACACACAAACGTGCGCAGACACGCTCGCGCGCAAACTAGTACATATGCACGCTCACACTCACGCACATGCACAGACACTGACCAAATACACGTATGCACACACAGACACAGACGCACACATACATTATATGTGTGTGTGTGTGTGTGTGTGTGTGTGTGTGTGTGTGTGTGTGTGTATGAATGTGTACGTGTGTTTGTGTGTGTGTGTGTAATTTTATATATACACGCAACTGTTGCAGCAGTTGTCGCCTGTATCATTATTGTCACCGGTGCAATTAAAGTTTATCTGTAAGTGACAATCCTGCCATATACTGTCGCCGGCGACAATAATATTTGCCGAAGTGCAAAGATATGTGCCGTGATCGTCTACAGATATCGCCACCGCGACAATACTAGAGTACCCGGTGACAATGTACCCCGCAACACCACCACATTTCTTCCCTCTCCTCCCGCCCTCTCCCCGTCCCTCCGAGCCACGGGTAATCTGATCCGTTGAAACATTGCTTCATCTCTTCTGTCCGTGTGTTTTACCACTAGTGCGCAGTCACCAAAAGAAAAGCCTCCAGTAAGTACAAGTTCAGGGTTTTTACCCCCTTGTAGTAATCAACCCTCCGTGCCCATTCTTTCTGTCTCTGTGTGTATGTGCGTCTCTGTTTTGTTTCTGTCTCTGACTCTGTCTCTGTTACCCTGTCTCTCTCTGTCTGTCTAAGCAGAAGTGTTGTAGCGTATATGGATTTGTCCGAACGCAATGACGCCTCCATGAGTAACTGAGCTGAACTGTCTGTCTGTCTGTCGCTGTCTTTGTCTCTCTCTGTCTCTCTTTCTCTCTATCGTCATATTTCGTCTTTATTTTGTCAAAATTCACACACACACACACACACACACACACACACACACACACACACACACACACACCTACGTGTGTATTATTTCTGTCTCTGTGTGTATGTGTTTCTCTTTTTGTCTGTTTCTGTCTCTGTCTGTCTGTCTGTCTCTCTCTCTGTCTCTATCTGTCTATCTATCTACCTCTCTATCTCTCAATCAATCTCTCTATTTATATATCTAACGCAAGCGCGCTCCCCACCTTTCCGTGTCGCTGTGTGTGTTTGTCTGTTTCTCTGACTCTGTTTCTCTATCAATATATTTATTTCATTTTATTTTCATTTCATTGTTTTCTGCATATTTTTATGTCACTTAGTCTTAAATTTGTATATATGTTATTGTAAAGCGCGGTGAACCCCATTTGAGATGGGGGTATTGCGCGATATATAAGCCTGCACGTTATTATTATTATTATTATTATTATTATTATTATTATTGTATAATAAAATTTATCAATGTTAAGGTGCAAATTGTGATTGGTTTAGTGTTTATACATCCACAACTAGAATGTTCGACACGTAGCAAAAGCTATAACTTAAGCAGTATTATGGAATGAGGTACACATACGTTGAAATGATATATACAAAAGATACATCTTGGGTGCAATTAATGGAATTTTTTCTCTGAAATTGATGACTGTTTCATATGATTTATTCATATTTTTTCCCCATTATAATACTTTGTTTGTATATGTTGCAACGTCGTTATGGGGTGGTTTTTTTTTGTTGTTGTTGTTGGTGTTTTTTTTTTGTTTTCTTGTGGGGGGTTGGGGGGGCGGGGGGGGGTCGTGTTTCCTCCATTTTCTTCTTTTCTCCTATGCATGAATTTAAGTTAAATTCCCATGGCTTTCCTAATTTGGAAATTGTTTTTAAGTTATTGGATAAACAACGACAAAATAACCTCTGCTGCGCCGATTCTATATACTCATTCCCAACAGCAAGTGATGTATGTCCAGTGCAGCGTTGCATGAACACTGCCAGTAGCGCTGAATTTGCTCACAGTTAACTAAGGAATTTCCGACGTCCACTACGCCAGTTCCATATTATATAGACTCTAAAGGAAAATTCTTAACACAGAACAAACGCTAAGAGCGTTGCTGATACAGCGTGTTCAATCAAAACCCCAATAACTTTTGTCGTGGTTGTTGGGTTGCATGGAAGTAACCTTCCCCTATCCAGGCGTATATTAATTGTAAGTGCGCGTGTCTGAAAGACACTGTGGGGAAAGAACGTGGGGTTCGGTGTGTGTGTGGAGGGGGGAGGGGTGCAGGGGGTGGGGTGGGGGTGGGGGCTGGGGCTGTCTTAAAAGGATTTAAGGGGAAGAGGGTGTCAGGGGGAGTGTTCTTGATTGCGTCTCTTGTGTGTGTGTGTGTGTGTGTGTGTGTGTGTGTGTGTGTGTGTGTGTAGTCAGTACAACAAAAAGTTAATCTGACAATAAACGGTTTCAGTCAGTGTGTGTGTGTGTGTGTGTGTGTGTGTGTGTGTGTGCGTGTGTGTGTGTGTGTGTGTGTGTGTGTGTGTGTTACTGTTTACGCATGCAAGTAAACAGAAACTTTTTTCCCTTCCCTCGATATGTAAGTGTTGTATTGTGAAATGTGTGTGTGTGTGGGTTTTTTTTGTTTTTTTTTGTTTTTTGTTGTTTGTGTGTGTGTGTGTGTGTGTGTGTGTGTGTGTGTGTACAGTCGTGTCTGAGCAATATGTGTGCGTGCGTGCGTACACGTGGGTGTTTGTGTATTACCAGGAGCGCGAGCACATGCGCGTGCGCACGTACGTGCGTGTTGAGCATTATTTACTGGGAACAGTTGTCTTTTTTTTTTTTGTCTACTCTCCTTCACACACACACACACACACACACACACACACACACACACACACACATACATACACACACACACACACACACACGCACACACACACACACACACACACACACACACACATACATGCCTATTGGTGCGCCAGAGGAAAGTCTGTGGCAGTATAAACAGATTACCGCTGAACCACAGTACTACATAAAACACAACGCAATGATTGTTCAACCACCGGCTCTGGAAAGAGAAAGCAATGTGTGCAAATGCACCAGGATTAAGAGCTCTGTTTGTTTGCATTCCACTATTGTTGTATGGAGATCGTTTGTAGAACGTGTCTCGGTATGCGAACACCCTTATATGAGGCGCCTGTGTGTGAAAGAGAGAGATAGAGAGGGGTTGAGGGTGGAGAGAGAGGAGAAGCAGAGAGTGTGTGCACGCGTGCATGTTTTTGTGCCACTGTGCACGAAGACGCGCAGTGCGCCTATGTGTGCAAAAATATGCAAAAGCGTGCTCGAGAATACGCGTGTGCATACGTGCGCATCAGTGTGATGATGTGTTTGCTGGATCGATATGGTTCGATGTATCGTCTGTTCATTCTCTTGATTGTGGATGAGTAAGTGTATGGAGAGAGAGAGAGAGAGGGGGGGGGGAAGACATAGACACACAAAGACAGAGGGGAAAAGGAGATAAGTGAGAAAAGAAAAAAAACAACTGGGAATTTTGTTGTTGTTGTTTTGATTTTTTAATTCGAGGAGTCATTCTGCAATGTTTACAATAAATATGTCAAAAACATTGCTAAGTTTTGCTTACTGACGCCCACAACAGGAAAACACGTCAGTTAAAACTATGTTATTTCATTTTCAACGCAAGGCTTTACACGGAGAATGGGAAGAGTAAGAAACCAAATGTAGCAGCACAAAATGGCACATCACAACGATGAGGACGAGTTAAGAGATGACATAATGCCCGCTGAGGAACCAGGAAGCAGGATGTAGTGTACCCTTCACTGAGGTAGGCTAGGACATGGTGGCGTTCACTGGTCTAAAAATAGATGGATAGCTCATCGGCCAGGAAAGCTAAAGCCAACTGAACGCCATATTGTTACTCGTATCCGACCTTCAGTCCGTTGAGAAGTATTCTGCTAACTGGTGGCAGTTTCTGAACTGCAACCGTGTATCTTCGATAAAATCGTGTTATGCTTGTCTCCACGGCATGCCAAATGTTGTGTCTTGATTGATATCTGCCAGTGGTTTATTTGCCAAAGTTATTACAAGAAAACATTGCAGTGACACGCAGCGCAATTTTTTGCGGAACACACACGCACACACACACACACACAGGAATGTCAGCTTAAATTACACCGCGAGCAAGTGAAACCTTGCCGTGAAGCTAGCTGAGCGCTCGGCTACGAATATGAACATATCGCTTCGAGCTATACTGACACGAATAGCAAAATGGCTGATTGAATACTTCCGCTGGCTTCAGTTAGCAAAGGAGCTCAAAGAAGGCACCTAGTTTTAGGTCAGTGGGTGCCGTCCCGTTTCATCTATCACCGAATCACCTATCAGTAAACTGGTTATCCCGAACCCCCTGTTCCCAGTTCGCTTATGTACTCAGTTGCCCTGTGTGTGGGCACAAACATTTATGTGTGTGCATTTGTATGTTAGAGAGAGAGGGAGAGACAGAGAGAGCAATGTACGTGCACAAGAGAAAGAGAGAGAGGGAGAGGTAGGGAGAGAGAGGGGGCGGCAATGTACGAGCATGAGAGAGAGGGGTAGAGAGAGAGAGAGAGGGGCAGCAATGTACGAGCATGAGAGAGGAGAGAGAGAGAGAGGAGCAATGTACGTGCATGAGAGAGAGAGGGAGAGAGAGAGAGAAAGCAATGTACGTGCATGAGAGAGAGAGAGAGAGAGAGAGAGAGAGAGAGAGAGAGAGAGAGAGAGAGAAATGTACGTGTATGAGGGAGAGAGAGAGAGAGAGAGAGCAATGTACGTGCATGAGAGAGAGAGAGAGAGAGAGAGAGAAATGTACGTGTATGAGGGAGAGAGAGAGAGAGAGAGAGAGAGAGAGAGAGCGAGCAATGTACGTGCATGAGAGAGAGAGAGAGAGCAATGTACGTGCATGAGAGAGAGAGGGAGAGAGAGAGAGAAAGCAATGTACGTGCATGAGAGAGAGAGAGAGGAGAGAGAGCAATGTACGTGCATGAGAGAGAAAGAGAGAGTTTCAGTTTTCAGTTTCAGTAGTTCAAGGAGGCGTCACTGCGTTCGGACAAATCCATATACGCTACACCACATCTGCCAAGCAGATGCCTGACCAGCAGCGTAACCCAACGCACTTTGTCAGGCATTGAGAAAAAAAAGAAAGAAAAAAAAGGTGAGTAAATAATAGATAAGCGTACATAAATAAGTAAATGAATAAATAAATAATAATTATAATATATAAAAAGGGGTAGTAGTAATAATATTTTTTTTTAAAAGATAAATAAGACAACAATGATGATAAATAAGCAAATAAATGTAAAACATGAAGACACACATTCACACATACACCCACATATGCACAGATATGCAACAAACATGCAGTTTCACAGATATGAAAGCACAGTCAAATACACATAAACGTACATGGGCCCCAACACACACACACACACACACACACACAAACACACACACATTACCCTGCACTTCCTCTACCCCCCTCCTCCACGCACTCATTTCTAGGCTACGTATCGCAGCTTCCACTGCACACAATACACACACACAAACACACAGACACACACACAGACACAGACACACACACAGACACACACACACACACACACACACACACACACACACACAGATGAACACTTACTTGTACAAGCACACACACATACGCCCATATCCCCCACCCCCAACCCCACACACATATATACAAAGATATATATATACACACCCGCACGTTCCAATATCCTGTTGCTCCCACAGTGTAGGCATGCATACACTCACATACCTCATCCTCTACACCTCCTCCCTCCCGCACCCCCACCTCCCCCTCACACACACACACACACACACACACACTCCCACACGCACACACATACGCACGTGCACAGAACTCTCCTGACACTTGTGTACACTTACACCCTCGCGCATGCACAAACGCACTCAAAAACACAGACCCCCCCACACACACAAACACACACATACACACACGCACAGAGGCTGCCACTGATTGGCCGCAAGAGGGATGGGAAAAGATCTCTGATGCCAAGAACGTGGCGTCTAGTGTGTTGCTCAGTCTATTGTATTTGGAAAAGCCCACAGAGACTCAGTTCCGTTTTGAAGAAATTTGCGCAATGTTGGTTTTGAAGTGATGCCGATATTTGTTTGATTTGCAAAGCATCGTGCTCTACCTTTCATGTTAGACTTACGGCCGCTCCTTCTCTCTGCTTTTATTTC
>NC_134880.1:22269745-22287245 GCF_041734735.1 Babylonia areolata
TTAAAACAACAACAACAACAACCAGACTTGTACAAACAATCGATGTCCATTTATAATTTAAGTTGCAGAGAAACTGTCCATCTGTAGGAAAATCACACAAAGAAATGTGGATGATTGTTTGCTGTGTTGTTTATTTGATTGATTATCTGTTGTTGTTTATTCCTTTTGTTTTTCTTTTTCTTTCTTTTTTCCTTTTTTTTTCCCTTTGTTTTTCTTTTTTGAGGGGAGGGGCGGTTGCCAATGAAGCCAAGCATGTTCAGCACTACGTAAAAAATTTCATTGGATAGATAGATAGATAGGTAGAACATCAAATATACATCATGTTGCATAGTCTGCATACAAACGAGGCCGCCCCTGCACCACACCAACCAGTTACCCCATTATGCCCTGTCCCCACCTGTACCTCCAGCCCCCACACCCATCCACCCCCACCCCCCAAAGTAAAAGTATAACAAAGAAAATAAAGGAAACCCATCCAATCGAATCCACAAACAACCCCCTTCTCTAACCCCCCCGCCCCTACCCTCAGAGAAAATTACTGAAAGGGAGAGGGAGAGAAGGAAAGAACGAATGCTTAGAGACAGGGAGAGAAGAGATCGTGAAAAGAGAGAGACTCCTGACGGGTGCACAGACATATTCATGCATTGAAGCGTCTGTATGTCTGTAAAACAAACAAACAAAAAATCGTCTCCTTCCCGTGATCTTTGGACTTCCTGGTCGAATTTGAAAAAGAAAAAGAAAAAAGAAAAAAAAAAGACCATGCACCATGCTGAATAAGTGTGCAGACTTCTTGGCGAGGTGCCATGCTTATCACGGATCTCGGGTATAGCATTTCGTTCTGTTCGGACGAATTGGTATGAAGAAGAGAAAAAGTGCTGATTTACACACACACACACACACACACACACACACACACACACACACACACACACACACATATATATATATATATATATATATATATATATATATATATATATGTATGTATGTATATTCTCTTTCACGGTTTTGAATGTGCCTTTTTTTCTTCTTTTTTTTTCTTTCTTTTTTTTTTCTTTTAATGTCAAGCGCTATTTTTGCTATCTCATATTATCTAGTCACCCGCAATTCAGTTTCCCTTCGTGTCCTATCAAAGAGTTTGACTGACCGATTGATTGATTGATCGATCGATTGATTGATTGATTGATTGATGGCTTACATAATCATTTTGCCAGACTACAAAATAAAAGTAACAAAAAAACAACAACAACAACAACAAAAAACCCGTAGGATTTGTACAATTGTGGTTTTGTGGGGAAAGATTCCGGTGGGTTTGTTTTGTTTTCGTTTATGTGTGTGTGTGTGTGTGTGTGTGTGTGTGTGTGTGTGTGTGTGTGTGTGTGTGTGTGTGTGTGTGTGTGTGTGTGTTGTTGTTGTTGTTGTCAACACCGTCTGCCACTCGCACCACCTTACCCCTTTCTGTCTGTCTGTCTGTCTGTCTGTCTCTCTGAATATGTGTGTTCGCGCGCGTTCGTGCCATTTGATTAACTATCAATTTTATGTGTGCGTGCGTGCGTGCCTGTGTGTATGTGTATGTGTGTGTGTGGGGGGGGGGGAGGTGTGTGCGCGCGTGGGCACGTGTGTATGTGTTTGTGTGTCCATGTGTGTATGTGGTGTGCGTGCGTGCGTGCGTGCGTGCGTGTGTGTGTGTGTGTGTGTGTGTGTGTGTGTGTGTGTGTGTGTGTGTGTGTGTGTGTGTGTGTGTGTGTGTGTGTGTGTGTGTGTGTGTGTGTGTGTGTGTTGTGCAGAAGAACGTGTGGACCCCAGTGTGGTGTGTTCTCAAACGGAACGGTACGATGTTCTTCTTCACCTGCCAGGACACCAGTTTGGAAACGGTGAGTCGTCGTCGTCATCATCATATCACCATAATCAGCATCCGCATCATTTGTAGCATCTTCTTCTCATCATCATCATCATCATCATCATCATCCATAGTAGCAGCAGCAGTAACATCATCATCGGCGGCAGTAGCAACAGTATCACCGTTGTCGTTGCCATCATGCATCGTCAGTACCGTCGTTATCATTGCCATCCAACACCTAAAGACGTTGACGACACCATCGTCGACTATCGTTGTTGTCTTCGTCGTCCATCTTATCATCTCTTTTGATCACGAGGGTCGTTAATGTCATGATTGTATTCAAAGCTTCCTCTCGCGCGTACACACACACACAGACACACACAGACACACACACACACACACACACACACACACACACACATGCACTCACCCACCCGCCACACACATGCGCCCCCCCCCCCCCCCCCCCACACACACCCACACACGTTCCACGTGCAAATGTTGGTTAACGCCGACACACTCAGGTGTTTATTTCCACACGCACAGACGCAAATTTTCACACGCATTGACAGATACCTTGACAAAAAGGAAGGTAAGCATTTTCAGGTTTCCGCTCAATCACACACGTACGTGTTCAAGCTCTCAGTCCGTGCTGAGATAAGAACGCTTGAACGCATCTCTAAAGAAAACTTCTTTGGAAAAAGAACAGCAATAACAACTTAAAAAAAACAAACAAACAACACCGTTCCTGATCCGTCTTCAACTGACCCCATTCCTCCCTCTCTCTCTCTCTCTCTCTCTCTCTCTCTCTCTCTCTCTCCGCCCCTCTCACCCTTTTCGCCCTGTACTTCCTGGTTCATTCTTTGTTTCCTGTTGTTGTTTTCTTCTTCTTCTTTTTTTTTTTTTATTTTTTTTATCAGAACCACTATCATTCACACTCACACCACCAACTTCATTTCTTTTCTCGAGATCACCCTTCTCTTCCCTTGAATTAAAAAGAAGATAATTATATTTATATTCACATCCTTATTCTCCTTACCAACCCCCCCCCCCTCCGCCCTACCAAGCCCCCACCTCGCCCCCGACCTCCCCCCCCACTCACCAGCCCCCCGCCCCTCAACACCACCTTGTTTCGCTCCCCCCACCCCTCCAGTCCTTCCTCTCTTCCGTTGCATTTTCTTACGTCAATCGCCTCCTCCTCCTCCTCCTCCCTCCTGCTGCTCTTACCCCTCCCCCCACCCTCCTATTCCTGCTCCCCCTCCTTCTTCTCCTCCTCCTCGTCTTCGTCCTCCTCCTCCGACTCAGACTCTTCCTCCTCTTACCCCACCTCCTCTTCCTCTTGCTTCTCCTCCTCCTCTTCCTCCTCCTCTTCCTCCTCAAACCCGACTCTTCTTCCTCTTCCTCCTCCACTTCTGCCTCCTCTTCCTTTTGCTTTTCCGCCTCCTCCTCTTCCTCTTCCTCCTCTTTCTTCCTCCTCCTCTTCGTCTTCCTCTTCCTCCTCCTCCACCTCCTCTTATTCCGCCTCCTCTTCCTCGTCTTCCTCCTCCTCTTCCTCCACCTCCTCCCTCTCTTCTCCTTCTCTCCCTCGTTTTCCTCCTCCTCCTCTTTCTCATCCTCTTCCGCCTCGACCTCCTCTTCCTTCTCCTCCTCCTTCTCCTCTTCCTCCTTCTCTTCCTCCTCTTCTTCCTCGTCCACATCCTCCTTCTCCTCTTCCTCCTTCTACTCCTCCTCTTTCTCCTCCTCTTCCGCCTCTACCTCCTCTTCCTTCTCACCTCCCTCCTTCTCCTCCTCCTCCTCCACCTCTTCCTCGTCCACCTCCTCCTCCTCCTCCTCTTCCTCGTCTTCTACCCCTCACCACATCTTCTTTGTTGGCTTTTTCACATGTCGTCAGCTTTTCACATATCGTCAGCTTTTTTATGAATTGAAAAGAAATGTGCATGTACAGAAGAAAAAAAAAAACCTGTTTCGCAAGGACCTCCTACCCGTTACGCAGGACAACTGCAGGACTGTCAATAATTGAAAGGGTTTTTAATTAATTCAAAATATTCACGGCTTGCACCCCAACCGGGCACTTTGAACTACTCACAAAGGCTGCCAGTGTGCGAGGTTCTCTGTGTGTGTGTGTGTGTGTGTGTGTGTGTGTGTGTGTGTGTGTGTGTGTTTGTTTTTTTTGTTTTGTTTTTGTTGTTGTTGTTGTTTTGTGTGTTTGTTTGTGTGTGTGTGTGTCTTTGTTTGTGTGTGTGTGTGTGTCTTTGTTTGTGTGTGTGTGTGTGTGTGTGTGTGTGTGTGTGTGTGTGTGTTTGCGTGTGTCTGTGTTTGTGTGTCTGTGTGTTTGTCTGTCTGTCTGTATGTCTGTGTTTGTGAGTGTGCGTGCGTTTCTATGTGTGTGTGTGCGCGAGCGCGCGTATGTGTGTGTGTTTGTGTGTGTGTGTGTGTGTGTGTGTGTGTGTGTGTGTTCGTGTGTGTGAAGGAGAGAAACATATATGCCAGGCCAAATGCAGACCCCCCTGATCTTGCTTTTCAGTAAACCTGCTGTGACGGTTGAGGAGACTTCTTTGCGGCGAGGACAATACCTGTTGAAAGGACGATCTGTTATGTAAGAAGGGAGGGAGGTGGAGAGGCCACTGAGGAATGAAAATTACACAGAGAGAGAGGGGGGGGGTAAACATAGGGGAGACAGAAGGAGAGAGAGAATGGGGTAGCGGAGGAGAGAGAGAGAGAGGGGGGTGGAGACATAGGGGAGTGAGAAGGAAACAGAGGGGGGCAATGTGGGAGGGAGGAGAGAGAGATAGAGGAAGCCGAAGGAGAGAGATGGGGGAGAGAGAGGAGGGAGAAGGAAACACAGAAGGACAATGGTGAAGGGGAGAGAGAGAGAGAGAGAAGAGGGAGATGGAGTGAGCAAGGGGGTGGCAAAGGGGGAAACACAGAGAGATATAGTGGAGAGAGAAGGAGAGAGGGAGGATGAGGGAAGGAGGAGAGAGAGAGAGGCATAGAACGACGGAAGAGAGATGGGGGAGGCAGAGAGAGAGAGAGACAGAGAGAGAGAGCGATTGGGAAGGGGGAAAGGAGAGAGGGCGGTTAGGGAGGAGACAGAGCGGGCAGATGGGGAGGGAGAAGAGAGGGGGAGGTGAGGGAGTAGAGAGATAGAGCGGGGGGAGGGGGACATAGGGGAATGAGAAGGAAACGGGGACAATGGGGGAGAGAGGAGAGGGAGAGATAGAGGAGGGAGAAGGAGAGAGATGGGGGAGGGAGGAGAGGGAGAGATAGAGGAGGGAGAAAGAGAGAGATGGGGGAGGGAGAGATAGAGGAGGCAGAAGGAGAGAGATGGGGGAGGGAGGAGAGGAAGAGATAGAGGAGGGAGAAGGAGAGAGATGGGGGAGGGAGGAGAGGGAGAGATAGAGTAGGGAGAAGGAGAGAGATGGGGGAGGGAGGAGAGGAAGAGATAGAGGAGACAGAAGGAGAGAGATGGGGGAGGGAGGAGAGGGACAGATAGAGGAGGGAGAAGGAGAGAGATGGGGGAGGGAGGAGAGGAAGAGATAGAGGAGGCAGAAGGAGAGAGATGGGGGAGGGAGGAGAGGGACAGATAGAGGAGGGAGAAGGAGAGAGATGGGGGAGGGAGGAGAGGGAGAGATAGAGGAGGGAGAAGGAGAGAGATGGAGGAGGGAGGAGAGGGAGAGATAGAGGAGGGAGAAGGAGAGAGATGGGGAAGGGAGGAGAGGGAGAGATAGAGGAGGCAGAAGGAGAGAGATGGGGGATGGAGGAGAGAGATGAGGGAGAAAAATGAGAGAGAGGATGGCAAAGAGGCAGACACAGAGAGAGATAGTGGAAAGAGAATGAGAGAGGGAAGATGGGGGAAGGAGGAGAGAGATAGGAGGCAGAAGGGGGGAGGTGGGGGACGGAGGAGAGAGAGAGGGGGGAGGGAGAAGGAGAGAGATGGGAGAGGGAGGGGAGAGATATAAAGTAGGGAGAAGGAGAAAGATGAGGAGAGAGAGAGAGAGAGATAGAGGGGGCAGAAGGAGAGAGATGGGGAGGGAGGAGAGAGAGAGAAAGAGGAGGGAGAAAGAGAGAGATGGGGAGGAGAGAGAAAGAGGAGGGCCTAGGGAGAAAGAGAGAGATGGGGGAGGAGAGACAGAGACAGAGAGGCAGAAGGAGAGAGATGGGGGAGGAGAGAGAGAGAGAGGAGGCAGAAGGAGAGAGATGGGGAAGGAGAGAGAGAGAGAGAGGAGGCAGAAGGAGAGAGATGGGGGAGAGAGAGAGGAGACAGAAGGAGAGAGATGGGGGAGAGAGAGACAGAGAGAGAGAGAGAGAGGAGGCAGAAGGAGAGAGATGGGGGAGGGAGAGGAGCGAGAGATATATTGGATTTGTACTGTATTTGTATTTCTTTTTATCACAACAGATTTCTCTCTGTGAAATTCGAGCTGCTCTCCCCATGGAGAACGCGTCGCTACACTACAGCGCCACCCATTCTTTTTGTATTTTTTCCTGCATGCAGTTTGTGTGTGTGTGTGTGTGTGTGTGTGTGTGTGTTTTGTTGGGTTTTTGTTTCTATCGAAGTGGATTTTTCTACAGAATTTTGCCAGGAACAACCCTTTTGTTGCCGTGGGTTCTTTTACGTGCGCCAAGTGCATTTTGCACACGGGACCTCGGTTTATCGTCTCATCCGAATGACTAGCGTCCAGACCACCACTCAAGGTCTGGTGGAGGGGGAGAAAATATCGGCGGCTGAACCGTGATTCGAACCAGCGCGCTCAGATTCTCTCGCTTCCTAGGCGGACGCGTTACCTCTAGGCCATCACTCCACAGAGGAGGGAGAAGGAGAGAGATTGGGGAGGGAGGAGAGAGATAGAGGGGGAGGAGAGAGAGAGAGATAGAGGGGGGAGAATGAGACAGATGGAGGAGGGAGGAGAGAGAGAGAGAGAGGAGGGAGGAAACACAGGGGGAGAATGGGGGAGGTAGATGGGGGGGGGGGGGGGGGTAGAGGATGGAGGTGGTGAGAGAGGAGAGCAAAAGAGGGAGACAGAGAGAGAGAGAGAGAGAGAGAGAGAGAGAGAGAGAGAGAGATAGGTGAGACGGGATGGGGGAGGGAGGAGAGAGAGAGAGGAGGGAGGAAACACAGGGGGAGAATGGTGGAGGTAGATGGGGGGGGTGGGGGGGTAGAGGATGGAGGTGGTGAGAGAGGAGAGCAAAAGAGGGAGACAGAGACAGAGAGAGAGAGAGAGGAGAGACGGGATGTGGGAAGGAGGAGAGAGAGGCATAGGGGAGGGAGAAAGAGAGGAGGAATGGGGGAGGCAGAGATAGATTAGGGAGAAGGGGGAGAGAGAGAGAGATAGGGGAGAGAGAAGGAGATAGGAGGATGGAGGATGTATATATATATATATATATATATATATATATATATATATATATATATATATATATATATATATATATATGGGGAAGGGAGAGAGAGGGGTGTGGAGAGAAAGAGGCATAGGGGAGAGAGAAGCAGAGAGAGAGGAGAACAGTTGCGTAGGAAGGAGATAGAGAGGGAGAGAGAAAGAGACTCAGAGAGTGAGAAGACAGAGGGGGTTAACGTGTGTGTGTGTGTGTGTGTGTGTGTGTGTGTGTGTGTGTGTGTGTGTGTGTGTGTGAGGGAGAGCGAGAGAGTTTTATGAATGCCTCACAATTCTCTCACTGACAGCGGTAAAAAATGATGGATTTCTCTGTTTTTGTCTGTCTGTCTCTCTGCCGCTCTCTCTCTCTCTCTCTCTCTCTCTCTCTCTCTCTCTCTCTCTCTCTCTCAACGATATGCGCATATTTGTGTTTGTCTTACGACGTGAATGTATGAATGAAACACGATAACAAACGGCTGCTGTTCTGCACTTGCTGTCAACTCAGCAGACAGCTGTTTATGAAATTTCTAAAAGTGTTCCAATAAACACACACACACACACACACACACACACACACACACACACACACACACACACACACACACACACACACTATTATTATTATGCTTCTGCTGCTACTGCTACTACTACTACTACTTCTTTTATTTTATTTTTTTTCTAATTGTGTTACATGAATCATTCTTGTTTACTACTTCAAAACATATACTATCACTACTTCAAAACAAATACAATCTTTTTTTTTTTCTTCTGTTATTCACCGCTGCATTTCTTCCTGTGGTCCACAGAATGTCCCCACGGAGTTTCCTGTTGTTGATGCAGATAATTGTATGTTTGATGACACTGGTTCTATTTTTTACCGACTATTTTTGGATCGATACTTGTTTTGCAAGGATTATATATGTCCGCCTATTCACGTGGGCTGACATCGCGACAGAAGCATGTGGAAGCGTGTATGTTAGCGGATGTCGACGAAACTGAAAAGTATTATTTTATGTAGGACACATGCCATTCAGAGTCTGCGTGTAACTTTGTCATCAGGTTGACTTTAATTTTGTTGTTTTGCTGTTGGGTGGTTTTGTGATGGTTTTCTTTGGTTTGACTGGTTTAGTACTTGTTTGTATGGGCTGCTGATGTCCTGTTTGATCATATCAATATTGTTTGTAGTTAAAGCGGTATTAGTTTGCGTATGCTTGCATATGTGTGTGTTTGTGTGTGTGTGTGTGTGTGTGTGTGTGTGTGTGTGTGTGTGTGTGTGTGTGTGTGTGTGTGTGTGTGTGTGCATGTTTGCGTGGTGTGCGTGTGTGTGTATGTGTGTGAGTGTGTGTGTGTGTGTGTGTGTGTGTGTGTGTGTGTGTGCGCGCGCGCTACTTTATACGAGTATGTCGACAACCTATCTTATCCGCCTCCGACTGCAATTACTATTACCACTGCTACTGCTGCTGCTGCTACTACTGTTGCTGCTGCTGGCACTACTACTACTACTACTACTACCACTACAGCTACTACTACCACAATGCTGCTGTCGTTACTACTGCCGCTGCAACTATGCTATATTTCTACTGCTGGTGCAGCCATGCTTCGGTTACTACTATTGCTGCTGCTAACACTGCTGCTACTGCTACAGCTACCACTATTATTACTACTGCTGCTACTATTGCTGGTGGTGGTGGTGGTGGTGGTACTACCACCCTCAATCCTAAAGCGTGGCTGTCTCTCTCTCTCTCTCTCAGCACGTCGGCACGTTGAAGCTGTCGAGTGACAGCCGGTTCCAGAACGGGCCGGGCAGCCAGAAAGAGGGCTTCAAATTCGACCTCTTCATCCACAACAAGAAAAAGAAATTCAGGGTGAGAGGCTTAGTGGTATCCCCCCCCCTCCTTCCACCCCCACTCCCCCCCCCCTTCTCTGTCTGTCTCTGTCTGTCTCTGCCTGTCTCTGTCTCTCTCCCTCCCCTCTCTGTATCTGTCTCTGTCCTGTCTCTGTCTGTCTCTGTCCCTCTCTCTGTCTCCCCCCCCCTCTCTCTGTCTCTGCATGCCTCTCTGTCTCTGTGCCTTTTTCTCTGTCTGTATCTGTCGTGTCTGTCTCTGTCTCTGTCTCTTTTTCTATCAACCTATCTCCCCCCACCCCCGCGCCCTCCCCCTCTCTCACTCTCTCTATGTCTGTCTGACCCCGCATGTGTCACATTTTATGTGTAGCTCGCTGTATCCCAGAGTAACTGATTTTATTGTTGGACAGATCATGAAGTAGACAATTGACCTGCTGACAATGGATCTGTTTAGGCTAGCGTTAAGAAGTATCACACCCTCTCTATCTCTTTCCTACCTGTCTGTCTCTCTTCTTTCTCTCTGTCTGACCCCCCCCCCCCCCCCCCCCCCCCCCCCCCCCCTCTATTTCCCACAAATAGTTCCATGAACTGAATGACGTTCCGTGCATGTCTGCGTTTTGATTGAGCAGACGTTTCGTTTCTTTGCATTGTTTCTCTTTATTTCAGTATTACACTTACAAGGTTGGTTTGTTTGTTTGTCTTTCTCTTTCAATGAAGTTTCAGTTTCACTTTCTCAAGGAGGCGTCACTGCGTTCGGACAAATCCATACACGCTACACCACATCTGTTGAGCAGATGCCTGACCAGCAGCATAACCCAACGCGCTTAGTCAGGCCTTGAGTGCATGCTTACATATTTGTGTACCTATGAAAGTGGATTTCATTTTACGTAATTTCGCCAGAGGACAACACTCTCGTTGCCATGGGTTCTTTTTCAGTGCGCCAAGTGCGTGCTGCACACGGGACCTCGGTTTATCGTCTCATCCGAAAGACTAGACGCTCAATTTGATTTTCCAGTCAAACTTAGGAGAAAGGGCGAGAGCGGGATTCGAACCCACACCCTCACGGACTCTCTGTATTGGCAGCTGAGCGTCTTAACCATTCTGCCACCTTCCTCCTTCAATGAAGAGGTGGGATGCTAAAGATAAAATTCATGTGATTGGTTGTTGCTTCTAGTTTGTTTTTGTTCTTTTTCGTCCAAGGTGAAGAAACCGTATGACCGGGAATTATGGAGAGCTTACATGGTGGGAGTGATCACAGTAAGTATGTAGCTGTTGTGTACTTGTTACGAAAAATGCATTGAACTGGTGCGAACATCAGTGTCGATATCTATAGGTGACTAAATCTGCTGATAATATCACAGAAAAAAAAAAAAACCCAAACAATTCGTGTGTCCCTCTGACAAATTTAAAACAATTTCTAAAAGAGGTCACCGGTGGTTTTTCTGTTTCTGTTTGATCTCTCAGTCTCCGTGCCTCTCTGTGTCCCCGTCTCTGTCTCTCAGTTTGTCCGTCTGTCTCTCTATCTCTGCTTCTCTCTTTCACCCTCTCTCTCTTTATTTCTGTGTGTCTGTCTGTCTATATGTCTGTCTATCATGCTGTCAGTCTGTCTGTCTGTCTGTCTGTCTCTCTATCTCTCTCTCTCACTGTGCGTGCGTGCGTGCGTGCGTGCGTGTGTGTGTGTGTGTGTGTGTGTGTGTGTGTGTGTGTGTGTGTGTGTGTGTGTGTGTGTGTGAGGTAAACATCTCTGCAGGAAATGTTTGGTTGTCATGTTCTTTGATTTATGATGTAGGCACAACTCATCATGGCTCCTCCACTCCACCACCAAGCCCACACATACTGCGTGTGTGTGTGTGTGTGTGTGTGTGTGTGTGTGTGTGTGTGTGTGTGTGTGTGTGTGTGTGTGCGTGTGTGTGTATGTGTGTGTGTGTGTGTGTGTGTGTGTGTGTGTGATAGAGAGAAAGAGTCAACAAACAACATATACAAAGCATCCAAATCATGTGAGATCATTAACTCCACTGTAAGAGGTTAAACCAAAGTAAACAAAATGGTATACCTTAGTGTAGTGGGAAAGTGTGTGTGTGTGTGTGTGTGTGTGTGTGTGTGTGTGTGTGTGTGTGTGTGTGTGTGTGTGTGTGTTTGAAGTATGTTGAATACACACGTGTATTCAAAATGCATCTCCTCGCCAGTCAACCAGACATCAACAAAAACCAGTTCGATGTAAACTTTTTCTTTTTAGGGGGGTGGGGTCGGGGCAATTGCTGTTTTTGCTTTTGTTATTGTTGTGTTTGTTGTTGTTGAAATATAGGGAACACGTACATATCTAAAATCACCTTGCTAGTCAACCATTTAATATGGTGTGTGTGTGTGTGAGAGAGAGAGAGAGTGTGTGTGTGTGTGTGTTTTGCCCTGTCCCAGTGTACACAACTTCAAGTTAATGCTGCTTATGCTACTAATTCAGCTAGTACACAGGTAAATAAAAGGTCCATTGGAACAAAAACACAGACACTTCCTCATAAAAAACGAAATTTTTCTTTCTCTTTCTTGCAACAATGTATGCTCTTTCTCCTTTCTTTCTTTCTTTCATTTATGGCTCCTCCACCTCCACCACCAAGCTCTTACACTCCATTAAAACAATCACCGACTTAATAACCTGTATCGACACCCTCACCCCACCCCACCCCCTTCCACATACACACACCTACCCCCATTACCCCATATCTTGTATGCGTGTATGTATCTTCCTTTCTTTTCTTTCTTTCTCTTTTCTTCCTCTGCAGGGCACTGTGCCCCAGGATGGAACCCTCTCCCCTCAGGACATGCAGGTGCTGCTCAGCAAGTTCCAGCAGCTCAATGGCCCTACTTACCCCTCCTCAGCCTCCCCCTCCGCTACCGCCGTCACCAGCCCTCCCACTGCCGACCGCCGCACCTCCGTCCCCGTGCCTTCCACTCCGACCTTTGGGGACTCCGATGGGTCCCTGTCATCCCTGGGTGAGACTTCCATTTTCTTCCCAACTTTCAGCTGATATATCACAGATTGACACAAGCTTTTGCTGAAAATGATAGTCAGTCGTGTCGGACTATGACCACCTTGTCATCCTTGGGTGAGACTTTTTCCCCCTCCCCAGCGCTCAGCTTATACATACATACATACATATATATATATATATATATCACAGATTGACGTAAGCTTTTGCTGAATATGATAGTCAGTCGGGTCCGACTATGATCACCAGAACAGCAGAGAGGAGGCATCTTGCTGTCCTGACTATCTGATTTGATTGAATTGATTTGATATGGATACTTATGCAGGGCCTATCCTCGGTCGGAGATTAAATTGATTTGATTTGATATGGCTCGTATTTATATAGCATCGGAGACCAAGCTCTAAGCGTTTTACGAATTCTGGGTCATTTGCGCAACAGGCGGCCAACCTGAGTAGAGTCGAATGACGACTGCCGGCAATTGGGCGCTCATCATTCGTTTCCTGTGTCATTCACTCAGATTTCAGACACGCATTCAGCCACAATAATCAGAAGCATGTGAAGCATATTCTTGCAGTGGTATGTTTGTTTTGTTGTTTTTTTGTTTGTTTATTGTAGTTATTTCATTTCAATGTTGTTTTGTTGTTTTTGTTCTTGTTATTTTTGTTGTTGTTTTTGTTGTTGTTGTTGTTTTGTTGTTGTTTTTGTTTGTTTTTGTTTGTTGTTGTGTTTTTTGGTTTTTTTGGGGGGGGGCTTTGTAATTTCAAGTATTTTATTTCTTTTGACAGCAATATAATTGATTACTCCTCTACACAGTGACCCACCCCTCCACTGTTACCTTTTTCTCAATACCCCCACCCCTCCCCTGCCACTTTCCAATGTCCAGTTCCTCATTCAGTTTCCAAACCCATTCCATGAGGTGTACGTGAGAGTTGAAACGAATGCGCACGTGTCTAAACCGACATGTAACTGAATAGAAAATAAACCATTGTGAACAAGAAAGACGCTGTGTTCATTTTTTTTCGAAGCCTGCCAACTCAATATATATATATATATATATATATATATATATATATATATATATATATATATATATATATATATATATATATATATATATATATATAATCATATACAAATGTATGTATGTGTGTGCCTGTGTGTGTGTGTGTGTGTGTGTGTGTGTGTGATGTGTGTGTGTGTGTGTGTGTGTTGGTTTGTGTGTGTGTGTGTGTGTGCTGAAACGAAGGAATGCGTACGTCTTTAAAATTACTTTGTAAATGAACAGAAACTAAACCAAGAATGTGTGTGTGTGTGTGTGTGTGTGTGTGTGTGTGTGTGTGTGTGTGTGTGTGTGTGCCTCTGTGTGTGTGGAGAGAGAGAGGGGGGGTGGGGCATGTGATGAAACGAATGAATGCGTGCGTATCTAAATCACCTTATAAGTGAATAGAAAATAAACCAGAGAGACAAAGAAAAACAAAATTGTTTTCTTCCTCAGGCTTGCAGCTGGAGGGCTCGACACAGCGCCGCGGGTCCCTGGGGTCCCTAGGGTCCACCTCAGGTACTACCAGCAGCGGGGACGGAGGGTTCGATCCTCCGGGAGTGCGCAGTCTGGAAGGCTTCAGCATCGGGTCAAGCGGGGGCCGTCGCTCGCAGGGAGGCAACTCTGACTCTGACTCCGGAGTCATCGACAACTCTGGGGGACCTTTCATGGTGGGTGTGGGGGGGGGGTGGGTGAGGTGGGAGGATGGTGGGGGGGTTGGATGGGATGGGAATTGGGGTAGTGGGTGGGTGGGAGGATGGGGGTGGAGGGGGAATAGCGAAATGAAACGAAAAGAGATTTTTGTTCTTTTTCTCGTTTTTGTTTGTTCTTCTTGTTCTTGTTCTCGTTCTTGTTGTTGCTGTTGTTGTTGTTGCTGTTGTTGTTGTTGTTGTTGTTCTTGTTGTTCTTGTTCTTCTTCTTTAATGTGTTTGAGTGTATGGGCGTGAATGTCTACGTGTGTGTTTGTGTGCTTGTTTTATAAGTTTGTGAGTGAGTGAGTGAGTGTGTGTGTGTGTGTGTGTGAGTGTGTGTGTGTGTGTGTGTGTGTGTGTGTGTGTGTGTGTGTGAGAGAGAGAGAGAGAGAGAGAGAGAGAGTACATACATGTAATGTACTAATTGTTCTTTTCATCGCTTTGTTACCTTTAATAGACTATTCCGGTTACTATTCTTATTCGTCGTTCTTATTATTTTATTTTATTTCATTTTATTTCTTTATTTTTATGTTTTGTGTCGTTCTTTATTTTTATATTTTGCGTCCTTAAATGTGCCTAATTCTTTACCCATTGAAGATTCAATCAACCAATCAATCAATCTTCTTCTCCTCCCCCCCCCCCTTCCCTCCCCTTCCTCCTCCTCCGCCTCCTCTTCTTCCTTCCATTTAAAAAAAAAAGATTTTTTAAAATTCATATGGGTAATTTTACGTCCAGTCCTGAAGTGCAAAACAAAAACAACAAAAAAACGAGTGCAGAACCCCCCCCCCCCCCCTCACGCCCTCAACCCCCCCCCCCCCCCCCCACCACCACCCACACCCCTCCCTGGAAACAGCAACAAGAAGAACAAACAAAAAAACACCCTGAACAGAAAATGACAGTTGTAAATCAAAGCAAGGACATGGTGACCTATTTGTGTTCAGACACGCTTCTTGCTGGAAAATGTCGACGGGCGCAATAGCCGAGTGGTTAAAGCGTTGGACTGTCAATCTGAGGGTCCCGGGTTCGAATCGCGGTGACGGCGCCTGGTGGGTAAAGGGTGGAGATTTTTCCAATCTCCCAGGTCAACATATGTGCAGACCTGCTAGTGCCTGAACCCCCTCCGTGTGTATATGCAAGCAGAAGATCAAATACGCACGTTAAAGATCCTGTAATCCATGTCAGCGTTCGGTGGGTTATGGAAACAAGAACATACCCAGCATGCACACCCCCCTCCCCCGAAAACGGAGTATGGCTGCCTACATTGCGGGGTAAAAACGGTCATACACGTAAAAGCCCACTCGTGTACATACGAGTGAACGCAGAAGAAGAAGCTGGAAAATGTCACACGTGGAAAAAGAGAGAGAGGAAGGGGGGGGGGGGTGGAAAAGAGACAGACAGACAGACAGACAGACAGACAAACACAGAGCTAACGAAAGGGGTGATGGAGCGAAGGTCATTGTATTGGCATTGAATCAGGGGTAACGGAGACGATGTGGGTGGATGAGTGATGGGAGGTAGGGTAGGGGAGGTGTGGGAGGGGCTAGTTGTCTTTGTTGTTGTTGTTGTTGTTGTTTTTTCTGGGTGGAGAGTGTGTTTCATCCCTTGTTGTCTGTCCTACAGCATCACAAATTCGACTTGTTCGGAAACACCAACACGCCATCGTGAGTACTGCTGCTGTCTTCCTTTGCCTGTCTGTCTGTTTGTCTGTCTGTCTTTCTCTTTATCGGGTTGGCATATGTGTGTGAATATCATATTTGGTTACGTAAACACACACACACACACACACACACACACACACACACACACACACACACACACACACACACACACACACACACACACACACACACACACACACACACACAATGCGCGCATCTATTTTCTTTACATTCATGAATCATAAAGATGTCCACACACGCAAGTGTTAAAATATAAACTGGTATACGCAAAAAAAGAACGATTCAATAAACCAACGAGGAGACGAAGGAAGGAATGAACTTAATGAAACATGAAGTGATAAATGAATAAATAGATGACAGGCGCAATAGCCGAGTGGGTAAAGCGTTGGACTTTCAATCTGAGGGTACCGGGTTCGAATCTCGGTAACGGCGCCTGTTGGGTAAAGGGTGGAGATTTTTCCAATCTCCCAGGTCACCATATGTGCAGACCTGCTAGTGCCTGAACCCCCTTCTTGTGTATACGAAAGCAGAAGATCAAATACGCACGTTAAAGATCATGTAATCCATGTCAGCGTTCGGTGGGTTATGGAAACTAGAGCATACCCAGTATGCACACCCCCAAAAACGGAGTATGGCTGCCTGCATGGCAGGGTAAAAATGGTCATACACTTAAAAGCCCACTCGTACCAGTGAACGTGGGAGCTACAGCCCACGATCAAAGAAGAAGAAGAAGAAGAAAATAGATAAACAAAAGGATAAGTAGTGAAATGAATAAACAAACAGACCAACAAAGTTACTGCGCCAACGAAACAAAATAAACAAACACAAATAGTTATGAGCACATTCTTATTTTATTTCAAGTGCTTCGTATCTTTTTTTATTTTTGTTATTTTTTATATGATTTACGTGAATAACGTTCAGATTATTTTCTTATGCTATGGGGCTAATTGGCCTTTGTGGACCATCCCAACGCCTTCTGTCATGAAGCCTTCATGGCCGAGAGAGTGGGGATGTAACTTGAGCAAGACAGTTTACACTCTGTAATCGAATTCTAGCCCAGATTGTCAGGACAGCAGTTGCCTCCTCTGCTGTCCTGGTAGTTGTTGTCGGAGATGACTAGACTGACTATCATATAAGGCAATGCAAGGCAAAGAAAAAAGTTTATTTTTTTGGTGCCCCTTTGGGGCATTGAAACGTTCCCTCTTTTACACATACCATACAAACAAGAAGAGTGATGTCAAAAGAACAAAAAGAAAACAAAAAAGCCCATTCGCGCAAAAACGCAAATACACAAAATGATAAATACTTTTTTCCTTAGTCATTAACAACATTCTTGTCTACATCAACAGACGTAACTTTATCGAAAAGCAGTAGCATACAGCAGTAGATGAAATAAATCACAAATAAGTAAATAAATAAATAAGTTAATAAATAGATTTAAAAATAAATCTTCTTCTTCTCCTTCGTGAGCTGCAACTCCCACGTTCACTCGTATGCACACGAGTGGGCTTTTACGTGTATGGCCGTTTTTTAAACCCGCCATGTAGACAGCCATACTCCGTTTTCGGGGGGTAAATAAATAAATAAACAAATACAATTCAAAAAACGCTCCTGAGCCGAGTTGCATGAAGCGTATCTTTGCACATGAGTTAAGAACGTTCCCAAGTATGTGGAGTTGGGGAGAACATTCTGTGACGGAAAACTAAGCTTCACGCTGCAAAAGTTCGCTCAGTCATGCAACCCCCACTCCCCCCCCCCCCCACCCGCCACCCCCTCCCCCCTTCCCCCTCCAAACCCCCTGGGTGGCAGGTGGTTCTTCGAGGACTGTAACAGGGAGCTGGCGGAGAAGATCCTGCAGGAGTGCCGGGCCATGGGCAACACCCTGATGAGGGTCAGCACCTCGGCCAGACCCACCGGCAGCTACGCCATCTCCAAACGGCTGGAGAGGTCAGGGGGGGTGTGAGGGGTGAGGGGGGGGGGGTGTGCGTGTGGGTGGGTTGGGGTGGTGAAGTGTGTGTGCGTGTGGGTGGGTTGGGGTGGTAGGGTGTGTG
>NC_134880.1:22297245-22329745 GCF_041734735.1 Babylonia areolata
CTTGAAACTGCTGTGGTCGTGCTTTTCAATCATGTAGAAACACACATTCCGTGATCTGTTGTTGTTGTTTTTTCTTCTGCTGATAGTCTTTATGCGCCTGCAACTTAACACGATTTGTATTAATTTGTGTTTTCCGCACATGAGTGTGATCTCCATTAATATGCTAACGACACTGAACTGTCGAATGTTGCCTTACCAGACATTTTGTTGCTGTTGTTGTTGTGTTCAGACTGATATTCACTCTTGTATGGAAGATGTATTGTACTGTATGAACAACAACAACAACCAACTTATTCTAAATACCGATAGCAACCGAAGCAATGCTTGTTAGTAGCCAATTATGTGTCCAAAACTGGTTCACAACGTGATCGGTAAGCAGTAGTATCAGTATCAGTATCAGTAGCTCAAGGAGGCGTCACTGCGTTCGGTCAAATCCATATATGCTACACCACATCTGCCAAGCAGATGCCTGACCAGCAGCGTAACCCAACGCGCTTACTAAAACGGTAATAGTAATACAATAGAATTGTACAACGGGATATGACGTTTAACAAGGCATCCGTAAAAGAAATATCTGGGTCAAACTTTGCGCAAGCAAGAAAAAATATTCGCAATAATGTCTGCCGTGCATCATATCTTGATATTTCAGACGCGTTGCGTCTGTGTACATAGTCACTGCCATGAAAACTTCCAGAATAGACCGTTGTTGTGACTATGCATTTGTTGGTCTTCGGCTGAACCATTTTCCCATTTGCCGCAAGGGTTCAAAACTGTGCCGCAAGACTGGTTCTGTGAACAGAAAAAGCAGAAGACGAAGGAGAAAAAAAAAAGAAAGAAAAAGAAAATGAGAACATTTATCACCACTTTAGAAAGAGCTTCACTGGCTCCGTGTGAAAATTCGTTGTGAATACAGAGTTCTTGCCCCTTTATCTGCTGCCCCAGTTCCCCTCTCTCTCTCTCTCTCCTTGTATGTCTCTCTCTCTTTCACTGTCTCTCTCCCTGTATGTCTCTCTCATTCTCACTCTCTGTCTGTCTGTCTGTATCTGTCTCTGTCTCTCTCTCCCTGTCTCTCTGTCTGTCTGTCGCTCTCTCTCTCTCTCTGTATGTCTCTCTCATTCTCACTCTCTGTCTGTCTGTCTGTATCTGTCTCTGTCTCTCTCTCCCTGTCTCTCTGTCTGTCTGTCTGTCTGTCGCTCTCTCTCTCTCTCATTTTGCTATCCACCCTTACCCGTTTCTATACCCTGACACCCCCCCGCCCCCCCCTCTCTCTCTCCCTCGAAATCTGTCCAGCAAGTTCACCGTGACGTTTTGAATGAGAAACATGGCAACAATATTGGGGAGGGTAGTCGTAGGAGTTGTGGTGGTAGTAGTGGTAGGAGTAGAAAGAGGAGAAGGAGGAGCAGCAACAGTAGTCATGATGAAAGCAATAGTAGTAGTTGTGGTGGCAGTAGTGGTGAGAGCAGGAGGAGGAGGAGGAGCAGTAGCAGTAGCAGTAGTAGTGGCTGTAGCGTTGCTTTGCTCATGTCCTGCAGAAGCGGTGGATAACCTGGATGCAGTGCTTAAGGTGGAAGAGCAAAGACTTCACTCCAAAGGTTGGTTCTAGCTCCTTGTCCCGTTGAGGATGAAGGACATTTCGTTTGTTTGTTCTTCTTTTTCTTTTTTATAATAATACCTCTTGTTCTTCTTGTTCTTTGTTCTTGTTGTTGTTCTTGTTGTTGTTCTTCTTCTTATCCTTCTTCTTCTTCTTCTTCTTCGTCCACTTCGTCCTATTCTCCTGTCAGAGTCTGTTATTTTCTGGTTCCTCAATTTAATTTAGAAATGAATAAATCGATACCAAAAAATGAAGGGTGAGTGGTACACAATGCCAGATTCGTGCTCATAATCTTCGGGTTGTGTTTTTGCGTTGCATTTGCTTTTTGTGGCTTTTTTTTTTTTTTTTTTTTTTTTTTTTTTTTTACACCCTTTCTGTTTCATATTTGTTTTGTTTCTTATTGTCGTTTTTCTTCTTTTCATTTCAGCGATCACTAATGGTTTGGCTTCGCTTTTTAAAAAATTTTTTACCTGTACTTGTGAGGTGAAAAAAATCATGCACGCGCGCGCACACACACACACACACACACACACACACACACACACACACACACACATACTCAGACACACACACACACACACACACACACACACACACACACACACACACACACACACACACACACACACACACACAAACACACACACGCACGCACACACGAACGCACGCATGCACAAACACACACACACACACACACACATACAATCGCGCGCGCACGCACACACTGCACTTAGAGTATCTACACGTTTCTTGTGATTGCGTATGTCGTTCATCAGTAGTGGTAGTAGTATTTCTGAATTTCACGCTGTTAGTTCTGTTGCGGCAACAAAAAAGGTACAACATAACACAGAACACATTGCAACACAACAAAACACCACACCACAGCACACAACGCCATACCACACAACGCAACACAGTACACAATTCTGTTGGTTGATCAGCTAATCAGTAATTATTATTATTATTATTATTATTATTATTATTACTATTATTGTTGTTGTTGTTGTTGTCATTATTGGTGCTGCTTGTATACCTTGGCTCAGAGACCAAAACCCCAGGCGCCTTACACAGTCAAACACTGGTATAACAGGCTGCCTACCTGGGAAGAGCCGACTGACAGGGCTGCCTTTGGACACTCATCATTATTTGTTAGACTGACATGATTGACTTCGTTGGTTGGTTGGTCAGTTGGTTCGCTGGCTGGTTGGTTGGTTGGTCAGTTGGCTGGCTGGTTGGTTGGCTGGTCAGTTGGCTGGCTGGTTGGTTGGTCAGTTGGCTGGCTGGTTGGTTGGCTGGTCAGTTGACTGGTTGGTTGGTTGGTCAGTTGGCTGGTTGGTTGGTTGGCTGGTCAGTTGGGTGGCTGGTTGGTTGGCTGGTCAGTTGGGTGGCTGGTTGGTCAGTTGGGTGGCTGGTTGGTTGGTTGGTCAGTTGGGTGGCTGGTTGGTTGGCTGGTCAGTTGGGTGGCTGGTTGGCTGGTCAGTTGACTGGTTGGTTGGTTGGTTGGCTGGCTGGTTGGTTGGTTGGTTGGTCAGTTGGGTGGCTGGTTGGTTGGTTGGTCAGTTGTTTCGTTGGCTGGCTGGTTGGTTGGTTGATCAGTTGGCTGGCTGGTTGGTTGATTGGTTGGCTGGTTGGCTGGTCAGTTGGCTGGATTGATGGATGGATGGGTTGCTGTTTTGACCAGGGGCGCAGGACAAACCGCCTCCACTCCCCGCTGTGCCCGCTGACCGACCCAAGTTGTGCTCCTACCCCCACACCAAAAGTACCCCCGGCGGACCCTTTCCAGGTGGGTGGATTTCATCGGTCGGTTGGTCACTGTGTTCTTTCGGGTAGTTGGGAGGGAGGAGAGGGAGGCGGGGAGGGGGGGGGGGTTACGAACACAGTGGGGGTGGGGGGAGGCGGAAGGTAAAGGTCTTATAGATTTGTCTGTGAACCTCAAGTTTTCTGATGGTTTTCAAGTACTTCTTGTCCGTGTCCACGTCGTGTGGGTTGGATCTCTGAGATGTTAATACCAACATATACACAACGAAGGCAGAAATTTTTGTACACTGTTTAATTAAGACATTAAAGGGATTGATTGATTGGTTGATTACTACTTGAACATGGGTCAAGACTTGCGTTTGGGGTTCTTGGTCTGTGTGCAGCTTGCAGTGCCCAAAATACAGTATTCTGTAATCTGTGACTGGCCAGCATAAAAGCATAATAATAATAATGGATACTTATATAGCACACTATCCAGAAATCTGCTCTAGGTGCTTTACAAAAACGCTTTCGTTAATATAAAACATTACATCTATGTTACATACACACACACACACACACACACACATACACACACCATACATACATTTTAACATACATGTGTATCTAACAGCTACCCTAACACATACGCACACATAGGCAGGCACAAACTTACATAAACACACGCACACACAATACACATTCATATACATGCATGTAGTTATGTACACATACATATGTATACACACATAGTCAAGCACAGCTAACGAAAAGAAGTGGACCTGCCACAATTGAACTTATTGCTGCAACAGATGCAGCATTTTGTTCTCTTTTTGTTTTGTGGGGGGGTGGGGGTGGGGCTTTTTGCCAATAGGTCGTTAAATTGCACTTCAAGAGGGCGAGGGCTTGTATAGGGGTGTGGGGTTGTAGGTGGCTGGCTGGCTAGCTGGATTGTGATGGTTGGTTAGATTGTTGGTTGTAGATTTGGTGGTGTGTGTGTGTGTGTGTATGTGTGTGTGTTGCTTTTTGACTCACTTGTGTAAACAAAGTGAGTCTATGTTTTAACCCGGTGTTCGGTTGTGTGTGTGTGTGTGTGTGTGTGTGTGTGTGTCTGTGTGTCCGTGGTAAACTTTAACATTGACATTTTCTCTGCAAATACTTTGTCAGTTGACACCAAATGTGGCATAAAAATAGGAAAAATTCAGTTCTTTCCAGTCATCTTGTTTAAAACAATATTGCACCTCTGGGATGGGCACAAAAAAAATGAAGCCTAATTATATGCAAACTGCATTTACTGTTATATTTATATTTTTTGTATTCTCTAAACTTGGCACTTTGACCTCTTATTCTGACACAACAACTAGAGGAGTCATTATTATCATTTTTTGTTCAAACAGGAACTTCTTTTGCTAAGCATGGAATTTTTATTTATTTTGCAAACGTTTTGGTGCAGATAGTAAAAAAGGGAAATTACTCTGTAATTAATGCTAGGGGACATAATTTGCTTTAAACTGATCTTTCTCATCTTAAACATTAAGTGTATCACAAGTGAGTCTTGAAGGCCTTGCCTCTCTTGTTGTTGTTGATGTTGTTGTTGTGTTTATGTGTGTGAGTGGCTGTTGTTTTGTTTTGTTCGTGTGTTTGGTAGGTTATTGTGATGATTGTTTATAACGGAATGGTGGTACTGTTTGTTTGTTTGTTTTTATCGTTTATGATTTTGCTGTTGGTTTTTGCTGTTGTTGTTGTTGTTGTTGCTGCTGCTGCTGCTGGTATGTTGCTCTTGATATTGTTGTTCTTGTCGTTATTGCTTCTAGTGTTAATGTTACGGTTATATTTCTACTTTTATGGTTGCTGCTATCTTCATTCTGTATCTCTCTGTTGTTGTGTGTGTGGTTTTTTTTGGTTTTTTTTTTACCTGTCTGTCTAGTTGTCTGTCTGTTTGACTGTCTATCTGTCTGTCCATCTGTGATCCCCATGTTTTGTTTAACCAACTTGCGTGACTGATTTTCAAACCTTGTTAACTTGCGGAACTTTGATATTGAAAGTATATATCGCTTCCGTTTCAACAAGTGTAGTTGCTGTGATCGTTATCACTATTATCACTGTTTGTTGTGTAGCAGCAGCAGCAGCAGTAGTAGCAGTAGTAGTTTAACTTTAAAGAAGGACGTCGATTCCTTGGAAAGAACTGGTAATCAGTGGTGCCTCTTTGGTCAGAGACTATGGAATAGGAGAAGATCCAAAGTTGCTTTCCTTGTCCATTTTTGTGCATGCTGAGAGAATACACACATACACACAGACACAGACACACCCAGACACACACACACACACACACACACACACACACACACACACACACACACACACACACACACACACACACACACACACACACACACACACTTTTGAATTGTTGGATCCCAGTTACATCGTCCGACTGAAGTATTCCTCCATATGTCACATGGGTTACACGTATGATACTTTCTTTTTCCTTTTTTTTTTTATCAGTTTCTTTTGTTAACGCATGTTATTTTTAATGTCACCTTTTAGTGTTTCTGGAATGTCGATTTAATTGTACTAATTAATCCTTTATTTTGTATATCCTTCCTTCGATAATACGTGCGCTGCACAAACACACACGGTACGCGCGCACTCATGCAATAATATCACTCACAGTGAAAAGACGTTAATCAAATTAAAGGAAGAAGAAGAAGAAGAAAAGAAAAGAAAAGAAAAAAAAGACAAGGAAGGGGAAGGTGGACAGTTGAAGTTAAAGTCGGCTGGTCCAGTAGTTGGTCACTATTCGCTCGCCAGTTGCAGTTCCCGGTCCGTCGCTGGTCATTCTTCGCTTTTGTCTTCCTTTTCCTGATCCTCTCCCCCAACCACACCCCGTCCCTTTGTCCACAAATTATTACTGCTTCTGTCTTTCTTAAATCAAGCACTGTGCTGTATGTAACACCCGTTATGTTACGCTGTGTAACACACGGTGTGTGTTCCGTTACGTTACGTTATGTGACCTCGGGTTGTGTGTTATGTCACGCACTGTGTAGCACCTGCTGTGAGTTATTTTGCACTGTGTAACCGTGTCACCCTCACCGTTTGCTTCCTCTGTATGTGTGTGCGTGTGTGCGTGTGTGCGTGTGTGTGTGTGTGTGTGTGTGTGTGTGTGTGTGTGTGTGTGTGTGTGTGTGTGTGTGTGTTGCCATATAACCACAGTTGCGTTCCGTTGCACTGTGCAGCCAGCGTTGCGAGTTATGTTAACATTGTGTAATCACTGTTGCCAGTTCTGTTTTACATTGTGTAACCCACTGTTGCCAGTTCTGTTTTACATTGTGTAACCCACTGTTGCCAGTTCTGTGTTACATTGTGTAACCCACTGTTGCCAGTTCTGTGTTACATTGTGTAACCCACTGTTGCCAGTTCTGTGTTACATTGTGTAACCCACTGTTGCCAGTTCTGTGTTACATTGTGTAACCCACTGTTGCCAGTTCTGTTTTACATTGTGTAACCCACTGTTGCCAGTTGTGTTTCGCTGATCCAGCACCTATTGTGTTTACTCACTGACCTCTGTTAACCCTTACCCTCTCGGTCACTCTCATTCTCTCTCCCCTGCACTCAACGTTAACCCTGACGCTGCTGCCCACCCTGTCCTGACCCACACCTCCACCATCACCTCCACTTCCACCACCACCACCAACAACAACAACAACAACAACAAAGGCACCGACAATGGCGATCCAGAGGGAATCGAGGGTCACCCACGCTGGAACAAACGGAGTCAGTCAGTGCCGGTCCTCGGCAAGGAGCTGGACGCTATCGGTATCCAATGCTTACCCTCTGCAACTTTTTTTTTTTTCCTGTAACGAAAGCTCCACGTTTATCAGCCTTTATCAATGTGGCATTCCATGTGAAACTGTTATGCTGATGATGTTGAAAAGAAAACACAACCTTCTGTGCAAGGAAAAACAAACAGTACAACAACAAAGCTAGGTTGCGCTTGATTTCTCTCCGCGGAAAATTTGGAGAGCGTGTGGAAATTACTCAAAGAGAAAAAAAAGTACATTGCGTTGGATGACAAAGCTAGGGTGTGTAAGATTTCCACACGGAAAATTTGGAATTGAAGAATGTGTGGAAATTACTCATAGAAAAAAACCCCGAAAAACTGGGCGTTGAATGAAAGCTATGTGTATAGCATTTCAAACAAACAAAAAAAAAAAAAATTGGAAATAAGCGATTTTGTGAGATTTACTCGTCGAAAAAAAACATTGCTGTGTGTATTCCAAAGATTTTTTCACGGAGAAATTTGAATAAAAGAGTGTGTGTACTCACTCATAGAAAAAACAAAACAACTTTCGTGTTGGATTACAAACCTCTCTGCATAGAATTTCTAGAGTGAGAAGTTAGAACAATAGAATGTGTGGAGTTTCCTCACAGAAAATAAAATACTCACTAAGCGTTGGATTTGTACATAGACTTTGAACAGAGTGAAATTGTTATTAGCTTTACGAAGCTGTGTAAAGGATTTCTCCACGGAGCAATTATGACTAAGAGAGTACGGATTTCACTCATAGACAGTGAACACAAAGAGAGTAGAAAAAAAGGGGAATTACATCTTTTAAAAACAAAGCATACGACGTGCACACACAAAAATAGACGAAAAAAAAACTGTCATTGGCATTTAGTCTCTATTTAGATAATTGACATTAAGTTTCACGGGTCCCTTCTATTATTTAGTGGTTATTATTGGAATTCTCAGTTTTAAGTTTCTATTAGTACCTTTTCTTGCTAATACAAAAAAGAATTAATTTTCTTACTGATGTAACGTGGAGCTAGCTAAACAGTGTGGCTGTGTGCTCCCTGTTCTCTGTCTTGACACTGTGGTGGCAATGCGTCTGTCCATGAATGTTGCGTGTGCTGTTCCCCCGTGTTTCTCCCTGGCACAGGATCCCTAACGACACGTCTGCTAACCAGAGACCAGTTTAGATATGAACAGAAATGCCACACTAGTCTTTAAACGTTTCTCTGTGTGTGTTAGAGGGAATGCTTCCTTGTTGGTCATGTGCGTCAAAAGAGGTTGCGATCACCTCATGAAGGATGTTTTTTTCCCGGTATTGTGCCTTTTTACATGGACAAGAGAAGACGTCACGTTAAAAAGGGATGTCACGCTTATGCTAATCTACAGAACAGAGACGAAAATACCTTTCGTTTGTTTGTTCATCTAAGATAATGATATTAGACTGCTGAAAACACATTTCTCAAAGTATGTCATTGGTGTTTTTGTTTGTTGGTTTGTTTGTTTTTTGTTGTTGTTTTTTTGTTTGTTTGTTTGTTTGGTCTGTTTTTGTTTTTGTTTTTTTGTTTTGGTTTTTTGTTTGTTTGTTGTTGCTGTTGTTGTTTTTTTTTGGGGGGGATTAACTCTTGATCTTTCTGCCGCAGTCTGTAGCTCTTCTCCCAACAAACTGCTTTACAGACCAAGACAAGTTAGAAATGATTATCTCTTTCATTTGTTTCACGTGTTCATCTCTCTCGCTTGTTTCTTTCAGTGCTTTTCACCTCTTCTGCTATTTAGAGTTCTTTCATCGTTCAGTTCTTTCACCTCTCAGCTGTCCTTAGTCTCGAGGCCTGACTAAGCGCGTTGGGTTACGCTGCTGGTCAGGCATCTGCTTAGCAGACGTGGTGTAGCGTATATGGATTTACCCGAACGCCGTGACGCCTCCTTGAGTAACTGAACTGAACTTAGTCTTTTCACCTCTTTTGCTGCTTTCAGGCCTTTTGCCTGCCCTGGTGTTGTCGGTTTGTTTGTTTGATTTTTTTTGGGGGGGTTTTTTCACCTCGTCTGCTAATTCTAGATCCTCAACCTGTTCTGCTAGCTTCAGTACTTTCACCATTCTTGCTATTCCCAGTTCTGTCTCCTCTTCTGTTGATTTCTTACACCTGTTCTGCCGATTTTAGATCGTTAACGTGTTCTGTAAAGTTCAGTACTTCCATCTCTTATTTCAGTTATTTCAATAATTCTGTTATTTCTTTTTCTTTCGCCTGTTTTTGCAAATCTTATATCTTTAACTGTTTTGTTAATTTCATTACTTTCACCTCTGCTGCTAATCTGATGGGTTCAGAAACTAAGTTCTTATTACTGTTTAGGGTGTGTAGAAATAAAGAGGGGAAGGCACTGGGAGTTATTCTGGGGCAGTTAGGGTGTATTGCTTGTCTGTTCACTTGTCAGTTTTTGTTTGTTCGTGTATGTATGTTAGTGTGTGTGTGTGTGTGTGTGTGTGTGTGTGTGTGTGTGTGCGTGTGTGGTGTGTGTGTATGTGTGTGAATGTGTGTGTGTGCGTGTGTCTGGTGTGTGTGTGTGTGTGTGTGTGTGTGTTTATGTGCACGATCTACAATGTTTAAACAACCATACCCATAGCCAGCTAACATGTCATAAATCAATCAATGGCGCCTGGAGAACAGTCGTCGCTATTTTTAGTTGTTTCGTATTATCGTCATCAGACTTCATCATCTGTCATCATAATCGTCATCATCATCATCCATCATCATTACCAACATACCATCTCTTCTTCTCATCCCCCTTTTTCACCCTCTCTCTCTCTCTCTCCATATTCTTTCTGCAGGACTTTTTGTGATGTTTTTCTTCTCTCTTCCTCCCATTTCCATTAAAGATGCGTGTGTTATTGTCATTGATGTAGATTAGCAAGGACAGAATGGAAGAATGGGCCATGCCTAAAATCTGAATCTTTGAATACAAAAACGTTTTGAGCTCTGAGTTCTAAAGTCCGAGTTCCTTCGTTCTTCTCTCTCTCTCTCTCTTGATTGATTGATTGATCTCTCTCTCCCCCACATGTTCATTCTTCTTATTACCGTTTCACTCCTTCCATACGTACTTACACGAGGCCAGGACTTAGTTTTAGATTCATAACATTGTTTTGTTTTGTTGAAAATCATCCATTTTGTCAGTTTTCTAATCAGCTGCGAAGGCATCACGCCGCGTATTTAAGAGGTGCCCATATCAGGACAAAACTTTGTACAAAATTGTCATGTTGTCATAATCATTTATGACTATGGTGTGTGTGTGTGTGTGTGTGTGTGTGTGTGTGTGTGTGTGTGTGTGTGTGACATGTTCCAAATAATGATTAGTGTCTAAACTCAACATTCCCATCTCTATTATAACAATACGCAGTCCTTGCGAAAGCAAGTGTATGTGTGACATGTTCCAAATAATGAATACTGTGTAAACTCGACATTCGCCTCTCGATTATATCTATTATACACAGTCCTTTCCAAAGCGAGTGTATAGTGTGACAATGTTCCAAACTAACAAATACTGTGTAAGCTCAACATTCCCATCTCTATCATACATGACATCATACATGACTCTGCACAGTCCCTGCCAAAGTTACGCCGCCCTCCGCGATCAAGCCAGAAGGCAAGGTTCCCCCACCTATCGCCCCCAAGACTACTCATCTTCCCCCAGGTCAGCCCTCCAGTCAACCGCCTGGCGTGGATAAGGGGGCAGGTGGGTGAATAATTTTTTTGTCTTCTTTTTCCTTTCCTTTTTTTTTCTTTTCTTTCTTTTCTGCATGTAGTCCAGCCATTTCTCTGCTTTTTGTTGTTGTTGTTTCATTCACCGTGCTCTGCTAGATGTTTTTGTTGTTTTTACTCTGACGCAGACGACTGTCTCATACTTATTATCAAGAAGTACGACTGCTAGGGAGTAGGGCGGAGGGGGGGGGGAGGGGGGGGGGAGGGCGGTGGTGCTCGCTAACTTGAGAAAAAAAAACCCAATGATATGAATTTAAAAAAACAACATATTTAACAAATCAATTTACCAAATTTCAATAATATCAATATCTAAAAAAATGTTTTAACACACACACATACTCACAGACGTGTATCACCCACCCATCCCCTACATACACCCATGCATGCACGCAGACGCCCATTCAAATTCCCCCACCTTATCCCCCTATCCCAAGTACGATTATATATATATAATCTTTAACACAGATGAAGAAGAAATGAATGAATTAACATGAAAGAGAGGGAGATAGAGAGAAGACAAAAACGTAGTGTACTTCACTGCACACATACAGTATGCAATCATTAAATTAAGGTTTCATAATGTAATCAAGTCGACATATTACATGTTAGAGACGAACAGTTCCACTAATTAGAATAATGAGAACTTTGCTCTACAAGTAAATCTGACGAAACACTAATTTGAATTAAATAAAACAGAGGGCAACCTCTGCGGCATATAATACATTTAAAAAGTTTTTTTTTAAGAAAAATAAAAGGTGAAACGAATTAGAAACACAGACCAGTTGGATGGCTTTTGATTAAGCCAACTGCAGTTTTTGTCAGACACCAACCATTTTCTTTGCTAGGGTGAAAAACGCTGGGCATGGTAAATGGAAGATTAAAGGATGTAGTCATGTCATGAAGGGGGTTGAAATGTGAATGTCTGTCTGAATATTCGAGCAAAAAATGTGGGATGTCAAGGGTCTCAACACAAACACATAGTGATGACGGTTTCAAAAATCTGCATAACCATGCATTAGTTCTTAGCCTGTGTGTCAAGTTTCTTGTGGAAATTGATCCTGAGGTGGTAGTGCCTTTCTTTACTGGAAGAGAGAGACCCCACCAGAGCCTCTTATTTGAGGTGTGAGCGTCATGGCCAGGGAGACCACATCTTCCGCATACTTGTTAGGCTCGGCACGCATTTTTGGTGTGTCCCAAACGGTTGCAGCGGGTGCATCAAAATTCCTGAGGGACGTAGGATTTCACCGCGATTGACTGATACCCTAATGAAATTCGCTTCGGAAGACTGCGTGTCAAAAGGTAAATTTAACGGCGTGTGATTCGCTACCATCCTTTTTTTTTTTTTAGACTTTTCATAGATTTAACATTTGTAAATTATCTCTGTAGTTCTAAGAGATTGGTTTCCAGGGGGATGGGTTTTATAACCCATTCAGTAAAAAACCTCCGGTACTGAATATTTGATAGTTATACCAGCCAAACTTACACATTTTAGAAGTGATTTTTGCTGATCAGCAGAAGTACAGCCGATCAGCCACTTTCACGATGACATCTGTTTTTGACCAAGGATGGGACCAATAGTGTTGTTCCTTTTTTTTTCTTTTCTTTTTTTTTTTACTGGGGATTCCAATACCACTCAATGTGGCCGAACCCTTTTTTTTGTGTCCTCCAAAAGGACTGTAAATTGAAACGAAAAGGAAGTTTCCTTTGACACTGTAGGCCCAAATGACGACGTGGTCTCCCTGTCACAGGACATATCCTCTGATTTGGACGAAAAAAGCGAGGACGATGGAGATGATGACGATGATGAGCTGGACACAGATACATTTTCTTCTCTCTCTTTGAGGATTTCTTCAATGAAAAATTATTTCAACCTGTTTATCAAATGTTTTTTTTTCCTCCCATGTTTGGGGATATTATTTTCTGAAAGTGGTTTCTTAGGTTGAGAAACGTTGGTCTGATTTAACAGATCTGGGTTTTCCAGGAAGGCACTGAAGGTTGTGACGTTCGACATCACAGCAACATGTATTAGAAACAAAGTAAAGGGTAACACTGCAGTAGTCCACACTGTCACAAATACCTATACCTAACTTTGCTGAATGTTAGAATTACATTCTGAAACTAAATTTGGTGACGGGAAAGCTAGCTTATTATACTAATTTAGAACCCTACTTATTTTCACCGAAAATATATCTAATATAGCCCCAACATAATGTCATAGTCTTCTCTTCAACATACACAGCACACCAGTATATCACGATTGTAAAATATAACAGCATTCAAATGTTTTAACTCGGGAACTGTGAATCTCGTCCATTATCACGGACGTTTAAATGTTCAGGATCAGGCTGCCCCAAGTCGGTAACAAGGTCGGCGACGTGTAATTTAGTGAATGTTATTGTCACATTTTAAATTGTTATGCGGACTGTGAAAGAGTACCTAGTGCAACGTCTTACAACTAGACCTGTGGTTAGTCGTATCTTTTGCTAGATATAGCTCATCACTGACTGGGGAAAACCAAAAACACGACAAGGCTAGAAGATATTGTAGCAAATTCAGGACGGTGGAAAGTAATTAAACATACACGAAGTAGTGGAGTAATAGAGTGTATGTGGAGAATCATTGTTGACGGAAGCATCCGACGATTCAGGGAGATGACGTTGCAGACTCTGGACGGTCTTAGTCGTTTCCACACGCGTCTCAGTAACAACCGGCTATTGGTCCTCCCTCCGGAATCAGCCGCGAGCCAGCAAAGGGACCGACACGTTGTCCTGACTTGGTTCAAGCACCCGCATAGAATCGTCAACAGAAGTCACAAACGAATAAATGCCGATGTAACTTCTACTCTAAAGATAAGATCTTTGCGTCAAAGGAAACTTTTATGACGATAACTGACGTGACGTAAAACAGTAAGTGTTGTGTACGTCAAACCAGCGTGTAGACTGTTTCTGTGACGCAAAAAAGTCGACAAACATAGCCTTTTTTCCCGCTCTATCCCCCCCCCCCCCGCCCCCCCTCATCCGACCCCCCCCCCCCCCCCGGCCCCCTCACACACTCAGCACCTTCAGGCCGACCACACAGTTAGCCATCTTGAACCGGACACACACACACACACACACACACACACACACACACACACAGCCACACACTCACACACACATATATATATATATATATATATATATATATGCATACAGATAGATAGATAGATAGATATAGACGCTTGATGGCTTTTAACAATATCAGTCTGCCTCTGATTACCTGTTTCGTGTGTTCTTTCTTTCTCTCCTGCGCTGGCTGTGACATGTGTCCGCTGTATGCTGCGTGCTGCTGTCACCTTTTTGCTGGCGACGTAACGTGTATTGCACCCATGTATGCTGTGTGTGTAACTGTGATGTTTGCACGCACTGCGCCTCATCTGATATTTGCTGCACCTGTCTTCAATGTATCTCTTATTATTCCCCGTGTGCTGTGATTCATGCTGACATGACTTGTGTGCGCTTGCTCTTCTGATTCTTTATATATATATACAACGTACAACGTGTGGAAAAAACAAAAAACAAAAACAAAAAAAACACTGTTGTCCTAACGAACTTGCGTGTGTCTCCATGAATGAATTTCGCACTGACCGTGACAACGGTACACATGTGATGCGTTGTCGTACTTTTTTTTACGGGATGTCGTGTCTGCATAAATCTTGGTCTCATCCACCTCACCACCCGCCACCCGCCCACCCTCCACCCACATACTCTCGTGCTTCCAACAACCACGCCCACCACCCCTTCCTTTTTGAATACCCAGCCAAGGCAGTGGGCTCACGGCGAACCTCCCTTCCCCTCTTCCGTCTGCGGCGTCTCCACCAGAGGTGGTCCTCCCGCCGCCAAGCCGCGCCCCCCCTCCCGCTGCCCCCTGACTACAGCAGCGAGGACAGCAGCAGCGACACCCAGGACAACGACGATGGCAAGGACAGCGACAAGGAGGAGAAGGGGGACGACAACGACATCGCCTCCTTACATCACCCCCACATCGAAGAGCCTCGCAAAATGTCGCTGCACGAACTGACCCAAATACGACAAAGCCTGAAAAGCAACAGCTGCAGCAGCAGCAACGACAACAACAACTCTTTAGTAGCAGGAGTTTTCCCGGACTTAGCAACAGCATCCGACGTTACAACAGTAGACGTGGTAGAAGAAGAAGAAGAAGATGAGGAAGAAGGCCACCACCACCAACAACAGAGCAAATGTAGTAATAGTAAAGACACCGCAGACACCGAGAGCCTTAGCTACTGCGAGGTGATGATAGAGCCACAGCGGAGATCCAGCACGACTCCCCAAAACCCCAGCAGCAGCAGTAGCTGTGGCAGAAGCAGCAGCAGCAACAGTAGCACCAACACCAGCAGAGTTCCAAGACCCGAGAGCATGACTTACTCAGAAATTCGGATCATACCCCCGAGAAACGAGCTCCCCGATTGTCGCGACAAAGGATCTCTTCTCACCCACGGTCAGGCCTCAGAGGTGTTGGTGGCTGGAGTCTCGTCGCCGGCGGAGGAGAAAGGTGAAGGCCGGGAGGGTGGTGACGTGTACTATCTGCACCTTCTGGCGGAGGGCGAGGAGGTGATCTACGATCTGATGTACGCTTCCGGGCAGGGCGCCATCCGCTTTTGGCACCCACCTCCTGTGCAGGAGGGGGTGGTGGAGAGGGAGGAGGAGGAGAAGGAGAAAAGGACGGCTGGGTCCTCCCCAAAGAGTGAGTGTGTGGGGGTTGGGTGTTTCTCTGTGTGTATGGGGGCGTGTTTGTGTGAGGAGTCTGTGCGCGTGCTTGAGTCTGTGTAGCGTGTATGTTAGTGTTTGAATGAGAACTCATGCAAGCATGCGTCGATTTGAAAACTTGCAACACTGTGTGTGTGTGTGTATGTGTGTGTATGTGTGTGTGTGTGTGTGTGTGTGTGTGTACAGAGATGTAGATATATAGATATATGATACACTGCTTCCAAAAGTATGCTCTGCTTTGGCTTTCGTGTATGCATATATTCTGTTCATACCCTTTTCCTATTATACCTTGAAGTAGCCTATGTGCTGATATTAACATTATCTCTTTTACATTTTAAAATTTGGTAACATGGAAGTGAATACGTTCCACAATAGTAACACTATAAAGAATATATGATTCATGCTATGTACCATTACAACAGTAATAATACGAATGATATTTAGATATGAGCGAGAAGAATTATATATCGTTATTTGCTTCAGATATCTTCATTTATATATAAAGAATTTGATTTTTGCAGTTATGTTTTGATATTCGATACGATTCAGATGTTGGTGTGATGCGTTTTGATTTCGTCACACACACACACACACACACACACACACACACACACACACACATATATATATATATATATATATATATATATATATATATTTAACACACACACACACACACAACATATATATATATATATATATATATATATATATATATATATATATACATACATACATACACATATATATATATAGGAGAGAGAGAGACAGAGACAGAGAGACAGAAAGACAGAGACAGAGAGTTTGCAGGTTCGATACGTTTTAAATGTTGGTGTGATGCGTAATTGTGATTATCGTATGTAAGGTTTACGTTAACGTAGCATTTTGGTATTTCATGTCTTTTTATGCATTTGTTAAATGAGAGTTATTCTCGTAAATTGTTTATGTCTCTTGGTCTATTTCCGTCTGTCTGTCTGTCTGTCTGTCTGTCTGTCTGTCTCTCTCTCTCTCTCTCTCTCTCTCTCTCTCTCTCTCTCCCTCCATTCCTCTCCCTATCTCTCTCTCTCCTACTCTCTTATATGGATATGAAATCATGGGAAACTTAAGAGAGTGAAAGAGAGATCTCATATTGAAGAGACAAATCTTACTGAAACGATAAATTTCTCATACTGAGGATAACAAAGCATTCTATGTTCTGCCTAACCAGACATTTGGTGTGTGTGTGTGTGTGTGTGTGTGTGTGTGTGTGTGTGTGTGTGTGTGTGTGTGTTTTGCGCGGCGACCAGCAGTGTCCGCGCTTGTGTCTCAGCTGAAAGAGAAGTTCCAACGGCAAGACGAGCCGCTTGAGTCGGACGAGGAGTATGAGGACATAAGCCAGTATTACATGAACATCTCGTCCACCTAAGATCTCGAGTGAGACGGCGCGTGATGTTGTGGCTGCCATATTGAAATTCATCTGTCTGTTTGTTTGTCGTTGTTGTTTTTGTTGTTGTTGTTGTTGTTGCTGTTGTTTTTTTGGGGGGGTTAATGTTTGTTTCATTTTTTTCAGTTAATATGGTTGACTCACTTGTGTAAACAAAGTGAGTCTATGTTTTAACCCAGTGTTCGGTTGTCTGTGTGTGTGTGTGTGTGTGTGTGTGTGTGTGTGTGTGTGTGCGGTAAACTTTAACATTGCCATTTTCTCTGCAAATACTTTGTCAGTTGACACCAAATTTGGCATAAAAATAAGAAAAATTCAGTTCATTCCAGTCATTTTGTTTAAAACAATATTACACCTCTGGGATGGGCACGAAAAAAAAGAAGCCTAATTATATGCAAACTGAATTTACTGGGTTTTTTGTGTTTTTTTAATTCTCTAAACTTGGCACTTTGATCTGATATTCTGACACAACAACAAGAACAGTCATTTTTATCATTTTATGTTCAAACAGGAACTTCTTTTGCTAAGCATGGAAGTTATATTTATTTTGTATGTCTTTGGTGCAGATAGTAAAAAAAAAAAAAGGAAATTAATCTGTAATTAATGCTAGGGGACTTAATTTGCTTTAAACTGATCTTTCTCATCTTAAACATTACATTTTGAAATTATACTCAATACATAAAAAGCTTGTGTGTTTTACTCTCAGTGTACAGGACTTTCACTATGTTCATTCGCCCAA
Organism: Babylonia areolata; assembly: GCF_041734735.1. Classification (NCBI taxonomy): domain Eukaryota; kingdom Metazoa; phylum Mollusca; class Gastropoda; order Neogastropoda; family Buccinidae; genus Babylonia; species Babylonia areolata. The sequence continues at coordinate 22,315,041 of NC_134880.1, forward strand.
GTTGTCTTTTTCGGAAAATAATCAAATCAATACGACGAGTGGACGTTATAGATCTATTGGCTGAGCCCTGAAGGTCATGGGCAAAAATCAGTTGTGTACACATATTTATACATATTCAAAGCGCGTGCTCATATTCTTCGCGAACGCGAACGACGCCATTTTGTTTCAAGTTGTTGACCTGCCCATTCAATCCTATATTCAGTCGACAATACACGATAACATGTGATGGAAAGTTGGAGAAGGAGACCGTTAAATATTTATTCAGAGAAAGATTTGTGAACGCCTCATCACTTACTGGATTATGCCCCAAACTGCCATAAAAATATCCACAGAATCAGTCGGAATTCACAGTGAAAAATAATGAACCATGAGAGTTAATACCCTTGAATTGATGAAACGTAAAAAATTCCAGTCTTGACTTTGCTCAAAATGAAGTCCTTTTCACTTCGTACGACGTGAAGAAGTACTTGTACTTGGCTCTACGTGTTATTTGTTTAACAGAATACTCAATTTTCATATCAACTTTAAAACTATAAAACTAGAATGAACATAAAAGAGAAATTGAATCGACCGTGTCAACTGGGTGTAATTAAACTTGTACATGTATCTAGATCCAGAGAAAACGGCTAAATGTTGCAGTGTGATTGCGGCGACAGCCACGTCTCCTTTACCGCGGACTTGAAAAGAATTTTTAATTGCCCTTGAAGATTTTTTGAGTGGCCAAGATACACCATAATAATATGATTTAAACAGCGTTCACACTGCGAATACCGCAATCGATTTATCGCCCTTTAAAAAAAAGCATGTTTAAATTTTTAATTTTTGAACGTCAGTTAAGGCGCCACGATAGTGTAATGGGTAAAACAGTTTCTTCTCACCCCGAACACGCGGGGTTCGAATCTGCCATTAGGACGGTTTTTTTTTTTTTTTTTTTTTTTTTTTTTTTTTTTTTTTTTTTTACCCGAAGCTTAAAATAACAAATACAGAACACATTTTAACGATTAGATTTTTTTTTGTTAAGTGTATCACAAGTGAGTCGTGAAGGCCTTGCCTCTCTTGTTTAGTTTAATCGTGTTTGATGGAGTGCAGTTTTATTTGTTTTATTTGGTTTGTAATGTATTGGGTTTCGTTTTTTCCGAAACCCGAAACTTTTCTTTTCTGTCCATTGTTGTTGTTGTCTTCTCCTCCAAATATGGGATCAATACCGTTTGGAAGAATTTGCCTCACATCATTTCATGTTAAGACCAGTGCTTCCATGTACACACACTGCTTTCCCCCCCCCCCCCCTGTTTCTGTTTCTCTGTGTGTGTGTGTGTGTGTGTGTGTGTGTGTGTGTGTGTGTGTGTGTGTGTGTGTGTGTGTGTGTGTCCCTGTCTCACACTGTCGCTGACTGTTTTTCTCTGTCTCGCTCTATCTCTCTGCCCCTCCCCCCTCGCCTTCCCCCCTTCTCTCCCCGCACCCTCTCTCTCTCTCTCTCTGTCTGTCTCTCTCTTCTACTGAGGAACCTTAGAAACAATCCACTTTGAAAAATCCCACACATTCGTTTTGAAAAGGAAAAAGATCATTGGGCGATGCACATAGGACTGCACAAGTGGTGTGACGTACGGTGAAACAGGTACTATAGACGAAAAAAAAAAAAAACCCATAGAAATGCCATCCGATACTGTCTCTGTCTTTCAATAATAACAGACTAAAAAATTGCTTACGAATGCCTACAACAATCTCTGGAATTTAGAAAGAACAAAAAGTAATCCTAGACATCAGACGCCCCCCCCCCCTCCCCCCCCCCCCCCCCCCTCCCCTAAAAAAACAACAGCAACACAAAAACACTACTGCACGGATTTGGTTACGCATGGCGGAAAGATAATGATAAGCTGGTTTCGACAGGTTTTTATATTGACTGCCGTAAACAAGAACGGTGTAGAAACATTAAGAACACGAGAGGTAAATATATTATCTATTCATGAAAAAAAACAAGAAAAGTTTAAATCAATTGTTCATTACAGCCGTATTTCAAGTGCATCAAAAGCAAGGCAGTAGGGTACGTCTGTGTGACAATCAGACAAAGCAACGCTGATATTAAAACTCTTATTTCCACTCATACTCCTGTGGATTTTTAAGTTGCCCTTTATGCAAACGCTATATTGATGAAGGAATTTACTCTCGATTTTACTGTCATTGGTTTTTTTTTTTCCTGGAAGCATTTAGGTCACGGTATCTTATCTCTGAAGTTCGCTTAAAGACCCAGATAAACAGTAGCAGATCATTCTTTCAATTGCAGTAAGTGTGGCGGACTTTGCTTGTTACATTTGTCACAGTTTGAAATATAAATCGTGTGATCTGTGATATTTTGTTAAATTTGTATACCCATCCTGGTCCGATGGCCACATGTTTCAGCTTGTCAATCGGGTACCTGTCTGTCCATGTCCACGTGCTTTGTGTCTCCGTGCGTGCGTGCGTGCGTGCATGCATGCGCGCGCGCGCGTGTGTGTGTGTGTGTGTGTGTTTCATTATCAGTAGTAAGATACATATTTTATTGACTGCTGTGATATGGGCAGAGTTGTGAGACTCCCACTTTCTGTTTCTCTCTGTCTCTCTATGTCTGTCTGTCTGTCTGTCTGTCTGTCTGTCTGTCTCTGTTTGTCTATATCTATCCCCCCTGTCTCTCCCTCTTTCTTTCTTTCTCTCATTTGAACAAGATTAACGACTGCTTAGTAGGATGATTCATTTGGAACTGACACATACAATGACATACGATCAAGAACTGTTTTCTTCACTTATCCAGTTTGGTCCTAAGGTGCTTGTTGTGTCTTTTATTGTGTAATGGTTATGTCTTCGTGTGGTTATTTCATACTTCATGATATGTCTGTATCGTTAATTCATTCATTTAACTATTCTTTCCTGCTTGTCTAGGTAAACGTGATTTTATGTCAGTCATATCATGGTGTTTATGTGTAGGGGACGCTGTTGAATATTCTGGAATGTTTGGGCTTATTATCTGCGTCTTTTCTTTTACGTTAACCTGTGTCAGATATATGAATATTCCACGTGTCCATTATACGATGTTCTTCCATTTAAGTACTCATCGTATGCCAGTTATTTGTACCCTCCTTCGCTCGTTGGTGATAATACAAGTGACAGTTGGCCAATCAAATTGTTCGGCTCAAAGTTTGACCACGTGACATCAGATAGGGCTCATGTTATTCACCAATGGTCGAGCATCTCAGTGCTTCAGCCCTCCCTGTATGAGGAAGTGACGTCAGAATGTAGACCTCCACGCGAGATGGATCTCATTGTACTTCAAATGGTGGATTTGTGGTCGACTGATTTATGCGCATTTCTACAATTAAGACTTTCTTTACGCCTCGAAATTTCGACTGAGGCCTAGCTTTAGTGCCAAAATGCACCAAGGCACAGGGTATTTTGGATTTATATATCAAATTCTGTTTTGCTTGGTTTATTCGTTTATTATTTTTGTCCGTTACCAAAGTTTGGCTTTGTGTCAGTCATTCCAGGTTATGTAATTATGCAGGCATGTTCCCGTTGTGATGTTTATGTCTTTATTCTTTCCACCTGGTTTAAAGAAGCATACATATCTTTGCACATAGTCTCACTTTTATTTTGTTTGTGTGTTGTAAAATAATGCGCGTCCAAAATCTGTTCGAGCATATATTCAGCGGTTTCATGTCTGTATATGTCATTTTGGTTTACAAAATCCAATACGCATTGTGCCCAAATGTCTGAAACGAAACATGCTTATTCAAAAATATTGATTTAAGTAAACTGTTTCTCTCTGATCTCCACCCCCCTCGCCCCCCTACCCGCCTTTTCTGTCTTTCTCTCTCACTCTCGCTTTCTCCCTCTCCTTCCCTCTCTCTTGCTGTATCTCTCTCTCTCGTTCACTCACTCAATTTATTTATTTATGTTTTATTATTATCATTTTATTAGTATTATTAATATTATTACTACTACCTTTTTCTATATTATAATTATTATTTATTTATTTATTTATGCAAGCTTATCTATTATTTATTCCCCCGTTTTTTATTTATTTATTTTTTTTTTCCTCAAGGCCTGACTAAGCGCGTTGGGTTACGCTGCTGGTCAGGCATCTGCTTGGCAGATGTGGTGTAGCGTATATGGCTTTGTCCGAACGCAGTGACGCCTCCTTGAGCTACTGAAACTGAAACTCACTCACTCTCTCTCACTCTCTCTGTCTCGTTCACCCTCTCTCTCTCTTGTTCACTCACTCTCTCTCTCTCTCTCTCTCTCTCTCTCTCTGTCTCGTTCACCCCCTCTCTCTCTGTGTCTCGTTCGCTCACTCTCTCACTTTTCTTTCTCTCTCTCTCTCGCTCTCTCAAAAATAAAAGCGGTTGAAGTAGAGGATAATGATGTATGACATTGGGCAGTACGGTACCTGCCAATCATCCTTCCCATGTGGGCCCGTGACAGACGTTCAAAAAGGTACCCCCCGTCCTCGGCTGAAAAATCCCCACGATGGTTCAAACCCATACGCCCCTAGTTGTTTGACAGTCTGTGTTACTGTCCTCAGTGTCACCAGGAAATGGTGATGTATTCAGACTTAGGTCAGTTTAACTTTGTACATAGCAGAATAGTATGAGGTTTTGTTACTCACGTGCATGACTGTTGCGTATGTACAAAACTATTTGTGAATTGTATGAGCAATACTTGAAATAAACAAATTTGTAAAAAGTCATTTTACATTTGATTATTTAATGAATCTGTGCTGCTGGTACGTAAGGAGTGTGTGTGTGTGTGTGTGTGTGTGGATGTTCTTTTATGGTTGTTGTTGTTGTTGTGAGCAGGGGGTTGTTGTTGTTGATGATGTTATTGTTATTGGGTTTGTGTGTCTGTCTGTCTGTGCGTGTGTGTATTGAAGAATACAGAAAACAGGATGTTATTTTGTCTCGGTTTGACCTCTTGTTCTCTCTCTCTCTCTCTCTCTCTCTCTCTCTCTCTCTCTCTCTCTCTCTCTGTCTGTCAACAATGACAAAAAAAGATCGATGCAATTACGAAATCCCGCAGTGGCTTGGTCTTCGGTGAAAAAAATATTCCAGGGGTCCACATGAATCACGTTTGTGCATGGACACACACACACACACACACACACACACACACATACACATACACAAACACAAACACACACACAAATATCCCCGCTCGCACACGCACCCGCCTCCCCCCAATTCCCTACATCCTATGCCTTCCTCCCACCCCCTCAAACACATACACACACATACTCGCGCGCGCAAAACATGTCGTAACCATCTTGTTTTATCAACAACACTGAGCTCTCAAGGTGATTTTTAAAAGAGAACCCTTAAAGTAATATGTTTTTCTTCAAAACAGTTCAAAATAGCACTGACAATGCGAGCCATCGTGGCTTCCTGTCTACCATGTCAACAGGAACTTACCAGAAAAGGAAAGAATTACAAATTCTGGACAAAACACATTCAGTGACAAAAAATACACCGATGACGTGTTTACTGCATATGAATATTTTAATGTGGACACTGAATTAAGTAGAATGAACATAAGAGAAAAACTGAATCGACCGTTTCACTGAGTTTTGGTCAACCTTGTCGAAGCCGGTCTATGCAGATCTTGTTTGTTTTTTTATGTTCGCAATTAAAAGAAAAGAATTCTAGACAGAACACATACAGTGACACAGACTACATCATCGTCGTGTTTACTGTATGTGAATATTTCAAAGTGGATACTCAGTTAACTAGAATGAACATTAAAGAGAAACTGAATCGACCGAGTTGTATTTTCCCGACGATTGTAACTAAATTTGTACATCTTTCTAGATCCAGAGAAGACGGCAAAATGTTGCAGTGTGATTGATGTGATGTCAACGTCTCCTTTACCGCGGACTTTAAAGGATTCTTAAATGCCCAATATAATTGAAACATGATTTAAACAGCGTTATCACTTCGAAATCCGCAATCGGTTTATCGCGCTTAGTGCAATGACTAAAACAATTTCTTCCTAAACGAGCATGCTGGGTTCGAATCTGCGCTCAGGCCCTTTTTTTTTCCTTTTTCTTTTTCTTTTTACCCGAAGCTTTATGATAACAAATACAGAACACGTTTTAACGATTATATTTCTTTTTTAAGTGAAACACAAGTGCGTCTTGAAGGCCTTGCCTCTCTTGTTTATATAGAAACGGTATTATCAACCCTTTTTTTTTGCATGATATATTTGAAAGCTAGGGACATTTTTTTTCCAATTCTATGTTCTGCGCCTCATACTCTGTACCTTGTAATGAAATCAACGAGATTGGTGACTTCTTCTTCCTCTTCTTCTTCTCCTCCTCGTCCTCCTCCTCGTCCTCCTCCTTACGCTGCTGGTCAGGCATCTGCTTGGCAGATGTGGTGTAGCGTATATGGATTTGTCCGAACGCAGTGACGCCTCCTTGAGCTACGGAAACTGAAACTGAAACTGTTGTGGTTGGTTTTCTGCCCCATTATCTGTTGCCATGGCATTGGTCCCACACGGCTCATCCCCAGTCCCCCATAGTTCCAGCCACACACGGGCCCGTCTGTCGTGGTGCCAGCGTCAGCAGGCTGCAGGGGACAATCTGTATCAAGAAAATGTCTGCATTAAGTCGCCAGGAGGCCTGACACGCCAGAGGTAGCCTGCACTCCAGTCACTACGGTGGTGTTCAGCATTGCCTGTTCTGGTTTCATGTCCTTGGGGGCCCACATACAAAGCCGCCCCCCCCCCCCCCCCCCCCACCGACGACAATAGTCTATTAATAAACAGAATTTTGCCAGAGGACAACACTGCCGTTGCCACATGTACTATATCAGTGCGTCAAGTGCGTGCTGCACACGAGACTTTGGTTCATCATCTCATCCGAATGACTAGATGCTCAGTTTGATATTTTTCTGTCAAACGTGGTCGAAAGAGCGAGAGCGGTATTCGAACCCAGACCCTCACTGACACTGTATTGGCAGATGACCGTCTTAACCGTTCTGCCACCTTCCTTCGCTGGTGCAGATCGTCCGCTGACTACAGACGTGCGTCGCGTGGAGTATGATGACAGCATGCGTCTTAGCCCCGCCCTTCCAGCTCAGCACCAATGAACTGTCAGTTTGCCAGGGATAAAACTAAACCTGGAATCGGTTTGCTACGTCTGTGTGCACTCTAGCCATAATTATCCATTGATGTCTCCATGCTCTTTCCGGCTCTTGGTTGCTGTGGTAGTTGTTCTCTGTGTTGAACCTGTTTCTGGATCTTGACAATGGCACGGTTGTAAAGCAAGAGCACATCTGATGTAGGTATCTTCATTGTGGAAACACCCTTTATTGTTCAAAAGGTTGATCAAAGCCATCAACAGATACAATAGTCTGTAGTGGTCACAGATAAAGATGTGGAACTGCTTTCTTCATCCACGCGGAGACTACTTCAAGATAATACAAAAATGAGTTGCACTCATTTCTTGACTGAAGATTTCATGAGCACGTAGTGTTTATTTTCCAACTGAATAACTGGTCGTCATTTGTGTATATTATGCTGTATTTTGCAAGGACTCATGCTACGAAATGATCTTTAGATGAGGGTGGTTTTATTTTTATCTGAGTCAAGACGTTATCTCTTCCAAGTAAAGTTTAATATTGCAAGAACGTTGCTTCTGTTGATAACCTTTCTGAAGACCACCGTGTTTCTCTTCTCTTGCCAACGTGTAAACTGCACCTCTGGGAGAAACCTTATGCTTAGTTGTTCCACAGCACTGTGCACAGCTGACAGACCTTGTTATGAATTTTTGGAGTTAAGAACCATGAAACATGGCTGAGTCTTCAAATATGACGACAACTTCACCCAGTATTGACAGTGGTATTTTACAAAACGATTTTATATACAGTCAGCAAGCAGACTTTGAAATCGACAAGATCGTCTCATATTTGGAACAGATGACCGCTTTTAATTTGCCAATAGACATGTACGCTGACCATTTCCCAGCTTACACCAGGGCAGGCTCATTACAGCAAGGTGAGTTTTCGTGTGACAACATCCAGGCAAGGGACACAAACATGTCGACCCGTCTTCAGACAGAACACCTGAACACGTGTCAGGCTGCTCTTGTGGGGCATCAGTCGACACGCTCTTTCCATCCCAGCGGTGGATGCGCTCAGCACAGTGCTTGGCTTCAGCAAGATGGGTCGGCTAACTCCTCACCCAACTACGACCACTTGTCGCTTCCTTTGTCGTCACCACAAATGACCTACAGTGCTGAGGCCCTGACCACTAGTGACCATTTCCCCGACTGTCCTGCTCTATCTGCCCACACTGTCACCCAGCCTGATGGTGGCTATGTCCACTCTCCACCCGTCATTTCCTCCACTGCGATCTACCGCCCGGGTCACGGTTGTGCAGAGTCAGCGGGCAGAAAGGATTTCCTTTTCTCAGCCTGGGGCAGCACACCTGTGGTCCCGCGTGACGTCACCACCAGCAGTGCCTTGACGAAGGCCACACTCCACGACCACAGCCAGTCCCCAGCCTGCACGGGGCCAGCTGTGTGCACAGAAACACTGACAGCACGCAAGAGAAAAGAGAAGACGAACGTCAAGGTCAGTGGGCAGAAAAGCGACAAGTCAGCCGACCGTTCGGTGAAGGGGAAGCCATCCGTGTCCTATATCGAGCTGATCGGCAAGGCCATCCTCAGCAGTCCCGACAAGAAGATGATTCTGCAGGACATTTACAGGCACATCATGGCCACGTATCCCTACTACAACAACAAGGACAAGACGTGGCGAAACTCCATCCGACACAACCTGTCCCTTAACGAGTGTTTCCAGAAGTGTGGCCAGACAGGGAACGGCAAGTGTCACTTTTGGAGGATCCACCCCAGCTGTGTAGAGGACTTCGCCAACGGGGACTTCAGACGCCGACGTGCCAGATACCGTGCTCAGCATAACAGACTCATCACTGCCTCCTATGTCGGTGGCACCTCCCAACGCTACCACTGCTGCAATGCGGACACTGTCAGCACAGAACTGGCTCGTGGACACGGTTTTGATGCCTGGCACATGATGGGAAACAATCATTCCGCTGCACCTTTTCTGGGCTATGACATCAATGTTGCTTCTATGACACCGCTGAACACAGCACGTGGGGTTGGTATTGTAAATGACGCTATAGGTCATCCTCTCGAGAACAAAACATGGTCTTGCGGAGCGGGTTTAGCTCCTCGTCCGTCGCTTTCGTACCAGCCCATGTACACACCTGTCGGTGTTCCCCCAGAGTCGTCCAGTCCCTTCCCTCCACAAGAGTCACCCATGTACGTTCCTCAGCAGAGACGGTCCCGTCCGTTAGAGGCTAGAGATCAAACCTGCCAGTTCTCTTGGTTAGCCTCTGACAACTTTGGATTCGATGTGCCCAACCCCAACACAGGAATGGAGTACCTTTCAGACGCCTACAGGCTGGACAGCGAGTCTGACATTTCCTCCAACGATCTGCATCCTGTGGTAGCACCCTTCAACGCACCACAGCTTCACTGTTCAACAACACCCAGCTTGCTCTCCAATGAAGCTCAATCATTTCAAGACGTGACTTTCTACTGCTGAGAACATCCCTCATAATTCAGCCCTCCACCTCACCTCACCTACGCCTGTTGCCCCGCCTGGGATATAGGCCGCCAACAAATCATCTTGTTCTTTCTAGGCGTGTTTGTAGCAGTGTTGTTGTTTTTTTCGACAGAGACGGGTGTTAGCCCCTCGTCCAACTCTCCTCCCTTTGCTTCCGGGCTTGGGACCGGCGTAGACCCTCACAAGGCCCTTTCGGTCGACTGAGCATGGACATGATGGTATGAAACCTTCCTAACTCTAACTCTACCGGGCTGACGTTCTGTTCAGACAGTACTGATGTCTGCCACCTTCCTTCTGAATATTGATGTGTGCATTCGCTTCCGGTGTTCTTCAAGTAAGGTTTGAACGGCTCACGTGGGAATGTTTAAGTTTCCTTGACAGGACTGAATGCGGTGAGGTAGATCCATATACGCTACACCTCATCCGCTAGGCAGATGTCTGACCAGCAGCACAACACAACGCGCTGGTCATCCTTGAGTGCATGCATACAATAGGTGCACTTCAAACGCTTTAAATGCAATTGAACTTACTTATCGTTTATCAGCATCTGAAATGTGTAATATTGTCGAAAGAAATATGCTTAATTCCTTTCTGTCTTTTGAAGTTAACACTTCTGCCTTATCAAATGCTAAAAGAGCTGGCATGGCTGTTAAGAGCATGGCTTTTAGGTTATTACTAAGTGCCCCATATTCCAAATATTGTGAAAATATTGAATACATTTCCAAGGGTCGTTTAACGGTAGAACACGTTTTAACCCCCTGTTTAGAAATGAAACCTTTTATACCCCCAGAAATTATTGAGCACGTGTTTCAAATGTTTATTTCTTTTTTAAGTTATGTATTTCAAAATGTTTTTTTTCTAAATATTTTTAAAGTTAGCTAGTTATGTGTTGAATAGTCCAGTTAGCTGTTTATTGCAGGTCCCCACATCATCCTCGTTTTAGATAATGATCTATAGAAGTATTGCATACAATATTTGATTAGTGATTAATTTTCTGTCCTGATCCCGCTTCCCCCATCCCCCATCTTATACACACCCTTCCAATATTATGTTTTTCTTTCTCCAATCACTGACACTCACCCTCTCCATTTTACATTTTGTACTCTCTCTTTGTGGGATTCGAACCCAGACACTGCAATCGCAGATAAGCGATTTAACCACTCTGGCGCCTTTCTCCTCAATTTATGTTCAGGAAGGTGTTTCTGTACAGGGAATGTGTGTGTGTGTGTGTGTGTGTGTGTGTGTGTGTGTGTGTGTGTGTGTGTGTGTGTGTGTGTGTGTGTGTGTGTATTTTAATGATATTTCAGGCATGTTTCGATAAACTGATGTTTTTTTCTTTTTTTTATCAATAAAATAAAGAAAAACAATTATCATTGGTGGTTTTTCTATAATTATAAATCAAGCACTCTGATTTTGTTTTCTCTTATTTTATTTTTATTTTATTTTTTTTTTACTTTATTGGTTTTATTTTACAGGTTTTTTGTTGTTGTTTTGTTTTTTGTTTTTTTCTCAAGGCCTGACTAAGCGCGTTGGGTTACGCTGCTTGGCAGATGTGGTGTAGCGTATATGGATTTGACCGAACGCAGTGATGCCTCCTTGAGCTACTGATACTGATACTGAAAACTGCGAGTTTATGGTCATTTATACGTGTACCCTTTTGAGAAATTTTGTTGCTGCTGCTGCTGCTGCTGTTGTTGTTGTTGTTGTTGTATATGTACTTTTTAGATTACTGCGTTAGAATTATTTTCTTAATCTATTTCTGTCACATAATTTACGAACCTGAATGGACATCCTCAGTAGGATCGTCATAACCTTGCTGGTGATTAGTGCTGAGAAGAAAACACATCTCGAATAAATTAATATAAAACTTGTGAAGGGTGTGTAACTTTTTTTTTTTTTTTTTTTTTTTTTTAGCTACATCTGGGACATGACTTGTCAATATTTTGAAGTTTGATTTTTGTTTTGTTTGTTTGTTTTTGTGAATCTGTGTGAGAGAGAGAGAGAGAGAGAGAGAGAGAGAGAGAGAGAGAGCGTGTGTGTGAGTCTGTGTGCGTGTGTGTATGTGTGTGTGCGTGCGTGAGTGCGTGTGTGTGTGTGTGTGTGTGTGTGTGTGTGTGTGTGTCCATGTGTGTCTGTGTCTGTGTGTTAGAGGGATGAGGGATGCTAACGTCATACTGTTGCGGTCAAGCAGAAAGCTCAAAACAAAGCACAACAAAAAACAAACAAAACACACACACACACAAAAAACAACAACCCAGAAACGTTTGTGCAGGAAACAGGAAACAAATGTTTGCACCGCAAACGTACAGAGAGGTCGAGACGTATTTGGACTGTTGTTGTTGTGTGCGTTTGTGTGTGTATGTGTGGAGGGGGGCGGGGGGGAGAGTATTGATAGTGTGCGCATGTGATTACGCGCGCGCGTGTGTGCGTGTATGTGTGTGTGTTGTACTGGTTTCGTTTGACTTATTGGAATGAACTTGTGGTTTAATGTATATGCATTGTTATTCTTGTATCTTCCACGCCCCAAAAAGGGCAAAATGATTAAATTTCGTCGAATCTTTGAATAGTTGCTTGTTTGGTTTCGCTCCTTGACTGATCTGATATTGTTGACGTCAATAGGATCCGTCTCATGTAGTGGACGGTACAATGTGTTTGGTTGTTTTTTTTATAATTTTTTTTATTTCAGATGATTGGTTCTTTAAACTGTAATCAGGAGCTTCTAATACAGTAGATGGTAGATTCTTTGATTTATTCCTGATAATAGATTCTCTAGATTAACAATAGGGGCTTCTAAATTAGTAGATGGTAGAATGTTGGATTTATTTCAGATAAGTGGTTCTTAAAATTGTCATCAGGGACTTATAGATTAGAAGATGGTAGGTTTTGTTTTTTAAAATCATTGTGGATAATTGGTTCTTTGAATTGTCAATAGGGGCTTCTAAATTAGTAGGTAGTACAATGTTTGATTTATTCAAGATGATTAGTTGATTAAATCGTCGTCATTATGGGTTTTTAATACAGTATATGGAGTTGTTGTTTTTTAATTTATTTCACGTCATTTATTCTTCCAGTAGAAATCTGTTTAAGTTTATGGCCAATTTTTTGTTCAGTTTTAGAGTTACTTCCGATGAGGTTCTAAAGCATGGTTATGTGATCTCCGATATACATCTATTAATCGTTGTCATAATGGGATCTGTGAACTTCTATTCACATATAAGGTCAACAGAAAGTGAATTTTTGATACTAGGAACAGAGTTTGTTTTATTTTACTTTTTTTTCTTTTTTTTTGTACGCGTCTGGGTCTGTTTAGTTGTTGTTTTCGGGGAGGGGGGGGGGGCTGGTTTTCTTTGTTTGTTTGTTTTCTGGTTAGCTTTTTGTTTGTTTATTGTTTTGTTTTTGTTTTTTGTTGTTTTTGTTGTTTTTTTTGGTGTGTTTTTTTCTTTTTTTGCTGGTGTTGTTTTCCAATCTGTATGTCAATCGTGAGCCCAGTAAAGAAAAATCATCTGTGTTGTGTTTTAAAGTGTCTTTTTTTTTCCTCCATGAGGATATTCATCTTTTTTTTCTCCTCCATGAGGATATTCATCATTTTCTCCTCCATGAAGAAATTCATCATTTTTTCCTGTTCATCATTTTCTCCTCCATGAAGAAATCCATCATTTTTTCCTGTTCATCATGTTTTTCCTACTTCAGGATATACATCATTTTTGTCTTCCCTGAGGATATTCATCATTTTTCCTCCTTCAGGATATACATAATTTTTTTCCTATTCATCATGTCTTCCGGTTCATCATTTTTTCCTCCTTGAGGATATACATCAATATACAGACTTTTGCTTTGGTTTGATTTTTCTTGTGTGTGTTTTTGTTGTTGTTGTTGTTGTGTGTGTGTGTGTGTGTGTGTGTGTGTGTGTGTGTGTGTGTGTGTTGCGCGCGCGCGTGTGTGTTCTTTTTTTTTTTAATTCCTGTTTTTCATCTTCTCCTTTTTGGTCACCAGTATAACTGCCTGTTTCTATGTGTTATTTGCCAGGATGACCTGTCGCGTAGACCTTGTCATTTTTTTTTGGGGGGGGGTGCAATTGCTGTATCGTTATACTTCTTTCTTTTTCATCCGGGTGGTGTCAAATTTAGCGGAATGATGCCTTCGAAAGTGCGAGCAAACTTTAATGTGGGAATTGGAGGTTCGGTTACTGTGTTGTCATTGCAGTGGGGTATGTTTTCTGGCTTATGGACTCTGCCTTTCGCTCTTTTTGTCGCAACGGATTGTGTGTGTGTGTGTGTGTGTGTGTGTGTGTGTGTGTGTGTGTGTGTGTGTGTGAAATTCGGGCTGCTTTCTCTGGGAAGAGCGCGTCGCTGCAGTACAGTGCCACCCATATTGTGCGGGGGTTTTTGTTGTTGTTTTTTTGTTTGTTTTGTTTTTTGTTGTTGTTTTTTTTCCTTTTTTTTCTTTTTGTTGTTGCTGTTGTTTTGTTTCTTTGTTGTTGTTGGTTTTTTTCTGTCTGCAAGTATTTGCTTTTTACTATCCAAATGAATTTGTGCGCATATTTTTTTTTTTTGCCAGATACAAGCCGTCTGTTGATGAGGGTTCTTTTACGTGCGTCAAGTACATGATGCACATCAGACATCGGTTTATCGTCTTTAAGAAAAAGAAAATAATCTTCATGTGTAGTGTGTATGCTTGTGGGTAGGTGTTTACCCTGTGTGTGAGTGTGTGTGTGAATGTGCGCGAACGCGTGCGCGCGCGCGTGCGTGCGTGAGCGCGGGTATGGTATGATTGTTTATTTGTAGTATTGTCTTAGTGTGTATAGATGCATATGATTTCTTTTTAGGGTTTTTATTTTTTAAATTTCTGTTCACGTACTGTTGTATGTTATTATGCATAGTTGTAAATATATTGTTTCGCGTGAGGCGTTTAAAGTCCATGATGTGGGGACTTTTACGCCGTATAATCACTTTGTTGCTGTTGTTGTTCTTGTTGGTGGTGGTGGTGGTGGTGGTGGTGGTGGTGTGTGTGTGTATGTGTTGTTGGTGGTGTGTGTGTGTGTGTATGTGTGTGTGTGTGTGTGTGTGTGTTTCATGTGCGTGTGCAGAATGC
>NC_134880.1:22334745-22337245 GCF_041734735.1 Babylonia areolata
GTTGTTGTTTTTTTTGTTTATTTGTTTCCTTGACGTAGTCTGTCAATATGTTCTGACTGGAACATTATCATTGATTGGACAAGGCGTTTTTCAGCTTCATGGTGGTCATCTGCGCACATCCGTCCCCCGGCAGAAAATGTCCCGAACACTGTCAAGTCTGAAACAGCAGTGCTACAGATAGTCGTAGACCTGTCATCGTGAACTCGATGATGATAAAGGAAATGAAAACATGTCGATTAGAGCCTGCTGGATGCAAATGACCATCTCATGACGAATCATCATCATCATCATGATGAGATGCTGATATGATGAGGATTATTATGAGGAGGAGGATATCAAGCTCGTAGTTATTTCCACAACGTCTGGAGACAGTGAGCAATTATGCCTACTGTGAATGAAAAAAAAAGTGTTCTGTCCACTTTTGGCAATGCCAACAGAAGGTTTCATGTATGCGCCACACAACAATCGTCGCTACCCACTTTTGGCAATACCAACAGGTTTCATGTATGCGTCACACAACAATCGTCGCTACCCACTTTTGGCAAATAACATCAGAAGGTTTCATGTATGCGTCACACAACAATCGTCGCTACCCACTTTTGGCAATACCATCAGAAGGTTTCATGTATGCGTCACACAACAATCGTCGCTACCCACTTTTGGCAATGCCATCAGAAGACTTCATGTGTGCGCACACCATCACGTGGACTGCCGCCACAACAAACTAGCCCTTTCCGATGCGTGTGCAGCAGGTGACGAAATGTTTCAGGACAAAACGCAGGCACTGCCAGCAGCACGGGGGGCGGGGTTCGTTCCGTGATGTTTGGCTCTGCGAGTATCCCGAGGTGATGAAGCCTGACTCTGGACTGTCTCCAGGGATGCCGTCACTGGCCACGCTTTCTGACGCTCTCCTCTCTGCTTTCAGCAACTCCCTGGAGGAGCTGTCGTCTTCAGATCTTCCGCATGGAGCAATGGCTTCCACTCTGGGCACAGATGGCTCTGCGACTGTGTGGTATTCTGTTGTATGACAGGGCTTGACGTCATCAAGAGGGGAAACAACCGACTGTACTGATATGTGGTTTTCTGTTGACAGGGAAGGGTTGACATCGTCAAGACGGGACGCAATTGACTGTTCTGACGCGTGGCTTTCTGTTGACAGAGAAGGGTTGGCGACATCAAGACGGGATGCAATGGACTGTTCTCCGGATGTGTAGCTCCGTGCCGACAGAGAGCGGTTGAAGACAGCAACATGGGGTTCAGATGGCAGCTCCTGTGAACTGAACTGGCGCACAGCAGGAGACTGCGCGGACTGGTATTCCTGTGGATCGGGGGAAGGCAGTCCTAGAGAGACCTCATGACCCGCCGTGCCATCTCCCGGACGTCCTCGCCTCGCTTCTTCAGGGATGCTGCTGAAGAGCTTCTTGAGCTGCTGGAGCACGTGCTCCGACATCTCCCAGTTGTCCTGGAGCTGTATGCCTTTGAAGGCCCTCATGACGGCGCTGTGCCCCACGTGGCTGCCCGTGCTGACCCTGACCAGGTTGTTGGGCATCTTCTCCAGAATGGCCAACTGCCCGGACAGGTTGCCGAAGGAGGTGGTGTAATAGTAGTGCTCGCTGTACAAGATGAACATGGCGGCATCGATGGCCTCTTCCAAGTTGACGATCAAAGGTCTTCCGATCATGGAAAATTCCTCGAAAGTGGTGATCTTCAGAGGTGGGCGTAAACGGATCCGTTCTTTCACCATCTGGCAGAATCTCGCTGCAGCAATGAAGTCATCGTCGCTGTGAAAGACGATGGCATCGTATGGAAAGTTAGGAGTCTGGGAAGCCATTGTAGCGAAGAGGTGGGGGTGTGGGGGTGGAGGTGTAAACAAAAGGTCAAATCAAATCAAATTATGGTGCTTAGATCCTCACCGACCACTAAGCGCATCTCAAGGCTATCGCCACGTCTGCGTCTACTTCAAGTCAAGGGCAAAAATGTGCACGAACGATAGACGTTCACACAGTTCCTGAATGAACAGAAACCTGTGAAGAGCCAAGGATGACGGAGGAGTGAGGAGCACAGCCAGAGAGCTGCTCAGCACGTGACATGCGTGTAACACTGCTGCCACTGTGCGGCCCCACAGAAGGAAGCGAGGTGTTCCGGGTCAGAGTGTGACACCGATCACTGGGTGCAGTTGTCTCCCCGTCTCCGCCACCACTGGACCTCGTAGGACTGAACGCAGCCAGGAAAACACATGGGGCTCCTGCACCATGACAACAGAACACGCTGAAGAAGAACAAGAACAAGAACAACAGCAACAAAACCAACAAGGAGAAGGATAAGAAGGAACAGAAGGAGGAGGTGGGGAAAAAGGTGGTGGTGGCGGTTGTGGTGGTGGTGGTGGTGGTGAAGAAGAAGAAGAAGAAGAACAACAACAACAACAACAAGATCATGAAAACAAGAACAAGAAAGAGGAGATAAAGAAGAAGGAAAAGAAGAGAACAAGAAACAGAACAGA
>NC_134880.1:22342245-22364745 GCF_041734735.1 Babylonia areolata
ACACACACACACACACACACACACACACACACACACACACACACACACACACACACACAGAGGAAGAGACAGACAGACAGACAGACAAACAGCCAGGCAAGACAGAGACAGAAACTGACAAACAGACAGACAGACAGACAGACAATGAAACAAACAGAGAGGGAGGGAGGAAAATGTGGAATTGCACTGACAGGTAGAGAGACAAAGATAGAGTTGGGGGGTGGGAAGGAAAGCTGGATGGAAGGCGACAGTGACCACTGATTGACAATCAACTGCTTTCAACTGGCTTTGGTCAACAGAAGCTCTTAGGGGAAAGCTGTATTAACTCTCTCCATACGAACGGTGAAAGAGACGACGTTAGCAGCGTTTCACCCCAGTTACCATCATCAAAATATTGCAAGCGGAAGGCTCTTATACTGAAGAGGTGAATGTTTACAAAGAATACCACAATTCTGACGACGGAAGCTAAAGGTTAGGTCATTCAAACACCCACTGGACATCCGAAGGGTCTGTGTAGAGGAGAAGAGAGGACTGGCCGTACTGAGTGAGTTAGCAATGGTTTCTCCAGTGCAATGGGAAATCATTTACAGCTTAGTCTTTTGTAAAAGGCTATGACTCTCAATCTGTGAGGCAAATTCATAGTGCTGCAGACTTGAGGGCTAGTTGGCCTTTGTGAACCATCCCAGTGCCGACTGTCCTAAAGCCCTCTTAGCCGAGAGAGTGGGGATGTGACTTGGGCAATACACTCTCCACTATGATCAAATTGCCTTCTCTGCTGTTCTAATGGTCATAGTCGGACACGACTGACTTGATATCATACGGGAGGAGGAATTTTGTTTAATGTCCCGTCACACATATCGGTGATTGAAGACATTTTGTTAAAGTATTTATGGATACATTTGAGTGTTATCCGTTAGAAGGGGTGGGAGATGTGAATGAATGGAGGGTTGGGGGAAACTGAGCAAATGAGGATGAAATGTGGGTGAAATTTGAGAAAAAAAAATCCAAATACAATTACAGGAAATTACTTAAAGGACTTCGTAAAAGAGAAGTCGTTAAACTGACAAGTGAAACAACTGATAATGAATGCAAAAAGTAAAAAACATCAACGTTCTCAGTCACTTGTGAAGACACACTTTCGTGTACATAAGGCTTCATCAAGCTACAGTCAAAAATTATATGCTCAATTGTCAGGTTACTAAAGCATATGCATACGGGAAATATCATACTGGAAAGGTGAGAGGCTGAAGTTGATTTTCATATGGTGTGTGTATACGTGCGTATGTGTGCGTGCATGTTACTCTGTGTGTGTATGTGTGTGTGTGTGTGCGTGCGTGTGTGTGTGCACGCGCATTCTGGGGTGTCCATCTAACAAACGAAAAGATTATTTTGAGGAGCAACATTACTGCATTGTCTGTTTATTTATTGTTCACCACAAATCATATGTTATGGGTGATATTGCGCTTCCAACCAACCTGGCAGTCACGAAGCGAAGACAGAGAGAGACAGACAGAGAGAGAAACAGAGAGAGTGACACAAAGAGAGAGACAGAGAGGGAGAGGCAGAGAGAGATTTCTAGGGATATGATGATTTCTGGGGATGTGGATTCCCCCTCCCCCTTTTTTTTCATTGAAGGGAGATAATCAGGACAGTGACAATATCAGACGGAATTTCATTGATAGCCTCCCCTACATGCAGTTTGCTTTCCACGCGCTGACTTTCCTTGTCTCTCCATTACACACACACACACACACACACACACACACACACACACACACACACACAAGTTCAGTCAAAGGTAACTGGTTGGACATTATTTCTTTTGTTTTGTTCTGAGAATTTTCTAACTTTACATAACTTTGGAAGTAACCTTGTAATATTCTGACACCGAAACAAAATATGATTTCGTGTGATTTGTTTACCACATACGCAATAAACGTTTTTGCTAAACTTTTTTCTTGAAAGAGTTCATTGTTATACAGTACACCAAAGAGGTTACTAGTCTATGATAGTACGATGGGAAATCCATCATTCTGCGTTGGGTAATTTCGGTTGTAAAGTCCTTGTCCTTTTGGTGTGAAATCCTGTCATCAGCATCAGCCTAACGTCTGTTCCATATTGAAGACTCGAGAAGAATGTAACATTCTGGAATTGATTGTTGGATGACTATTTCATATGAATTCTCTATTCTTAGTGCACCCCCTTTTTTTCTTTTTTTTTCTTTTTTTTTTTTTTTTTTTTTTTTTTTTTTTTTTGCTGCTCTGTCGGCCATTTCATTTCCTTTTATACCAGTATGAGAGGGTACCCAGCAAAATTCTCTGGTTGTGCCTTTGGCTCATAGAATGTGCAATGGATAATATATTTTAAAAATAAGGTCTGGTCGAGTTTTTATATCTAACGATTCTAATGCTTGTAAGACTGATTTTGAGTCAACCTTTAAAACTACTCTGAAAATAGTTAAAAGGGGATTTATCATATATTAATGTGTGTGTGTGTGTGTGTGTGTGTGTGTGTGTGTGTGTGTGTGTTTGTTGAAGTAAGAGAGAGACTTCCGAGAACGTGCTGAAGTTGTCAACAGTGTTGTCAGTGCTAAATGTGCACACGAGTTTGATGAAAACACATAATTATTCACCTTGGCAATGTTATACATTTTCAGCAGTGCTCGTTGAAATACAGAAAACACGTGCAATTTAGTGAACACATGCTCATACCACCGAAACGCATCGGTTTTTTTAAACACAGCAAAAAAACAAAAAAAAAGAAAAGAAAACTACGGGCCCGCGCTCAGCGGAGATGCAGCCGAGTTAAAGACAAAAAATACCACACACGCACACACACACAAATCGACACTTGAACTGGACGCGATGGGAAAACGTGAGAGGTGCAAGAGGGTTTGTGAGCGCATCTAGATGCCTTCAGACTTATGAAACAGCTGTCGATTTCTGGCAGAGAGAGGACACGAGCTCTCAAGGCAATGGCAGAAGCAGCAGAAAAGAGTTCCAGCTGGATCTGGTCGAGGACGAATAAAGTAACCTTCCCTACTCAAACTAGGCGGTACGATGGCTCAGTGGTTAAAACGTCAGCCAGAGAAGGTGACTCAGTCCTGAAGTGGCGACCGCCGTGGAGGCGCGGGTTCGAACCTGCTGAAGACCAAGGGGGAAGAAAGGCGGCAAAACAAGGGCATCGAGGAGTCATGACCTGTCTGCGACCCGGCCACCTTAGAGTGTAAGGAGTTAAGGGCCGAAACACTTGACTGAGGGGGGCTTCTTCTCTGAAGACCTTGTCCTGCCCAGCTCTCCCTAGAGTTTCTTACCACGCGAGAGGTCGCCTGCCAGCTGAGAGAAACCAGTGTCGCGGGGCACTTTGTTCACACTGTCAGCACAACGTCACCAGCAAACCAAATGGAAGAGGCACCGCCTGAGCCATCGACACACAAGATGACGACACACCTAGCCTCTCCAAAGCACTTGGGGTCAATGAGAACATTGATACCACCAAGTTTTTTACCCTTCGCCAATCAAGTATAACAGGAAATTCCGAAGGAAAAATATTTGTTCAATCATTTTGCGTTGACAAAAGAAAATATAACTTTTCTGTCCGTGTTGTTAACATATGGAACTCACTACCACCCTCAGTTAAATTTGCAAAAGATACTAACAGTTTTAGAACTTTCTGGACTGCGTTCGAAAGTTTGGCAACATGTATGAATTTGATGAATAATTGCTTTGATATTTTTTTTAATGAGGCATGCAATGCAGACCAACAAAGATTATAAAAAGACAGGACGTTTATAGGCCGCGAGGCCTAAAGGCAAAAATGCCAGTCCTAACTACTACTACTACTGCCACTAAAGAACAATAGGTCATCATCTCCAGGCTGCGGACTGCACGCTTACCCACTTCTGGCTCACTACTACACATACAAGACAAGACATGGCGTGTTTATTTCAGGAAAAACCCCTGGGAGCACATGAAAATGTTACATAATTATTTCATGTCATGAAATACAGGATCAACAATTCCTGCACAGACGAATGCCCTGTTGGCCCAGGCGTCCAAAAGTAGTGCTTGGCCCTTCCTGCACTCCAATGTCAATTCTGGGACTATGTCCACATTTCTTACCCTTCCTTTCCTTCATGTGGCTGGCGGAGTGAATGTCCACGCCTTGTTGTACACACCACTCATTCTGTCTTGAGGGGAAAACTGTGGGAACAATTATTGTCAAGTCTGGCCCTATGCGTTGGACCTTGAAGAACAAAACTATGGGGTAGGGCGCAGTCCTTGCGACGGACTGCCGAGTTTCATCACTGCAACAAGCCATGACTATTCAGCATGGCAACTGGAACACAGAAGCAGAAGAAGAAGTCAGCTCGACAGTGCCAGAGCTCACGCGGTACACTTTACGTATGATTTCCAGAGAACAATGTGAACACTTTGCCCTGCTGGCGCGCAATGCCTTCAGATGTTAACCCCATGGAACATTATCACATGTGGAATGGCCTGGACAGGAGTTGTTACAATCCCTGCAGATGACCGAGCGCTTCTTTTTCTTTGTTCGTGGGCTGCGACTCCCACGTTCACTCGTGTACATACATGTACGAGAGGGATTTTATGTGACTGACCGTTTTTACCTCGCCACATAGGCAGCTACAGTCTGTTTTCGGAGACGACCTAACGTGAGCTGTTTCAGGCACTTCACGAAGAGCGGAACGACACAGGACTGGAACTCCCTCCAATATATGACAGTCGATTACAGCACCGCGGTCGGGCGCCATTGATGCAGTTTTGAACCCAGACCACTCAGTCTGTCCAAGCCAGCTTGCTGCTCGTCGTGCCTTCTGGCATGTAAGGCAGCAACGAAGAACCGCCACTCTGGTCTGTTTTGGTCTCTGAATGGTACGCCACGTGTTCCTCAGGCCGCTGAGTTCTCTCCTGGGACTGTTCTGCGCCAGCTGTTTATCCGATCCAAGACTTTATTTCCTGTGTCGGTTTTGCTGAGGAACGTGGTGTGTGGAACCACTGAAATATATATATATACATATATATATATATATATATATATATATATATATATATATATATATACAGTAAGCTCCCCCTTTTGATTCTGGGTCACATCAGAGGACCTACACCGGTGAGTGGGGTGGCGTAAAACTGCAGGTCATCTGCATCCTGCTTCTCCGTCCGACGGTCAGAATGGCTGAAACAAGGTGAGTGAACATTGTGACTGTTTTGTGCTTGTGACAAATGATGATGATGAGGAGGAGGAGGAGGAGAAGGAGGAGGAGGACGAGAAAGAAAAACGATGATGATGATGATGATGATGGTAACCATGATGATAGTAATGATGATGATGAGGAGGAGGAGGATAATAGTAATCATCATCATCATCATCATAACAATAGACATTATAATGATGATACCAATACTACTACTACTACTAATTATAATAATAAAAATAATATACATTTATATGGCGCTTAGTCAAACCTCTCAAAGCGATTTACAATAACACATCAGGCACAAAGCATACAACCACCCCCACCCCTCACACACACACACACACACACACACACACACACACACACACACTCACTCACTCACTCACTCACTCACTCATACACGCACGCATGGAGGATGTAGACGTTGACCCAATAAAAAAAACAACAACAACAAAACATATAAGTAACGGTGTGCTTTAATTGTGAAAGGACTTCTTGAAAAGGAAGCACATCGATCTTCACATATTACCCATTTATAGTTTCAAATCATGGGAACACAGAACTTTCATGATATCAAGTCTGAATAATCGGACTTTGAGAACAATGGTCTGGAGAATGTTAGGCTCCCGGGACGCAAGCTTTTCTTTCTGGGAATGTAAGGCCTAAGCGCACGTAAAAGAACCCACGGCAACAAAATGGTTGTCCCTGGCAAAATTATGTAGAAAAAATCCCCTTCCATAGAAAAAAAAAAAAACAAAAAAAACCCACTGCAGGCAGGAAAAAAAGAATTGGGTGGCGCTCTCAATGTAGCGATGTGCTCTCCCTGGTGAGAGCAGCCCGAATTTCACGCAGAGAAATCTGTTGTGACAAAAAAAAAAAAAAAAAGAGTAATACAATAATACAATACAAATTCTTGGTTTGGGGCTGGTTTACACATGCTTTCAGAATACGAGGCATTGACGATTATTTCAAAAGCTTAGACTAGAGCCATAAGGACTAGACAACATTATGAGGCGTAGTCGGATATGTTCACAATTCAGTAAGATACTCTCGATACCTGAACCTTCAAGCGACATTATTATGATTTGATACCTAGATCGAAACCAGTACAGCCTGGGGAATGATGTGCCCTGTGACACTCGAAGCTTTGAGATGTATGTGAATCATCCCTTGATGAAAACTGTCAGAAATGCGATCTAGAGTAATAGAATGAAAAGGTTAGACACAACAGAGATTTTTCCTTCATACATTTATAGATAGTTTTTTTTTTTAAGAAAGAAAGAAAAACACCCCTAGATTAATTCCTGAACGCACGGATGCCGCGGCATCTTCCCAGCTTTCGTTTCTATCCATATTGACGTGGAGATGGAAGAGCAGAGTATTCGTTTTCTACGTTTTCTAATCCCTTGGGGGGGGGGGGGGGGAATGTCGAGGGCAATGACAAATCATTTTCTTCACAAATCTGTTGCGTCAGAGCACTTGAGCCTTCTCTCGAGTTTCGTTTACGTAACCATGCGTTTCCACTTCTCCAACCCTCTCTCTTGCCCCCCTCCCCCTCCCCCCACCATGCCACCCATTCTTCTTGATCGCTCAATATCAAGACCACCACAGATCTCTCTCTCTCTCTCTCTCTCTCTCTCTCTCTCTACGCAGACGTTTCTCTGTCGTTGAAGTTGAGGGGGCCGGGGAAGGGTGGGGACGGGGAGGGACTGGGGGCGGAGGGAGAGGGGGTATAGGGAGGGGGGGGGGGGTGAACTGGAGGGAGGACAGTGGTAATCAAACCAATCTTCCGTCCCTTAACTGGCAACAACACACGACTGCAGATGTGTGAGAAAAAAAAAAAAAAAAAAAAAAGAAAAGGAAGAGAAAGGGGAAAAAGAAAGAGAAAGAAAGAGGGGCTGCAAATGCCACACCATCCTCTTCTATTGGCAAGGCATTCTGGGTCACGCGAGATTCTCGCGCTAAAAGCGAGGCCGGAAGTCAGGAAACGGAAATACCGGAGAGTTCCATTAGGGGAGATCATCAGTTTTTCTAGAGTTAACAGTCGTCGGGTTGTTTAGTTTGCGTTGTTGTCACTTGACCAGGTTTTATCGCTTCAAATTGACCCAAGATCGCTTTCTTTCGCGTGTGGGAGAATTGACGGCGCGCGCGCACGTGTGTGTGTGTGTGTGTGTGTGTGTGTGTGTGTGTGTGTGTATGCGTGCGCGTGCATGTGAGAGAAAGAGTGTGTGTTTGTATGTGCATTAGTGTGTGTGTGTGTGTGTGTGTGTGTGTCTGTCTGTCTGTCTGTCTGTCTGTCTGTTTGTGTCTGTTACTTGGGTTTCCATTGCTCTGGAAAATTATCTTAGCAAAGAACTCAGCAAGTACTTAAAGCAAAAGAATTCATTATCAAACAGCACGTGATCTGTCGCAAATAGATAAATGTGGGTGGACAAGGAATGAAGCTTTGTGTTGTTTGTTTTTTGTTTTGTTTTGTTTTGTTTTTTGTTTTAGCGTTGAAATGCATTATAAATGGACACAGTGCGTGCGTTCGTGTATGCGTGCGTTTATCCGTATTCCCTGTAATCTCTCACCTTCCTTTCCCAGCTCTGTGTGTGTCGCTCTCTGTGCCTCTGTCTCTGTCTCTGTCTGGCTGTCTGTCTGTCTCTCTGTGCCTCTCTCTGTCTCTGTCTCTCTCTCTCTCTATCTCAGTCTTTCTATCTCTCTCTGTCTCTCCGTGTCTCTTTTTCTCTCTGTCTCTTTGTGTGTCCCTCTCTCTCTCTCTCTTTCTCGTCTCACGTTCTGTCTCTGTCTCTCTATCTCTCTGCCTCTGTGTGTGTGTGTGTGTGTGTGTGTGTGTGTGTGTGTGTGTCTGTGTTTTTCTCTGTCTCTCTCTGTAGCTCTGTCTCTCTCAATCTCTCGCTATTTCTATCTCTGTCTGTCTCTGCCCCGCCCGGTCTCTCTCTCTCTCCCTCTTTCTCTCTCTCTCTCTCCGTCGTTCTGTGTCTGTCTCTCTGTGTCTCTGTCTCTCTGTCTCTGTCTTTTCCTCTCATCTTTTTCACTCTTTATCTGTCTCTTCTTTCTCACCTTTTCTTTATTTCTCTCTGTCTGTCTGTCTGTCTCTCTCTGAAAGAATAGGCCATGCCTAAAATCTTATTCCTTGAATAAAAAAACATTTTGAGTTCTCAGTTCTCTCTCTGTCTCTCTGTCTCTCTGTCTCTCTGTCTCTCTCTCTCTCTCTCTCTCTCTCTGTGGAAGAATAGGCCATGCCTAAAATTTGAATACTTGAATAAAAAAAAAAAAGTTTTCAGTCATTAGTTCTCACTCTCTCTCTCTCTTTTTCTTTCTCTCTCTCTCTCTTCCTTTTTCTTTCGCTCTCTCTCTCTTCCCCCCTCTGTCACTCTCGCTCTCAGTCTCTCTTTCTCCCTCTTTCTTTCTCCCCCCCCCCCCCCACTCTTTCTCTGTCTCACCCTCTCCCTGTCTCACCAGAAACTTTAAGGCATCGGTATTGCAAGGGACATGGCTGGACCGGACACAGACGGTACACACAGTGCAAAACACACGTTCATTCTGGACTTCCAAACTCCCACCTCCCACCACCCCACCCATTCACAGAACCATTGTGGCCAGTCTGATTCCTTCCTGCAACCCCACACCCCACCCTGCCCCCCTCCACCCCTCCACTCGCCGCCTTGTCACGGAGCGGTGAACGCGCCATTTACTGTTAGTCCATTACCAGGAGTGTGTGTGTGTGTGCTGTCGGCGGTCGGGTCGACGCTGCAGCTGCTAACTACCTAACTACCTACCTATCAAGCTACCTACCTCCTACATAACTACCTACCTACCTAAGTAACTAACCCCTCTGCTGCTGGTAGCAATAGGACTTTGCCGTTGCCTTTGCTTCTCTCTCTCTCTCTCTTGACACACCCCTGTCCCTGCTCCGTGTCCACCACTACCACCACCCCAGCTCTGAGTGTGTGTGTGTGTGTGTGTGTGTAGTGAGTGGCCTGATTCCTCCTCTTCCTGCCCTGCCCTGTGCTATCACCACATCACCCCCACCAACCTGGCACAAGCAAATATTTGCCGATTCCAGTATCACTGACCCACCCTCCGCCCCCCCCCCCAACACCCCCCCTCCCCAACACCGGAACCCCCGGACTCGCCCACACCGCCTCCCACCCCCACCCCCACCCCCCTCTTCCCCACCCCCCACCCCCATCCCCCCGCCAGGTCCCCACTCCCCAATCCCCCAACCTTCCCTCCACGACTTCATCCCTACGTTACGGAAGGGCTGGCTGCAAGTAGCAGTGGCTCATCAATTCAGCATCAGTTAGGGGTGAGGGTGAAGGGAGGGGGGTTGGGGGAAGGGTGTGTGTGGAGCGGATGGGGGGTGGGGGGGGGTGTGAGCGGGGAGTAGTCAGGGTGAAGCGACTGTTACTTGGTGGCCTGTACATGGATGGATCTCCTCCTCCTTCTCCTCCTCCACCTCCTCTACCACCTCCTCTTCCTCCTCCTCCACCTCCTCCTCCTCCTCCTCCTCCTCCTTCTCCAAGTATTATCAAACAAGGACTTTGGAAAAAAATGGGCGAAGAAGGAATGCAGTTTCCAGGCTTGGGAACTTCGCGTCGTGTGCTAAAAAAAAAAAAAAAAAAAGTAAAAATAAAAGCGGACCTGGTGTGTGTGTGTGTGTGTGTGTGTGTGTGTGTGTGTGTGTGTGTGTGTATGCGTGCGTTTGTGTGTGTGTGTTCGTGCGTGTGTGTGTGTGTGTGTGTGTGTGTGTGTGTGTGTGCGAGCGTGCGTGTGTGTGTTTGTCTGTGTGAATGTGTATGCGCGCGCGCGCGCGTTAAGGAAGGTTGTGGGGGTGGGGGTGGGGGTGGGGGGGGACCCTGAAAACAAATCTTTGTCGATGTTGGTCCCGTGTTGTTGTCGCCTGATGGAAACA
Source organism: Babylonia areolata (assembly GCF_041734735.1). Lineage (NCBI taxonomy): Eukaryota > Metazoa > Mollusca > Gastropoda > Neogastropoda > Buccinidae > Babylonia > Babylonia areolata. The sequence continues at coordinate 22,352,388 of NC_134880.1, forward strand.
CAGATCAGAAAGGGATTAGGCTCAACGCTGCTGCTCATAGTGTACGGCGGTGTTGATTTGTCATCAATGATTGTCAGGAGGGCAAGGTGGGGAGATGCGGGACGGTGGGGGGTGGGGCGAGGGGGTGTGGGGGTAGGGGGTGTGGGGGTAGGGGTTGTGGGGGGGGACGGAGGTGGGCGTGAAACGGTTGCAGCTTTCAAACGCCGCTGTATCAGAAGTGGGAAGGGCGTGGGGGGTAGGGGGTGGTGGGGGGTGGGGGTGTTCTTCCTGTGCTACCTGCCTGAGTTGCCCTTTCCTATCACTTTTGTCAATTTGCAGAACAACAGTGGAGGTGAGGTGGGGGGGTTGTGGGTCGTTTGCTCAAAGAATTTGTCCGCGCTTGTTTATTGACGTGCATTTTTGTGATTTTTATTTGCTCTTTGCCCGTGATAATTTTATTCGTAGCTAGGTGGGTTTGTTGGGTCTGTTTTTTTTCCCCCCTCCCCCTTTTAGCGTCGTCGGGGTGTGAAACCTGCCCCCCCCCCCCCCCCCGCAACGTCCCCCCCCCTGCCCCCCCCCCTCCCCACACACACACACACACACCTTCCACCTCCCGTGTTTTGTAGGGTTAATTGATTTCTCTTTTGGGTCGATATAGGATTGCTTTTTTATGGTAATGAGTTTTGCTGTTTTCTCCAGTCGTGTCCCTCTCTCTTCCCTTGTCAGGGACACCGTAAAGTCCTGTCAACAACAGGAGCCTGGGCGCGCATGCGTGTGGAGGGGGGGATGGGGGAAGGGGGGGGGGGAGGGATAGGGTGGGGAGGAGAGAGAGAGAGAGAGAGAGAGAGAGAGAGAGAGAGAATCAAATGTTTACATGGCAAGTTCAATATTGCTGATGATTTTCAAATGATTATACCTCGTGGTGTTTTTATTGTTACTGTTGTTGTTGGTGGTGGTGGTGTTTGTGTTTTTTTGTTGTTTTTTTTCGTTTCTTTATTTTCTTTCTTTCTTTTTAATTCTTCAAATAAACGCACCGTGTTCTCCCCCCTGACTGGGTGGGAAATGAGCACACAAATCGACGAAACAAACGTATTGGAGCTGAAGGGAATCTATCGAATGCGTAAACGGATTAACGAAAGAATGATTGCTATTTCTGATGCAGAGTAGGGATGGGGGTCGGGGTGGGGGGGAAGCAAAGTAGAATAAAGGAAACGAATGAAAACACTGTCTCATGAATATTTTTTTTATTTAAAAAGCGACATACTTTGGGGGGGTGGAGGAAATTAGAATCACGGAAATGAATAAATGCAGTGTCTCGACAGGAAAAAAAATACATACTTCTAAATTCTGCGCACACAAATCTTCGCTGCGTTGTAGCATGTTTGACCGTGTGGTCACAGGCTGTTTTTCGACTTTCTATTGTTTTTAACAAGACTGGCGTGCTTCCAAACTGCATTTTATAACACACAACAGTATTCTTATTCAGTAAAATTTAAAGAGATATGTAAATGTACTGGTTAGGTATTCATCAACTCTCTTCTTTTTTCAACCTCATTTGCCCAGCCAGTGCCAGAAATGTTGCATCATATTGGAGACCAGAAAAAAGTAATCAAATGTAACATACTGATCTGTTCTAACTATCGAGGTCTAATGATTGCATATAAAACAGATCTGAAAACGACTGACATTGATGAACAGCTAATCATCAGGAGAAAAAAGATATAAAACTAAAGACAGTGTTTAGAAGGGAGAAGGGAAAAAAAAAAAAACACAGCTGATCACCAGAAATGAGGTAAAAGCTAAAGATATTATTACCAAAACGGCTCCCTAATTCTGCGACAAAAAATCGACCCGTTTTTGCGAGACACAAAGTGCATTGTTTCAGAATTGCTGCTGTTTTATTCTCTTACATGTTTACTTTCATTTAATGGATGTGTGCCCTTGCGGCGTGCTGAGGGTGCCTTCTTTATGTTTTGTGTGTGACTGATCGGTTCATGTCAGAGGCTCCTCTCTGCTACTGGTAACCATGTAACCCAGTACTACCTGCCGCATGTGGAGAGTAAACCCAACATGAAAATCTTATCCGGAGAGAGATAGTCTCTGCCAGTCATATACAAAGTGGTCATCCCAACGGCGGAGCAGGCGGAAGAGGAGACATCTCCCAACGGCTGCAATGGCAGATGATGATGCCAACAATGGGTAGGGAGACTTGCGAGACCGCCGCAAGAACTGCTGTGGACCCACAACATTTAGAGCTTGTCTGCCTGGAGTGTGAAGCCTGGATTCGGCGGACTGCGCGGAAGAAACCATCACTGGTTCAACGGGCAGAAAAGCGATTCTCAGCAATGTGCCGTGGAGTGCTAAAAGGGCGCAGTGAGACACTTGCAGAACACTGCTGGCTATCTAATGCATCCTGACGTATCTCCAGCCGTCTCGACTAAGTCTTGCCACAGACCGGGACGAGAGAGCGGGGATGACGACCTGCGCAACTCTCCCTCACTTTAATCCAAGTCAAGCACAAGTCATGACTTTAAATCAATCTAATATTTGAAGCCATAGTCATCTTTGAACCCGAAAGACGATCTCCATCAGGCGAACTGGCCAAGGCTGGGTGGAGCAAGCGATCACTTTTCCTGCCCCAGCATCTGCGCCGTGTCGGTGGAGTTACTCCCTTGCCGCTCATTGCACACAGTGCAACACTCGAGTTCGTCTGTCGCAGTGCCAGTGTCGGCAGTCCAGAGGGAAACCATCAGTGTTAGGTCGCCGGGAGGACAGACCAGAAGAGACCCTGTACTACTGCTGAGTTCAGAAATCTTTGCAGCGCCACGCTTGTTTCGCGTTCAGAACGTTTCTAACACTGTGGGCTGGAGTGGATATGTGGCCTTGTGTTAATGCGTCCACCTAGGAAGCCAGAGAATCTGAGCACACAGCTCTGAACTTGCACTCACCGGTTTTTTCTCCCCCATCCACTTGACCTTGAATGATGGTCTGGACGCTGTTCATTTGGATGAAACGATAAACCGATGTCCTGTGTGTAGCATGCACTTAGTGCATATGAAAACGTTTACCCAGTGCAACAAAACGGTTGTCCTCGGCAATGATCTGTAAAAAGATATCCACTTTTGACAGGAAAACAAACACATTTACAGTCAGAAAACAGTAAAACGTGAGGGAGAGGGTGGTAGCGCTGCACTGTAGCGACACTCTGTCTGTCTGTCTCTCTTGTCTGACACACCCATAGGGTTACAAAACCAATTAAATGCCCTTAGGAAAGAAACAGAGGGACAACTAAGAGTAAATCTCAATTAACCACTATTATAGTTTTCCGCAATGGACATCATCTTTCGACTCATGAAAAATGGTGCTGTGGTGATAGGAAAATAAAAGTAACCAATACATATAGATATTTAGGAATGTTATTCACACGAAAATTGAGTTTGACGTCTGCGTGGGATGAAGCAAATAGAAAAGGGGAAAAAGGTGTAATCCAAATCATAAAATCACTCAGGAGACTGCGTTCGACTGACGCACAGCTTTTCTGGAAACTTTTCGACATATAAATTGAACCAGCCTTGAAGAATAGAGCTAAAATATGGGGACTCATGTCAAAATAACCAAATGAAAAAGGTTCATACATTTGCAATGAATCGTTTTCAAACACTATAATGTATGGCGAAACCGGCAGGTGCCCATTGCATATTAGATGAATTGTAAAATGTATAAAATGTTGGCTCAAACTAACAAGACTGCCAACATCACGATTGTATAGACAAGCATACGAGATGCTGCTGCTGCAAGAGAAGGGCAAACAGAACTGGGTATTCCACATCAAGAAAACACTAACGGAGCATGGATTCGGACTTGTTTGGAGGTGCAAAGGAGTAGGGTACGAGAGCGGCTTTGTATCGGAATTTAAAGATAGAATTATAGCATGTTACAAACAAAACTGGCACGGAGAAATAGAGAGCAATGATAGGTATAAATGGTTCTATTCATTCAAATCAATATTTCAAACAGTGAAGTATATCAAGATTATAACAAATAAATGGCATAAAATATTATTTGTGAGGCTCAGACTGGGAGCACTTGGACTGAATGCCAACAGAAGATGGCTCTATTTAGACGAAGCAATATCTCCTTGCCCAATGTGTGGCGAAAGCCCAGAAGATGAAAATCATTTCATGTTTAACTGCAAAAGATACGACGAATTGCGGGGAAAAAAAAACCTGTGCCATATTCAATACAGCTCCAGCGCAGAGAAAAGATTTGTTCAGCATACTGATGACAGAAAATGAAGATATGATACTTTCACTTGCAAAACATGTATCTGCGGCAGTAAATATACGGAAAACGTCCATCATCCGTCCAATTACTCTTTAATCAATTAAAAATTAGTATGGGTTCTATGAAGAACAAGGCACAGATAAAAAGGAAGGGCTACATTTGGATGATCAATCTCGACATTGTAATTATTTGATGTGTTCGTATTGATATGTTCGGTTTTGATTTTGAGGCATAAATAATTATTTCAGGATTTATATGTACTTTAGTATGTGTTTGTATTGATAGGATGTGTGTCGATGTTCCCCCCCCCCTCCCCCGTCACATGTACTTTAAGCAATGACAAAGTGCCAAAGTGGCAAATCTCTTAGTTTATATTGTTTCAATTCTGGGGTTTTTGGGGGGGTGTTTTTTTTTTGGGGGGGGTGTCTGTTTGTTTTTCTTTTTTTCCGTTTCTGTTCCATTTTATCTATTTTGCACCAGTTTGTTCTGATTAGTGGTGTGTGTCCATCGAGATCGATGATGACCATCGTTGTCATCCAGCTGGGGGATGGGGGGAGGGTGGTGGTGGGGGTGTGGGGGGGATGCTCATGAATCTATCTGTGAATGCGCAGATGGCTGAATAGTCCAATCTGCGCACGAAATGTTCGCTGACAGTTAGGGCAGACAAAGACAGGCATATCATTGTCAGGGAGCTTGTTTGCCCGTGACTTTCTGGCCTGCCTCTTCTGAACAGCTGCAGCAGTCCTGTTGGCCTCGCACAACTTGGCGCCTTTGTGCACAGCAGCGCGCCATTTGTCACGGTCCACTGCAGATTCCTCCCAGGAGTCAGGGTTGATATCAAACGCTTTCAGAGAGACTTTCAGAATATCTCTAAAGCGCTTCTTCTGACCTTCGTGTGATCTCTTCCCTTGTTGCAGCTCGCCATAAAGGAGCCTTTTGGGCAGCCGATGGTCTGGCATGCGCGCCACGTGTCCAGCCCAGCGAAGCTGGGACTGCATCAGGATGGTGAAGATGCTGGGAAGGGTAGCTTTTGAAGCACCTCCGTGTCTGGGGTCCTGTCTTGCCACTTGATGTTCAGAGGCTTCCTGAGGCATGTTGTGTGGAAGTGGTTCAGCTTCTTGGCGTGTCGTTGGTACACTGTCCAAGTTTCGCAGGCGTACAGTAGTGTGGGGAGAACTACTGCTCTGTAGACCTTTAGCTTGGTCTCAAGACCAATGCCTCTTCTGTTCCAGACATTTGCATAGAGTCTACCAAAGGTTGCGCTTGCTCTTGCAATCCTGACGTTCACTTCATTGTCGATGGTCGCATTTCGTGACAGTGTGCTGCCAAGGTATGTGAACCGCTCCACCGCACTGAGTCTCTGACCGTTGACTATGATGTTGGGCTCAACGTAGGGTTTCCCTGGGGCTGGCTGATGGAGAACTTCAGTTTTCCACATGCTGATGGTAAGGCCGAAGTTCCTGCTGGCAGTGACAAACTTGTCGATGCTGAGTTGCATGTCAGCTTCAGATCCAGCGTTGAAGGCACAATCATCAGCAAGCAAAAAGTCTCTGATGATGTCTGTCATGACCTTGGTTTTTGCTTGAAGCCTTCTGAGGTTAAACAGCTTGCCATCTGTCGGTACTTTAGGCCGATCGCCATCTCTGAAGGCATCAGTAAGCATTGCAGAGAACATGAGGCTGAACAGTGTTGGAGCCAGGACGCAGCCTTGCTTGACACCATTTGTGACTGGAAAAGGAGCCGATGTTTCGCCATTATCCTGGACTCGAGCCTGCATGCCTTCATGGACTTGGCTGACCAAGGAAATGAATTTCCGAGGGCATCCGTACTTGGCCATGATCTTCCACAGTCCCTCTCTACTCACGGTGTCAAAGGCTTTAGTGAGGTCGACATACGTGGAGAACAGATCAGCATTTTGCTCCTGACATTCCTCTTGCAGCTGCCTTGCAGCAAACACCATGTCGGTGGTTCCGCGCTCTTTCCGGAATCCACATTGGCTCTCGGCAAATGCCTTGGTCAAGGTGTGCTGTGAGGCGGTTTAGTAGGATCCTGGCAAGTATCTTGCTTGCAATGGAGAGCAAGGAAATGCCCCGATGGTTATCATAGGCTTGCCGGTTCCCCTTTCGCTTGTACAAGTGAATGATAGATGCATCTTTGAAATCCTGGGGGATCGTCTCTTCTTTCCACATGAGTGAGTACAGCTGATGGAGCTTCTCAGTCAGCACAGTGCCTCCATCCTGGTAGACCTCTGCTGGTATGGAGTTTGAGCCAGGTGCTTTGCCACTGGATAACAGACGGATTGCTTTCTAGGTCTCAAGAAGTGCTGGCGGATCGTCCAGTGCTTCGTTGATGGGGACTTGTGGGAGACGGTCCATGGCTTCATCATTTATGGAGGAAGGGCGATTTAAGACACTGTCGAAGTGCTCAGCCCAGCGTTCGAGAATTTTCTCCTTCTCGGTGATCAAGGTATTCCCATCTGCACTCAGGATGGGGGATGATCCTGAGGATGTGGGCCGTAGACTTCTTTTAAGGCATCATAGAACCTCTTCATATCGTGCCTGTCAGCATATCCATGGATCTCATCAGCTTTGTCACTCAGCCACTTATCCTGCATCTGACGTAACTTTTGCCGAACAGTCCTGCGGATGGCATTGTACGCATCCTTTTTTGATGTGGTTGCTCAGGTAGGCTTGATGCAGACGGCGTTTCTCATCCAGAAGCTGCTTGATTTCATCACAGTTTTCATCAAACCAGTCTTTGTGCTTTCTGGTCATGGGTCCCAGGGTCTCTGAAGCTGTACTATAGATCAGCTCTTGCAGGGTCCTCCAGTCAGACTCCACATTCTGGTTGTCCTGAGAGGCGGATTCCAGACGATCTTCCAGCAGCTCCACAAAGGTCTGTTTGATGGTGATGTTTTTCAGCTTAGCGATGTTGAGTCGTTTTGGAGCCTTCTGGTCTTGGGGGCGTCTCTTGGGTTGGATTCGAATATTCAGCTTCGAGACTACAAGGCGATGGTCTCTCCAACACTCGGCGCCACACATGGTCTTTGTCACATGTACATCTTGCCTATCCTTTTTCCTGACGATGACGTAATCGATGAGATGCCAATGCTTTGAGCGAGGGTGCATCCATGACGTCTTGTTACGGGTAGGGAGGCAGAAAAATGTGTTGGTTATCAGCAGTTCGTGCTCTGCACAGGTCTGAAGCAAAAGCAGTCCATTTGGGTTGCAGTGGCCCACGCCGTGCTTTCTAATCACACCATCCCAGGAGATGTAGTCAGAGCCAACTCTAGCATTGAAGTCCCCAAGAATGATGAGCTTGTCTGCTTTCGGGATAGCAACAATGACAGAGTAAAGGTCCTCATAGAACTACGCCTTCACTTCATCCGGGTTGGTCATGGTTGGGGCGTAGGCACTGACAATGGTGAGGTGCTTCTGGCCAGATGCCAGTGGGAGTTTCATGGTCATAAACCTATTGTTGACTCCCTTTGGGATTCCAGCTAGCTTGCTGACAAGTGCTGTTTTTACTGCAAAACCAACGCCAGCCTCACGTCGCTCTTCGCTTCCTCGTCCACTCCAGAAGAAGGTGTAACCAGATCCCCGTTCATTGAGCTCGCCTTCGCCTGCAAGCCGAGTCTCACTCAAGGCTGCGATGTCGATGCTGTATCTGGCGAGTTCGGATGCAACTAGTGCCGTTCTCCTTTGGGGTCTGTCCGCGTCATCTCTGTCCAGGAGAGTCCTTATGTTCCAAGCACCAATGGTGAGAGGAACGATCCTTGTTTTTTTCTTTTCTTTCTCTTTGTTTCGACCGCTGATGTAGGGTCCCCGCCAGCCGCGGTATGCTGGCCAGGGTGATATGGAGCAGGCAATTTTTAGGGCACCTTTTCTAGCCCCTTCCTCATGCCAGGGAGGTGAGCAGTGCATTCCTAAAGAGGGCTGCTCAGACGGCTGCCGAGCTCCATCGCTGCTCCTGTCGATGAAGAACGACCCTATGGCCTGAGCCGCCTGTGTGCAGGTCTGCGGCTGCGACTGCCAGTGTACCCACACCTGTCGTTTCGTCGCTCGCCTGTCGCCACAGGACTTGGGAGTGATGAAAGGATGAAGGATGAAAGGTCATTAAGGATGACTGATGACTTGCGCGATGAGTTTGTTTAAAGTGAAGAGGAGTTGTGCAACGTCGACCTCACTCTCTCGTCCGGGTTCACCAATTTCCGGTGGCAAGACTAAGTCGAGACGACTGGAGGATGAGCACGGATACAGTGGATGACCAAGATATCCTTTCGGTGTCTCATCTTGCACCATTTTGTTCTGATTAGTACAGGTCTGCTATGTCACCAGAGCTTTTCAGCTAATGACGTTAAACATTTCAGTGTTCAGTGTTCTCTCTCTCTCTCTCTCTCTCTCTCTCTCTCTCTCTCTCTCTAGGGAGAGCAACCCGAATTTCACACAGAGAAATATGTTGTGATGAAATGTAATACCCAACAACACAGTTATTGTGAAGTTAACGGTAAGCAAAAACATTGTGCGGCTAACATCACTTTTGCAACCCAGCTCTGGCCACTCCACGTGGCATTCTGGCCTCTGATACGCATGGAATGATACCCAGAATATTGGTTTCCATCACTGAGATGTTTTCCAAAATTAAAACCTTTTTATTAATTGCTTTCTTTTTTTCTTTTTCTTTTTTTTGCGACTGCTTTTCCATTTTTAAACTGGCTCCACCTTTTGCGAACAACGCATTTACTTCGACATGGTGATGGGCAATATACTGTGGTCTTCGCAAAAAAAATAGTGTGTGCTATTGTCTTATCTCGTTGATCAAAGCTTGAAGTTTTGACGATTGTTAAGTTCGTAATATGGACAGTAGCAATTTGTTTCAAGGTGAGAGAGAGAGAGAGGGAGGGGGGAGTGGGGAGGAGTATAATGACTAAGGTACGGTTAGCATATTTTTTGTGTAGTTTGTTATTGTTTTGTTTTTGTTTGTCATTGTTGTTGTTTTAAATAGTTTGTTGGGGGTTTTGGGTGGGGTTTTTTGTTTTGATTTTGTTTTTTGTGTGTTTTTTTGTGTTTTTTTTACAAATCTCACTGTTTTCTTCATCCGAGCGTCACTCGTCATCGACACCTTTAGACCTGTATACCTTTGTTGCAAGGTTTGCCATTGGCCACTTTACCCGCAGTGTGTGTGTGTCGGAGGCTTAAACCTCACGACCCCCCAAAAAATCGTATGAAATGAAGAAACGTTAACGACACTGACAACGTTCAAATATGCATAGAGAATGTTTCTTGATTCGTTTCTGATCAAGTGAAGTGTTGGCAAAAAAAAAAAAAAAAAGCGCGTTGATCAGGGCCTGTGTCTTGTGTGCGTTCATCTGTTCCTTCTGCCTACAACTGTGTGTTAGCTGATGACAGCGCTGGGTACCAGCGCTTCAAATTACGTCCCAGGCCTTACTTTGAGGTGCAGTGTTTAGACTCAGGACAGGCCACAACCGCCTTAACCACCATTTAAAACACTAAATTCCGCTTTGGTCACGTCACTCAGCGCGGTGTCCTTGTGGGAACTGACAATCAGACATCAATGACCTGCTGCAGTCCTGCCCTCTCTATGAGGTGCTCAGGAAGAGGTACTGGCCCGAAACAACTCCAGTGACCCCGGAAGATTTACGGCTGTGTGGAGGACCTGGAGCCAGTTGCATTGCTCGGACGGAAGAGCCTAGTATGGTCGTAACCCGCTACTAACTGTGTGTAGTACGGAATTGACGAATAACGTAGTTCGGTCAACGTAGGCATTTAGTCGCGTTTAACTGTCAAAAAGTTAGAGAACCAAGCAGTGCAACTGGCTCCTGCAGTGTACAGCTGCCTTCCTCGCGGAGACAGGGGTGTCCATCTGACGAACGAGAAGATGATTTTGAGGAGCAAAGTTATTACACGTCTGCACGGTTATTGTTGACCAAAGATCGTATGTGTTGCGTGATATTGCGTTTCCAACCACCCCAGCAGTCACGAAACATGCACTGAGAGAGAGAGAGAGAGAGAGAGAGGGGGGGCGGGGGGGGGGAACTTGTCATCACCTTGGCGCGGCAATAAACCCCTCACTCGTGTTCAGCTTTGTTCCCTTTGTAGACGGCTGCCGTTTAAAGAAAAGCGAGTGACAAGTTGGAATTTAATTAGCAAATATTTGATTGCCGTCTCACGACATCACCCCCCACACAAGTTCTGATGATCACATCTCCACCACCCCCACCCCCACGCCATGCCACCACCACCACCATCATGTATCGCTCCCGGCCGCCCACCACGCGAGACGCAAGTCGCCAATCGATCCCAGCCCTTCGCTCCTTGGGCCTCGGCCGCCATTCCAACGCACGTGCGAAAAGAGCCCGGATGCAAATTCACAGCCCTATGGCTTCTTTCATGTTTGGGTAGAAATTGAATGGGTGTCAATCATTTGGACAAAACAAGGCGGTTGGCGTTGTTTTGAGATGTCTGATGTTCATTGAATTCTGATCAAAGGGGTCGGGGAGTGTTTCCCCGGGGTCGGCTTGATTACGTCTGTCAAAGAGGCCGGGGTCGGCGCGATTGTGCGAGGGCCGGGAGGGGAGTGGGAGGGGGGGGGGTCCGGGGGCGGGCCGGGCGTCCGTGCTTTTTTTTTCGGCAAAGTTCGGGGAAATTCGTGTGGAGGGGGAAATTGAGAGAAACAAAACTTCTTTGCACTCTTGCAAGAAGAAGTGGACGTTGAGAAGTAGTGTTCCAACTTGTTTGGATGAACTGGTGTGTGTGTGTGTGTGTGTGTGTGTGTGTGTGTGTGTGTGTGTGTGTGTGTGTGTGAGTGCGTGAATGCGTGAGTGCGTGCGTGCGTCTGTTTATGTGTGAATGTGTATGTGGGAGTGTGTTTTGGCATGCGTTCAGGGTTATGAAAAAAAAATCGTTGATAAACACACGGCTGTATCACATTACTGGAGAAAAAGTGTACGAAGGATAAACACATAACTATGCAACATTTCAAGGAATGCCTGTACTAATATTGATAACACACAAGGGTATTCAACATTAATAACGAAACATGTTCATGCAGCTCAATCACAAATCGGCGGTTTCGTTTTCGCAGTGGCCGTATATACAAACAAATGTTGATCCTATTATATACCGTTTACCTCTTACAGGTCTGGGCTTGGTTGCATTAGCGATCGTTACAGCGCAAAGTTTGCTTTGCGTTCTTAAGATTGTTCCTAAGTCTGTGGAATTAGCGCAGAGTTTGGAGTGTTCGCGTGCACAGGTTCGGTGGTCAAACGGTCAGAGCGCTGGAAGCCCTCCCAAGTTTCCTTGAGTTCAGTCCTCGTCGCATCTGCTGAGTTAGGGGTGGAGATTTTCCCCCATCTCCCGGGACAACGCATGTGCAGACCTGCTAGTGCCTGAACCCACTTCGTGTGTGTATACACACGCAGAAGATCAAATAACGCACGATAAAAATCATGTAATCCATGTCAGCGTTTGATGGGTTCTGTAAACAAGAACATACAAACCCAGCACGCACACACCCCTCCCGAAAACGGGGTGTGGATGCCTGCATGGCGGGGTAAGTAAACAACACGAATGATGAGCGCCAAAAGACAACAGTCAGTCGCCTCTACCCAGGTTGGCAGTCCGTTTTACAAATGACTCCGTGTTTGTGAAGCGCTTAGAGCTTGGTCTCTGACCGAGGATAGGCGCTATATAAGTATTCATATCATATCATATAACATGCATCAAATCATTACCGGGTGATGCTAAAACCACTCGTGCAGTCTCGTCCAGCCCTGTTTAGTTCCCCTTTGGAGCTGGCAGGAGCTCCTTCTTCTTCTTCTGCGTTCGTGGGCTTCAACTCCCACGTTCACTCGTATATACGCGAGTGGGCTTTGTACGTGTATGACCGTTTTTACCCCGCCATGTAGACAGCCATACTCCGCTTTCGGGGGTGTGCATGCTGGGTATGTTCTTGTTTCCATAACCCACCGAACGCTGACATGGATTACAGGATCTTTAACGTGCGTATTTGATCTTATGCTTGCGTATACACACGAAGGGGGTTCAGGCACTGGCAGGTCTGCACATATGTTGAC
>NC_134880.1:22367245-22369745 GCF_041734735.1 Babylonia areolata
GTGGCAGAATGGTTAAGACGCTCAGCTGCCAATACAGAGAGTCCGTGAGGGTGTGGGTTCGAATCCCGCTCTCGCCCTTTCTCCTAAGTTTGACTGGAAAATCAAACTGAGCGTCTAGTCTTTCGGATGAGACGATAAACCGAGGTCCCGTGTGCAGCACGCACTTGGCGCACTGAAAAAGAACCCATGGCAACGAGAGTGTTGTCCTCTGGCGAAATTACGTAAAATGAAATCCACTTTCATAGGTACACAAATATGTAAGCATGCACTCAAGGCCTGACTAAGCGCGTTGGGTTATGCTGCTGGTCAGGCATCTGCTCAACAGATGTGGTGTAGCGTGTATGGATTTGTCCGAACGCAGTGACGCCTCCTTGAGAAAGTGAAACTGAAAACTGAAACTCAAGGAGGCGTCACTGCGTTCGGACAAAGCCATATACGCTACACCACATCTTCCAAGCAGATGCCTGACCAGCAGAGTAACCCAACGCGCTTAGTGAGGCCTTGAGGAAAAAAAAAAAGAGGTAAATGACTATCTTTTTTTTTTAAATAAAAAGAAAAAGATAAGATAATAATGATCATAATGATCATAATCATCATCATCATCATCATCATATAATGATTAATAATAATGATAATAATAATAATGATAATGATAAATGATTTTTTTTTAAGTCGGTAATGATAAGAAATAAACAAATAAGCAAATAAATGTAAAACATACAGCACACACACACAAACACACACACACACACATACATACATACACACACACACACACACACACACACACACACACAAAACACATACATATATACGCACGTGCACATGTGTACACTTGACACATGTGTACACTTACACACTCGCGCACACACGCACGCACACACACACACACACACACACACACACACACACACACACACACACACACACACACACACACACCTGCACACGAATTCGAAGTGTGGCTTCCATGGTGACAGGGTGAAAACTCGTCACGCACGTAAAACCCCATTATTGTATACAGCGCGCGAAAGCAGGCTAAAAAATGAAAATTACAAAAAAAGACAAAAAACAACAACATTTAAATAGAAATTTTTTAAAAGATTCATAATCTGTTCATTGTGTATTGTATTGTATTCTGTTCTATTATATTCTATTCCATTACTTTTGTTTTCACAGTATGTGTGTGACATTCGGGCTGTTCTGCTCAGGGAGACCGCGTCGCCACAGTGTAGCGACACGCTTTTTTTTCTTTTTCTTTTTTTTTTTCAGAGTTCCCGGACTTTCTTGGGTCGACCACCGTTTTATTTTGTATATAAATTCATAATAACAATTCAGAGTAGATGGAAAAGAAAGGGGGAAAAAAAAAGAAAGAAAAAAATTTGAATACAGCGAACATTAACAATAACATCGTCATCATAAGTCATAATACTTATAATATATTATTCTTTTTCCTTTTTAAAAAAATCAATTTGGTCAAGGTGGACACATTTTCATCATGTGTAACAGTGCAGTTTTATAACATATAATAGACATTATACGTAGGATCGGCATAGAGTTATGGACACTGCTTAGCTAACGTAATGTGAAAAGAACACAACCCATACATTATTTTCTGGAAAAAAAACAACAACAAAAAACCCAACATATGGAGTATCCTATGTATGAACACATTTCCTCTAGTTTTCTATACGTGACTATATACAACACCCATTACACAGTCATGTTAAACATTATTACTGCAGTTTTTGTTGTCACAACATTATGTGTGTGACATTCGGGCTGTTCTCCCCGGGGAGACCGCGACACGCTTTTTTTTTTCTTTTTTTTTTCTTTTTTTTTTCCATCTGCTTGTGTGTGTGATTTGTTTGTTTTACCATCGAAGTGGATTTTTCTTCACAATTTTGTCAGGGGGCGACCCTTTTGTTGTCGCGGGTTCTTTTACCTGCGCTAAGTGTATGCTGCACACGGGACTTCGGTTTTGAAGTGGGAATAGAATGCTCAGTGGCGAGTTGTGCGATTCAATCCTGTGCCCCGTGATTATCTCGCTTCCTTGGCAGACGCGTTACCACTGCATGATAGTCATTTTCGACCATTTCCATCAGGACAGCAAAATGAAGTAACTGCTGTCCCGACTATCTGGACTAGAGTTTGATTGTAGTGGAGAGTATCTTGCCCAAGTTACATCCCCCACTCTCTCGGCCAAGAGGGTTTTAGGACAGTCGGCGCGTTGGGGTGGTTCCCAAAGGCCAGCTAGCCCCCAAGGCTGCAGCACTAAGAGCCCAGTGCAGTTTTGCCTCCTAGTTTGAGAGTCATAGTCCTTCAGAAAAAAGTGAGCTTGTAAATGATTTCCCATTGCAATGGAGAAACCATTGACAATACAGTTCCCACTTTGCCACTGGCCCAGCTGTAAATTTTTGTCCATCTGTTACCACTAGGCCATCACTATATGCTCTTTCTTTAGCCACACACACACACACACACACACACACACACACAC
>NC_134880.1:22377245-22379745 GCF_041734735.1 Babylonia areolata
CCCAGTGTAGTGTATTGTAGTGTAGTGTAGTGTAGTGTAGTGTAGTGTAGTGTAGCGTGGGATTGATAAACTTCTAGGCCCCAGTGTAGTGCATTGTAGTGTAGTGTAGTGTAGTGTGGGATTTGATAAACTTCTAGGCCCCAGCGTAGTGTAGTGTAGTGTAGTGTAGTGTGGGATTTGATAAACTTCTAGGCCCCAGTGTAGTGTAGTGTAGTGTAGTGTAGTGTAGTGTAGTGTAGTGTAGTGTGGGATTTGATAAACTTCTAGGCCCCAGCGTAGTGTAGTGTAGTGTAGTGTAGTGTAGTGTAGGATTGATAAACCTCTAGGCCCCAGTGTAGTGTAGTGTAGTGTAGTGTAGTGTAGTGTAGTGTGGGATTGATAAACTTCTAGGCCCCAGTGTAGTGTAGTGTAGTGTAGTGCAGTGTAGTGTAGGGTAGTGTAGTGTAGTGTAGTGTAGTGTAGTGTGGGATTGATAAACTTCTAGGCCCCAGTGTAGTGTAGTGTAGTGTAGTGTAGTGTAGTGTAGTGTAGTGTGGGATTGATAAAATTCTAGGCCCCAGCGTAGTGTAGTGTAGTGTAGTGTAGTGTAGTGTAGTGTAGGATTGATAAACTTCTAGGCCCCAGCGTAGTGTAGTGTAGTGTAGTGTAGTGTAGTGTGGGATTGATAAACTTCTAGGCCCCAGTGTAGTGTAGTGTAGTGTAGTGTAGTGTAGTGTAGTGTGGGATTGATAAACTTCTAGGCCCCAGTGTAGTGTAGTGTAGTGTAGTGTAGTGTGGGATTGATAAACTTCTAGGCCCCAGTGTAGTGTAGTGTAGTGTAGTGTAGTGTAGCGTAGTGTAGTGTAGTGTAGTGTAGTGTAGTGTAGCGTAGCGTGGGATTGATAAACTTCAAGGCCCCAGTGTAGTGTATTGTAGTGTAGTGTAGTGTAGTGTGGGATTTCATAAACTTCTAGGCCCCAGCGTAGTGTAGTGTAGTGTAGCGTAGTGTAGTGTAGTGTATTGTAGTGTAGTGTAGTGTAGTGTGGGATTTGATAAACTTCTAGGCCCCAGCGTAGTGTAGTGTAGTGTAGTGTAGTGTAGTGTAGTGTAGTGTAGTGTAGTGTAGTGTGGGATTGATAAACTTCTAGGCCCCAATGTAGTGTAGAGTAGTTCAGTATAGCGTGGGACTCATAGTGTAGTGTAGTGTAGTGTAGTGTAGTGTAGTGTAGTGTAGTGTGGGATTGATAAACGTCTAGGCCCCAGTGTAGTGTAGTGTAGTGTAGTGTAGTGTAGTGTAGTGTAGCGTGGGATTGATAAACTTCAAGGCCCCAGTGTAGTGTAGTGTAGTGTAGTGTATTGTAGTGTAGTGTAGTGTAGTGTGGGATTTGATAAACTTCTAGGCCCCAGTGTAGTGTAGTGTAGTGTAGTGTAGTGTAGTGTAATGTAGTGTAGTGTGGGATTGATAAACTTCTAGTCCCCAGTGTAGTGTAGTGTAGTGTAGTGTAGTGTAGTGTAGTGTAGTGTGGGATTGATACACTTCTAGGTCCTAGTGTAGTGTAGTGTAGTGTAGTGTAGTGTAGTGTAGTGTGGGATTGATAAACTTCTAGGTCCTAGTGTAGTGTAGTGTAGTGTAGTGTAGTGTAGTGTGGGATTGATAAACTTCTAGGCCCCAGTGTAGTGTAGTGTAGTGTAGTGTAGTGTAGTGTAGTGTGGGATTGATAAACTTCTAGGCCCCAGTGTAGTGTAGTGTAGTGTAGTGTAGTGTAGTGTAGTGTAGTGTAGCGTAGTGTGGGATTGATACACTTCTAGGTCCTAGTGTAGTGTATTGTAGTGTAGTGTAGTGTAGTGTAGCGTAGTGTGGGATTGATACACTTCTAGGTCCTAGTGTAGTGTAGTGTAGTGTAGTGTGGGATTGATAAACTTCAAGGCCCCATTGTAGTGTAGTGTAGTGTAGTGTAGTGTAGTGTAGTGTGGGATTTGATAAACTTCTAGGCCCCATTGTAGTGTAGTGTGGTGTAGTGTAGTGTAGTGTAGTGTAGTGTAGTGTAGTGTAGTGTAGTGTAGTGTGGGATTTGATAAACTTCTAGGCCCCATTGTAGTGTAGTATAGTATAGTGTAGTGTAGTGCAGTGTAGTGTAGTGTAGTGCAGTGTAGCGTGCGGTTGATAAAATTCTAGGCCCCAATGTAGTGTAGAGTAGTTCAGTATAGCGTGGGAGTCATAGTGTAGTGTAGTGTAGTGTAGTGTAGTGTAGTGTAGTGTAGCGTGCGGTTGATAAAATTCTAGGCCCCAATGTAGTGTAGAGTAGTTCAGTATAGCGTGGGACTCATAGTGTAGTGTAGTGTAGTGTAGTGTAGTGTAGTGTAGTGTGGGATTGATAAACTTCTAGGCCCCAGTGTAGTGTAGTGTAGTGTAGTGTAGTTCAGTGTAGTGTGGGATTGATAAACTTCTAGGGCCCAGTGTAGTGTAGTGTAGTGTAGTGTAGTGTAGTGTAGTGTAGCGTAGTGTAGTTCAGTGTAGCGT
>NC_134880.1:22384745-22387245 GCF_041734735.1 Babylonia areolata
AAAGAGGGGCACAGGAATGAGAGGCACACAGGAAAGAGAGGCACACAGGAAATAGGGGCACAGGAAAGAGGGGCACACAGGAAAGAGGGGCACACAGGAAAGAGAGGCACACAGGAAAGAGGGGCACACAGGAAAGAGAGGCACACAGGAAAGAGGGGCACACAGGAAAGAGAGGCACACAGGAAAGAGGGGCACACAGGAAAGAGGGGCACACAGGAAAGAGGGGCAGAGGCACACAGGAATGAGAGGCACACAGGAAAGAGGGGACAGAGAAAAAGGCACACAGAAAATAGAAGCATAGAACAAACAGGCACAAGAAAGAGGGACACACAGGAAAGAGTCACAGGAATTATCATTATCAGTACTAGTAGTACTAGTAGTAGTATCTTCAACTTATTATCTCCATTTTATCTTGTTATCCTTAGTGGAATATTCCAGTAATTCTTCTCATCCGTTTTCTTCTTCTTCTTCTTCTTCTTCTTCTTCTTTTTATCTACTGTTCATCTTTGTTTTTCTTTTCTTTTTTCTTCTTTTTTCTTTTGTTGTTGTTGTTTGTTTCACTGTTTTGTTTCGTTAATTGGGTAGAATTGTAATTAAAAAAAAAAGTTCTTTATCGTGCCTACTTGTTTACCCTTGAAGATTCATTCATTTATTCATTCATTCAGTAAGTCCTTCTTCTTCTTCTTCTCCTTCTTCTTCCTTCTATGGTTTCTGAATACGTCAGAACACGAAAGACCACAACCCACAGTCTCCGAAAACAATAACAAACACATGGACACACCAAGGAAGTAACGTCCGTGGGGACACACGCTCTCACGGTTTAGGCAACCGAGTGGGTCACAGTTTCTGTTACGTTTTTCAGTTTCAGTAGCTCAAGGAGGCGTTACTGCGTTCGGACAAAACCATATACGCTACACCACATCTGCCAAGCGGATGCCTGACCAGCAGCGTAACCCAACGCGCATAGTCAGGCCTTGAGAGAGAAAAAAAAGGTGAATAAATGATAGATAAGCTTACATAATTAAATAAATAAATAAATAAAAATTATAATATAGAAAAAGGTAGTAGTAGTAATAATAATAATTTTAAAAAATAATAATAATAATAAATAAATAAATAAATAAATAAGACAACAATGATGATAAATAAGCAAACAAATGTAAGACATGAAGACACACATTCACACATACACCCACACATGCATAACAGATATGCACCAAACATGCAGTTTCACATATATGAAAGCACAGTCAAATACATGTAAACGTACATGAGCTCCAACACACACAGTGTTAAATAAAAGAAGATACAGAGGGGAGTGTACAGCACTCACAGACATTACGCTCATAAGACGACGACGACGACGACGACAACAACAACAACAAAATAACAATGAGAAGAGTCAATGTACGGTTTTACCTCTGCAAACAAAACACACAATTTCAAATAATAACGTTATTGCTGCGCTTGGACTCATGAACCCATGCAAGCGAAGCATCTTGTACCCCTTCACCACCCCCGAAGCATTCATGCTGAGAACAACGTGTCAGCGTCTGCATGCATGGCACTCGATAATCTTGGTCTCTGCAAACAATGCAACCAAAACGAAAACAAGCAAACTTAGGCCAATTACTCTGGTGATAATAAATTTAATCTCATGTTAATATTGGTATTAGCATTATTTTACTACATTATGTACTGTTTGCTTATTTGTTTAATTTCATTATTTCATTACTTACTATTTATGAATGTTATTTGATACAAGTCATAATATGGTTCATCAGCCGTCATGATAAAATTGAAGTGCAACGTTGTGAGCACAGTATAAGCTTTAAGCTTGTTGATGCTCTTTTGTCATTTATTGCATTGTAATCATGTCTATTGTTGAATAATTAAAGATTATTTAAACCAAAAACAAACACAAAAAAAAGAAAACGAATCAGTATCAAAGTTTCCTTTTGACTTATACGCGTAGAAGGCACCTGTTTTGTGCCGTCTCAGCCAGTTTAGCAAGGGGGGCGAATATGATTATGAGTTTAACCACTTACTGTCTACTGCTCTTAAAGCTTATACAGGAGGAAGGTGGCAGAATGGTTAAGACGCTCAGCTGCCAATACAGAGAGTCCGTGAGGGTGTGGGTTCGAATCCCGCTCTCGCCCTTTCTCCTAAGTTTGACTGGAAAATCAAACTGAGCATCTAGTCTTTCGGATGAGACGATAAACCGAGGTCCCGTGTGCAGCACGCACTTGGCGCACTGAAAAAGAACCCATGGCAACGAGAGTGTTGTCCTCTGGCGAAATTACGTAAAATGAAATCCACTTTCATAGGTACACAAATATGTAAGCATGCACTCAAGGCCTGACTAAGCGCGTTGGGTTATGCTGCTGGTCAGGCATCTGCTCAACAGATGTGGTGTAGCGTGTATGGATTTGTCCGAACGCAGTGACGCCTCCTTGAGAAAGTGAAACTGAAACTGAAACTGCTCTCAATGTCTAATGGT
>NC_134880.1:22392245-22399745 GCF_041734735.1 Babylonia areolata
AAGGGGATGGGGAATGGGAGAGGAGGAGGGGAAAGAGGAGATCGACGGGAAGAAGGGCAGGGGGTGGGGCTGGGGGGGGTGGAGGGGGGAGGAGGTGGAGGGAGCGTGAGGACTAACCGTGACAAAGGCGTCGATTTTTTTTTTTTTTTTTTTTTTTTGACGCGTTCAGGCTGGGCTTAAGTCAAGGGCGGCGCTTCGAGAAGAGTTAATTTGGGGTGGACAGGGTTAATATTGGGTCTTGTTGCAAAATCTCTGAGAGGTGTTCTTGGTTGTGGGTGGGTTTTCTTGGGTGTTTTTTTTAAGGATTTTGTTTTCTGTTTCTTCTTCTCTTTTTTTTTTTTTTTTTTTTTTTGGTGGGGAGGAGGGGAGGTGTGTGTGTGTGTGGGGGGGGGGGGGGTGGCTGGGTGATGAGACGGGGTGGTGGGAGGGGGAAGGCGTGGGAGAGGAAGGGGTGTGTAAGTTTGAGTCTCCCTTCCAGGTCTGGTTGACCACCTTGTTTCCGCCCCTCTACAGGCGGACTATTGCAGAGACAAATTAACTTCCTAGGGTTCTTGTCTAACGTACCAGTATTCTGTCACATTCATGTGAAAAAACAAAATAAAGTATTTCTATCATTGTTACAAATACATCTGCTGCTACTACTACTACTACTACTACTACTACTACTACTACTACCACTACAGCATCTACTACTTCTGCTGCTGCTGCTGCTGCTACTACTACTACTACTACAAGTACGTTTAACGTACTTAAAAGTTTGGGGTACTATTTTCGTGATTTCCAATTTACAGTCCAGTTACTGCAAACCCTGGCCCACTTCTGCCTTAACTCGTTTATGAACACGGGTACATGTGTGCTGGTTGGTTGGTTGGTTGGTTGGTTGGTTATTTGTTTGGTTGACTGTTATGTTATTGATGTTGTTCTCGTGTCGCTCAGGCCAGTGTTTGCAAACACTGAAGCATCATCAATTATTTCTTTCTTTTTTTCTGTTGTTTTAGACTCTCTTTTTTTTTTTAACGCGCACGAGAATGTACTTCCTTCTGTGTTAACTGTTTGTAGTGATTTTGGCGTTTATGACCACCATATTCCATCAAATGTCAAAGGGGAAAAGTGCATGGCAGAATGAATATGCCGAGAATCTGCAGGGCTGGATCATTTTTGGAAGGTATTTTGTATTTGTATTTGTATTTCTTTTTATCACAACAGATTTCTCTGTGTGAAATTCGGGCTGCTCTCCCCAGGGAGAGCGCGTCGCTACTCTACAGCGCCACCCATTTTTTTTGTATTTTTTCCTGCGTGCAGTTTTGTTTGTTTTTCCAATTGAAGTGGATTTTTCTACAGAATTTTGCCAGGATCAACCCTTTTGTTGCCGTGGGTTCTTTTACGTGCGCTAAGTGCATGCTGCGCACGGGACCTCGGTTTATCGTCTCATCCGAATGACTAGCGTCCAGACCACCACTCAAAGTCTAGTGGAGGGAGAGAAAATATCGGCGGCTGAACCGTGATTCGAACCAGCGCGCTCAGATTCTCTCGCTTCCTAGGCGGACGCGTTACCTCTAGGCCATCACTCCACATGAGTCACCGCTACATTACATCAGTAACGTTTCCTGCTATATCATGTCCAGGCTACGTAACTCCTATTGATTTTTCCGTCTCCATCGAACCACCTGGACAAAGTGACAAAGAGCAGTAAAGTCTTAAATCTAGTTTTTTTAGGCGATTTTTTGTTGTTGTTTTGTTGTTGTTGTTTTTTTGGGGGGGGTTGTTTTTTTTCAAAAATCGTATTTGATCATGCATTCAGGTCCGCAGAATTTCCAGTCCACTCTAAACTATGCGCAGACATGCTGAGAGGCTGCTTAAACACACGAGAGAGTAAAACAGAACACACCTAAAAAAAAAACAAAAAAAAAATCTAAAACCAAACCAGGAGAAAGAAAAAAAAAAAGCTGACGAAAAGAAATGCTCACAAGTATCTTTCTTTCATTCTGGGTTTTTTTTATGGTCGTGAAAAATGCGTGCAACTTTCTAGAATCAGCCATGTACTTCTTTTTTTTTTTCTTCAGCAGCAAAACAGCATACTTTTTCACTCTCTGCATAAAACACTCACCCCCAACCCCCAGACCCCCACCACCACCACCACCACCATCCCGCCATCACCCTCCCTCCCCCCTCACCCCCACCCCCTACCCCCCACCACCCCTCCTTCTGAAACGAGTGTTGACCCAAAACGCCTCCGTTTTTTTTTCCTTGTTGTAGCTGCCCATCTTGTCTTGTTGTCGCTGAGCCCATTGGTTTTCCTGCTCTCTTCCATTCCGACAGCGCTAATGCACAGTAGCTCACCACACCCGCCCAAGATTGGCCTTCTCCTCCTCCTCCTCCTCCTCCTCCTCCTCCGCCTCCTCGTCCTCCTCCGCCTCCTCGTCCTCGTCCTCCTCCCCATCTCGGCAAAAGACTTGACAAATTCTGCATCCATTCATCAGTGGTTTCGCAAATTGCACATTTATCAAATCGAGCCTCTATACCCCAGAGTCGAAATCCAATCAGAAAACGAACGAGCCGCGCGCAGCATCAGCAGCAGAGACCGAGACCTTAACAGGAGGAAGGGGAAGGAGAGAGAGAGGAGGGATGGGATGGGGTGGGGGAAAAAGAGAAAAGAAAAAGAACGACAGAGGGAGGCAAAAACGGAAGGATGGGAGGAAGGAGGGAAAGAAAGAAAGAAAAAAAAAAAAGGACCATATGTCGAAACATGCTTGTCACAACCACAACAAGGAAAAGAAGTTTGATCACAGAAAGGGTGACTAACTGTATGTGGGCGCGAACGTTAAGAGGGAGAGAGAGGGGAGGTGGGGGAGGGGGGAAGCGGGTGAAGGTGAGGTGTTTGGGGGTGGAGGAGGTGGGGGGGGGGCGAGGGGAGGATGTGAAGGACGGAAGGAGGAGCAAAGGTGGTGGAAGGGAGGGAGTACTGGGCGGGGAGGGGTGGGGGAGGTGAGGGTACGAAAGACGGTGGGGGTGATGTTCGGAGCTTTGGAAGACTGATGACGGTTGTTAGACTAGTTTCTGCAAATGTTTTGATGGTTCTGGAATCGTGAAGGAAGGAAAAAGGGAAGGGTTTAGGGGCTGGGGGGGGGGGAGGGGAGGTGAGGGGAAGGGAAGATGAGTTAGAGAGGAAGAGGAATGGATGGGGTGAGTGGGGGGAGGGGAGGAGAGGGGAGGGGTTGGTTTGGTGGGGGGAAGGGCGGATGCAGGGTGATCAATTGCTTTGGTTCTGCTCGGCGGAATGCAACACCTAATCATGTTATGGACCGGGCGCTGAAGATTTGTGTGCCCTTTACCTCTTCGCGACTCTCTCTCTCTCTCTCTTGTCTCTCTCTCTCCCCCTCTCTCTCTCTCTCCCCTCTCTCTCTCTCTCTCTCTCTCTCTCTCTCCCCTCTCTCTCTCTCTCCCCCTCTCTCTCTCTCTCTCTCTCTCTCTCTCTCTCTCTCCCTCCTCGCTCTCCTTTCCTTAGAACAAAAAGACAACAAAAATCCAGAGGAGAGCAGACAGATGTATAAGCAGTTTGGAGAGTGGCCGATGGTTACTTGGGTGGGGTTTTTTTTTGTTTGTTTTTTTTTTTTTTGCAAAACAAAAAAAGCTAGTTTATGTTCTTACGCTTACTTTTTATTTTTGTTTTGTTTTTTTGTTGTTTTGTTTCGATTTTTTTTTTTTTTTTTTACTACAGAGTATGTGCTGTTGTTTTTTTTAAATAAGATAGTGAGATAGATTTAGGGGGGGTGAGAGAGTGGTGTGTGGAGAAGGATGTCTCATGAATTTCATGGAGAAAAATAAAACGAAGGAGACAGACACAGGGTGACAGAGACAGAGCTAGAGAGCTTAAAAGAAATAATAAACAAGACACAGAGTACAGTTACCAGTGGGTAGTGCGAGAACTGTGTAAAGGCAGTCAGTCAACGTTGCTGTGATCTGGGTTGATTTCACAAAGGACTCATCATGTATTAAGGTATTTTAAACAAAACAACAACAAGAACTTAGAGAGACTCGAAGCAGGGGGGGGATACCTCAACAGTTGGTTTAAATATTTTTGATATCAAGAAACCAGGTGCAATACAGCGTTCAATTAAGAAGACTTGAGCAACAACAAGCATGAGCTTATATCGTGCTCGTTCATATGTAACAAGCAATACACAAACGCAATGGCGAAAATACACACATTATTTAACAATGAAAAGAAGGTTGAAGTGCAAGGCAAGACTAAGCTAAACAAGAAAAAAAAACCACACAAAAAAAACCACAAACTACTATTACCGCAACTACCACTGACGACAACAACAACAATGAAAATATTAATGATAATACTAATACTTAACATAGTAGCAACAATAATAACACACTGGAAAGTGAACATCAGCTAAGGAGTAATGTAATGGGGGAGGGAGAGGGAGAGAGAGAGTTCATTCAACTGAGGCCTGTCTCCCCACCACCACCACCACCACCCGCCCCCTTTTTTTCTGTGGAGAATCATTTGTTCTGTGTTCACTGTCTTATCCACGAAAACTTGTTTTGTAAACATTTCCCTGGCTCCGAAGACTGGTACTGGCAACGCATGTACGTAAAATGGTATGCCTAAAGTTGTTCGTTTTGTCTCAGATTGATCTGCTACCCTTAAAATATATTCCATGAATAAATGGGGTACACATAATACCAAAAAAACCCAAATCACCTAATTAGCCGACTAGCAAAACGAACTGATATACTGAATACTGACAGTAGATAATGTGTTGTAAAAGGAATGTAGGAAATCAGATCAATTCGATCATGAGACTGTATAAACTGCATTCATCAGTTTAAAAACCTTCCTCCCATAAATGAACCTCAGATTCCTGAGAGTTGAACAAAGACGTTGACAAGTTGAGAAGACAACACCTTGTAGTAGTTAATGCCCTTTAGTTGATGGATATTGACAAAACGGTTCATCAGCTGAGTTTTCACCAGGTCGAGTTTTGTCTTACACGAAGCAAACACGGATGGAAAAGAGGTCCCATGAAAACGTGTAAAAAGACTGACCCATAGCGATGTACAATGGCAAGGCAAGTACCCTGCCATCTGGACATGGAACCATGAGAATGGGGGGGAGGGGAGGGATGTTGAGGGGGGGGGGAGTCGGGGAGGGAGGGGGGGGTCATTAGAGAAGACTAATGATCGCCTGGCGTGCCAGACTTTGTGCGCCATCCAGTGAATCGATAATTTTCGCGGAAAGAACACATGGATGGACCTCGCACAGGCACAGTTCCCTCCTCCAGTCTCTAAAGTGAAAGTGCGCAGTTTAAATCGGTATGTTCTGTCTCTGTCTCTCTGTCTCTGTCTGTCTCTCTGTCTCTCTGTCTCTGTCTCTCTCTCTCTCTCTCTCTCTCTCTCTCTCTATCTATCTATCTATCTATCTATCTCTTAATCATTGAACAAAAAAAAATGTTTTGAGTTCAGAGTTATGGGTTCTCTGTCTCTCTCTGTGTCTCTGTCTGTCTGTGTGTCTGTCTCTCTCTCTCTCTCTCTCTCTATCTATCTATCTATCTATCTATCTATCTATCTATCTATATCTATCTATCTCTTAATCATTGAATAACAAAAATTGAAGTTCAGAGTTCTGGGGTCTCTGTCTCTGTCTGTCTCTCTCTCTCTCTCTCTCTCTCTCTCTCTCTCTCTCTCTGCTTTAAGACCAACGAATGAATGGTGGGTATGTTTAGAAACGCCTCGCTCCGAGCGAAAAAAAAAAAAAAAAAAAAAAAAGACTTTTGCTTCTTTTTTTTTTTCTCCTTTCGTTATCTTCCGCGCTCATTCCCTGTTTCCCAACACAGTCACATCCAGGCTCTCGTTTTGTCTCAGTCGCAGCGCCAGCAATCCACACAGGGAGCTCTCATTGCCAGGCCACCATGAGGCCTTTCACCAGAGGTGATGGTGATATGGGTACTTGTTATAGCGCCTATCATCAGTCGGAGACCAAGCTCTGAGCGCTTTACAAACACGGGATCACTTGCACAACAGGCTGCCTACCTGGGTAGAGCCGACTGACGGCTGCCATTTAGGCGCTCATCATTCGTTTTTCCGGTGTCATTCAATCAGGTTTCAGTCACGCACGCATATGCTCATACAGACATACAACATTTCACGTGTATGACGTTTTGTTTATTTACCCCGCCATGTAGGCAGCCATAATCCGTTTTCGGTGGTGTGCATGCCGGGTATGTTCTTGTTTCCATAACCCACCGAACGCTGACATGGATAACAGGATCTTGAAGGTGCGTATTTGATCTTCTGCGTGCGTATACACACGAAGGGGGTTCAGACAGGCACAAACAGGTCTGTACATATGCTGACCTTGGAGATTAGGAAAACTCTCCACCCTTTAACCCACCAGGCGCTGTTACCGAGAATCGAACACTGGGCCCTCAGATTGAAACCTCCAACGCTTTAACCACTCGGCTATTGCGCCCTGCGTTGCTGCTGAGTGCCTGTCGGTGAAAGGTGTTTGTTCTGGTTCAACATACGCAGTACGTCATGTGCTAAGCCTCATATTGACAAGTGACTGCTTGGGTGCGGAGCGTGACAGTAAGCGCCCCTTCACACACACCCAACCCCTCACACACACACACACACACACACACACACACACACACACAGAGAGAGCCTTCCAATTCTGAAGCGATTCTGCAGACATCTGAGTTTGTTGGGTTTTTTTTTTTTGGGGGGGGGGTTGTTGTTGTTTTTAAGTCTTCGGTAGGGTATGTTTATGTGATATCATGAAATGTTTGTTGGAGGAAATCAATGCGGCTTTGTTATTATTGAACAATTATGAAAACTGAATACGTCGGTCGTTGTTTTGTTGTTGTTTTTTATCCCAGTGCGAACTCTGTTGTTGTTGTTGTTGTTGTTGTTGTTGTTGTTGTTGTTGTTGTTGTTGTTGTTGTTGTTGTTGTTGTGGTTGTTGTTGTTGTTGTTGTTGTTGTTGTTGTTGTGGTTGTTGTTGTTGTTGTTGTTGTTGTGGTTGTTGTTGTTGTTGTTGTTGTTGTTGTTGTTGCGGTTGTTGTTGTTGTTGTTGTTGTTGTTGTTGTGGTTGTTGTGGTTGTTGATATTGTTGTTGTTGTGGTTGTTGTTGTGGTTGTTGTTGTTGTGGTTGTTGTTGTTGTTGTTGTGGTTGTTGTGGTTGTTGTTGTTGTTGTTGTGGTTGTTGTTGTGGTTGTTGTGGTTGTTGTTGTGGTTGTTGTTGTTGTGGTTGTTGTTGTTGTTGTTGTGGTTGTTGTGGTTGTGGTTGTTGTGTGTTGTTGTTGTGGTTGTTGTTGTGGTTGTTGTTGTTGTGGTTGTTGTTGTTGTTGTTGTTGTGTGTTGTTGTGGTTGTTGTTGTGGTTGTTGTTGTTGTGGTTGTTGTTGTTGTTGTTGTGGTTGTGGTGGTTGTGGTTGTGGTTGTTGTGGTTGTTGTGTGTTGTTGTTGTGGTTGATGTGTGTTGTGTG
>NC_134880.1:22404745-22419745 GCF_041734735.1 Babylonia areolata
TTGCTGATGTTTCAGTTTTAGTTTCAGTTTCTCAAGAAGGCGTCACTGCGTTCGGACAAATCCATATACGGTAAACCACATCTGCTAGGCAGATGCCTGAAAGCAGCATAACCCAACGCGCCTGTCAGATCTTGGGTGCAGGCTCATGATATTATGTTTGTGTACCTATCAGAGTGGATTTCGTTTTACAAATTGTTGCCGGAGAACGACGGGCGCAATAGCCGAGTGGTTAAAGCGTTGGACTGTCAATCTGAGGGTCCCGGGTTCGAATCACGGTGACGGCGCCTGGTGGGTGAAGGGTGGAGATTTTTACGATCTCCCAGGTCAACATATGTGCAGACCTGTTAGTGCCTGAACCCCCTTCGTATGTATACGCAAGCAGAAGATCAAATACGCACGTTAAAGATCCTGTAATCCATGTCAGCGTTCGGTGGGTTATGGAAACAAGAACATACCCAGCATGCACACCCCCGAAAACGGAGTATGGCTGCCTACATGGCGGGGTAAAAACGGTCATACACGTAAAAGCCCACTCGTGTGCATACGAGTGAACGTGGGAGTTGCAGCCCACGAACGCAGAAGAAGTTGCCGGAGGACAACACTTTTGTTGCCATGGGTTGTTTTTTCAGTGCGCCAAGTGCGTGCTGCACACGGGACCTCGGTTTATCGTCTCGTCCGAAAGACTAGACGCTCAGTTTGAGTTTCTGGTCAAACTTGGGATCAAGGGCGTCGGCCCTGTTCCGTTGGTGCTCTGTAAGGAGAGGTCTTAGGAACAATGAAAATTTGTGTCAGTCGTAATAAAAACCTTTTCATGGAGAAAATATCAAAAGAATATGATTCGTATTACTATACTTGGATGAACGTTATTTTGTGTCTGTCTCTCTGTCTCTGTCCCTGTCTCTGTCTCTCTGTCTCTGTCTCTCTCTCTCTCTCTTTATCTTTATCTCTCTCTCTCTTTCTCTCTGTTGCATGTCTTGAATATACTAATTACTTCACTCAGTAGTGTTAGTGTGTCTGTGTCTGTGTTCGTTTATTGGTTGGTTTGTTTTCCCTGGTGTGTCTCAAGTTCGCCTTTGAATTGAATATACCCCACACCCCACCTCCCTTCCCACCAAAATATATTTTTTCATGTTAATTCAATCCCTTGACCTGCATCCACAAAGTCCGCGAGCCAGTGTGATAAAGTTTTCCCCGTTGCAGTGAGCATTAAAGATATACTGGTGTAAAGACAACGCCTTTTGTTCTGCCATCATGAAGTTGGACGCATGAAGATTGTTTTGCTGAATCTGTCGCCCAACAATCAGAACATATGACTGAAATTAAGGTGATAACAACAACAGCAACAATAATAATAGTAATAATAATAATCGTGATGATACTGACGATGATGATGATGATACTAAGAGGCATTTGCAATACGATGGGGGGAGGGCGGGGGAAGGGGGAGGCGAGAGAACCTTGAATAAGTCAACCTTTCAGACGATGAACAAATTCATTTTCATACCACTTCAACGTGATGACAATGACAATTCAAAATAGCTGCTTGCAATGCATGGGAACTCAGTATTTTACAAACTAAAAAAAAAAAGAAAAACATTCC
Organism: Babylonia areolata; assembly: GCF_041734735.1. Taxonomy (NCBI): domain Eukaryota; kingdom Metazoa; phylum Mollusca; class Gastropoda; order Neogastropoda; family Buccinidae; genus Babylonia; species Babylonia areolata. Next base: position 22,406,346 of record NC_134880.1, read on the forward strand.
CATATGGTGCCAGCGCTACTGAAAACGATTCATCGTAAATCCGCGATACTATAATGAAGTTCTCAGAGCCATTCTCTTGGAGTACCAAATGGCACCCCCACTTCTGCCAAAAAGAAAAAAAAAAAAAAAAAGAAAGAAAGACGGACGTCACATCCTGATGCGGGAGAGGACATTAACGGTAAAAGAAGGGAGAGAGAGAGGGGAGCGGGGGTAAAGGATGCGGCGGGGGAGGGGGGGGGGTGATTTGGGGGAGCGCCGGGGGGGTGGGAGGGGTGGGGGGGGCGGAGTGAGAAAAACTAGTTTTAAACCTGCACCTATTGACTATGCCCTCGGAATCTGCTCTCGATAAAACGCCGTGCTGGGCGCCGACTTGCAAAGCCAACCCGGTGAGTTATTGCCCGGGTGAGGGTAATCCCGCTTTAATTGGAGGAAACTCGCATCTTCTGCCGGTCACAGGCAGAGAATGTCGCCCCCCCCCCCCCCCCCCCCTCCTCCACCGCCACCCCCATCCCCACCCCCTACTCCCCACCCCAACCCCTCCACACACCCCCAATCACTTTTTCTACCCCTCTCCCTTGTCTTTTCTGCCCCTCCCCCACACCTCCTCCCGCCTCTCTCTCTCTCTCTCTCTTTCCCCTTCTCTCTCTCTCTCTTTCTCTCTCTCCCTCCCCCCCTCTCTCTCTCCCTCCTTCTGTCTCTCTCTCTCTCCTGTCTCTCCACTGATCACCAACGGTATTTACGAGGTAAAACAACAGGAGCGAGCATGTCTCATTACGGATGCAAATGCCGGCATTACCTCCGTGAAAGGGAGTTTGTCTGCGCCGGGCCTAATTGTTTGCAGGGATGGGGCCGACCATTGTCCTAGATGTCGTTTTGATGACCAGGCCGGAGCCCGTTTGGCCCCCCTTGTGAAGCAGAGACGGCGAGGGGAGGGGGTAGGGGGTAGGGGATGGGGGTTGGGGGGGGGATTTAGACTGGGGGTGTACTTTTGCCCAAGAGAGGGGGGGATCGATAACAATTTGTTTGCTTCTGGGGAAGAAAGCTGAGGGATTTCAACTTTATTTCTTCCCTTTTTTTTGTCGGGACGGGGGAAGGAGAAAGGCTTGGGGAGGGTGGGGGTGGGGAGGGGGGGGGAGGCGTCGGCGTTGTAAAGCTGTTGATCTTCCTCAGCTATTGTTGATGTGCTTCTTTTGTTCCCCCCCCCTCCTCCTTCCGCCCGCCCCCTCTCCCCCCCCAGCCCCCCTTCACTCACTCCCAGGGAGATCATGCCAGTGGAGTTATGGGCCGCAGTATCTAAAAACTTTATTTCCAGCCTGTTCCAGATCTTCTTAGGCCGTGACTTTCTGCTAATGAATGAACTCTCTCGTCTACTTGGCTTGGGAAGTCTCGTGCTCGTCAAGGTCGTGCCCCAAAGAATTGCAATGCAATTACCTCGAGAGTGAGCAGAGGGCGATGTGGATTATTCTGTTGCTGCTGCTGATGCAGTTCTTTTTTTTTCTAAATTGGTCTTCTGTGCTGGTCGAGTTACAACAGCTGTACCTTTCAATCTGGAGTGAAAGGAAGACAAAGAACAGTTTAACTCTCTCCATACAAACGGCGAAAGAGACGACGTTAACTGCGTTTCACCCCAATTACCACCATCAAAATATTGGAAGCGGAAGGCTCTTATACTGAAGAGGTGAATGTTGACAAAGAATATCACAATTCTGATGACGGAAGCTAAAGGTTGGGTCATTCAGACACCCACTGGACATCCGATGGGTCTGTGTAGAGGAGAAGAGAGGACTGGCCGTACTGAGTGAGTTAACGACGAATTTGATTTGTTGTAAACAGAAGAAAAAGATGATGTTATCCACCAAGGCATGTGTGTTCGTATTTTGATGTTTGTTTGTTTTTCTGTCTTCTCGTTGTGCGTGCGGGCGTGCGTGCGTGTGTGCGTGCGTGTGTGTGTGTGTGTGTGTGTGTGTGTCGTGGGAGAGTGTGTGGGATTTCAATCTTACTGGAAGCGTTCGCCGCCATTGACAAGATGACGTCTGGCCTTACTTTCTTTGAAAAAGAAAACTATATAATATAGGCCTTTGTTGTTGAAACAACAATGTAATAATCACGGTTTCTGTGGAGTCTTGATGTTGTTATGTTGTTGTTTTTTTTGTTTTTATTTTTTTTGTGTTTTTTTTTCAGAAATTCTTGGTGATGACAGTAGTGTTCTAAAAACGAAAGGGAAATAATAATGAAACAAATGTTTTGGCACTGGTATGATGTTAGATACAGATCTGCCACCTATGGAAATAAGAGCAAAGAATTTTTTCTTATGTTCCGACAAATACTTTCAGAATCATTGCTAAATAAGAAACGTCAGCGGGTACGACCAACAGCAGATCACACTAATATTTCACACACACACACACACACACACACACACACACACACACACACACACACACACACACACACACACACACGCACGCACGCACACACACACACACACACACACACACACACACACACACACACACACACACACAAAGAACGTACTGTGTAAAACTGACCACATTTAAACGCAGAACAGAGCATAGTCTTTGTTAACAGGGGTAGCAGATCACATGTAATCTTGGGTAGTGTGTGTTTTTTGCGGGGGGGGGGGGGGGGGGGGGGGGGCGGGGAGGCGGATATATAAGAATAACTGACAACTTTCAGCTGTTTCGCCATCTGAAGAGTCACCAGGAATTATGTTTACACGTTCGTGTATGTGTTGTGTATTATGGGGAGTCTGTGTGTGTGTGTGTGTGTGCGCGCGCGCGCGCGTGTGTGTGTGTGTGTGTGTGGTGTGTGTGTGTGTGCGTGTGTGTGTGCGCGCGCGCGCGTTCGTCTGGCTGTGCATCCATGGGTGCTTGATGTTGTGATTGCGTGGATGATATATAAATGTTCACTACATGGTTGAGGTGACAGTACGTTGTACTCATGAGATGGTTGTGAAAGACATCGCTAAAGAAACTGTTACCTGTGATTATGAATTTTATGTAAAATGTTTCCTTTGTGTGTGTGTGTGTTAAAGTTTACCCATGTGTTGTACCTTGCGCATTATTGTATTTTAATGAAAGGCGCAGTGGAAATCGGCTACAACTAGAAATGTGAAATATGGAATAAGAATGTGGGACCCAAAATTGTTGACATATGTAAGATAATTCTCATAAAAAGATAGGTTGCCGGGGTCAGCAACGGGCAACAAGGAATCACATTCCTTGAAGACGACATGGACATTTACTAACGATGCCTGTGTGACAGCATGTCGGCTTCTCCACTCAAAAGATTAAACAAATGAAGCAGCATCACCCTCTACCACAATGGAGAAGAGATGTTTCAGTTTGTTTCTCAACGAGGCGTCACTGCGTTCGAACAAAAAAAAATCCATATACGCTACACCACATCTGCAAGGAGATGCCTTACAACAGCATAACCCAACGCGCTTGTCAGGCCTTGAGTGTATGCTTATATATATTTGTGTATCTGTCAGAGTGGAATTCGTTTTACATAATTTCGACAACACTCTCGTTGCCATGGGTTCTTTTTCAATGCACCAAGTGCGGTTTATCGTCTCATGAAAAAGACGAGACGCTGAGTTTGATTTCCCCGTCAAAGCCGGGAGAAAGGGCGAGAATCGGAATTCAAACCCACACCCTCGCGGACTCCCTGTATTGGCAGCTGAGCGTCTTAACCAGAGAAGAGAAGATATAAATGAAATGAAATATACCTGTAAGGCCTTCGATTTAAGAACTAAAAATATTTTTAAAGATTTTATTAATGAGAGAAACGACGTAATACAGATAAAACCTAAAGTAAGGTATAGATTCAATAAAGATTTGATATCTAACAATACAGATTGTAAACTGATCTGGACTTGACTAAGAAGAAAAAGTTAATGTCACAGTTCAGCGTGAAAGACGTTCACTACCCATGTTTGTTTTTGTTTTTCCTAATATCGCGTATAAAATAAAAGTAAATGATATCAAAATGATGACTGATTTTTTTTTTTTCATTGATCATTACGCATCCAGAAATATTACTTCAATTTTTTTCTTCGTGGCCAGTATATAAATTGTTTGCAGCTCTGCTGCGTATATGGATTTGTCCGAACGCAGTGACGCCTCCTTGAGCTACTGAAACTACTGAAACTGTCTTCAAAACAATTGTGCATCGAATCTTTTCACAATTCTAGTGAAAAAAGTCATTAAATCTCAGTATCTGCGATTTCAAACCCTCAAACTAATATCTTTATGTTAGTATTGATGATAGTATTTTTTTTCCCAAACATTTCAAGGAAGCAGAAACATATTCCCTTGTTTAGAAGAGGTAAGCCAAGTAATCCTTCAAATTACAACCAATGATATCCAAGTAATCCTTCAAAGTACAAACCAATATCAGCCTGACACGCTTTATCAAAACTATTGGAAGGGCATATTAAAAAACAAACAAACCATGAAACCCACAAAGAAACACCTATATATTTTTTCTGGAATAAAAATTGAAGAAGTGACATAACACAGACATAAACTGGATTATAAATTACATCTGAACCTGGTCTGGTCCTTTTTCTCATGTACATAAATGATTTTCACGAACTGCGAAAAGTGAAATATTCTCTTGGCATCCAAGCTCTCGAAAAAAATATTTGAAGCACACTTCCAAACAGGTAGATTATACGTCTGCAGTATGGGATGAATTCAGCCAGTATAAGTGTTCTAAAACCAATATCTTTAATCAGGATATATAAACGCGAAATAAAACCAGTTCTATTACTACCAAGTCCATTTACCACTTTCTTTTTCAGTCAATAGAAATACTGAACGTAAAACTACAATTCATTATGACTATTGATGTACAAAATAGTTGGTAATACTGTGCCCGCTGTCATTGTAGATGCTTTCCAATGAATAATTACAGACCTTTGCACAAGTTATCAGTGCCTCTCCTCAGAATGGATGACGATGATGACAGCTATGACGACGCTGATAATGAGGAAGAGGAGCAGGAGTAGGATAAATATGCGAATGTAAAGAAGCATTCAATGTATCAATCCAAAATACAGCAAACAGCACAAAGAAAATTCACTTTCAGCGCGGAATCTAAACACTAGACCCTCGATTCTGTCAAGATGATCCGATGATTAATATTTCATTCTTTCGCAGACAGTGACCATCGTAATTATCAAGAAATTCAGTATCAGGATGCATGCAATATGTCGCCGAATCGCCTCAGGGTCGCAGCCATTTTGCTAACTGTGCGTAGGGGGATTATGGGGATGTGTATTAATGCAAATGGCCAGATTGACACAATGTAGTTACTCGCTCGCTCAACCATCCCCAAGACTTCCGGCCCACAGCGGAGTCATTACCATATCACGTGACCCGCGAAGCGCGCGCACCTCTTCCGGCTAATGCGGGCGCCCCAGTTCAGCGAGAACTAATGGTTCCCCTGTGCCGGGCTCCGCTGGCTGTTTCATTTGGCGGGAGAAATGATGTTGGCCCCACACAATTTGTGATTACACAAAGCACCCATGGCGCGATGGAGCCCAAATTGGACAAGAAGCAGCTTAGCCCCGGTGGCGGAAATAGGAAAACCATTGTGTTCAAATGGACATCGGCCGACACCAGGGTCTGACTCCGAGTCCTACCCTGTAATGGGAGTCCTTTATTTTCTTTCAGTTTGAAGCAGATCGTTTAAAAGTAATGCCTTGCCAATGTATTGGTGTTATGGCAATTTACAAAAAAGGAGAGAAAAAAAAAGACGAAAAAGAAGAAATAGAGAGAAACAAAATATGCTTCATTTAGTCAAATGGAACCAGCTTCATTGTGTCATTAGCTGCTGGTATTGTATTATTCATGGCATTATCCACACTCACGTGTGTGTGTTTTTTTAAATAGAATAGTGTAAGCCAGTGTGACCGATTGTGTTAACTTTTGCGAAATACACATGTTTTTGCGACGATTCATAAAACCAAAACATTGTCAAACTGTGGAAAGAAAAATATGTGTGTGTGTTTTGTTGTTTTCGTTTGTTGTTGTTGTTTTATTTAGTTTTAAAACTATCATATAAATAATGATTCTTGATTTAAAGGTATTGAGGATCAGCGGCCATGGCGACGTAGTACGCTTCACAGGTTGAAAACTTGGTGGACTTTTGCTCGTAAACCATTTCAAGCATAAACAATATAACTGGGGGATTTCTTTTTTCGCTTCTGATCGGTTCCCACGGGACTCGGATGGGAAAACCAGGGCCATACAATCGATCATTTTCGGTGTGAAAACCAGGGCCATACAATCGATTATTTTCGGTGTGAAAATTAGAGCTATAGAACCGATTCTTTTCGGTGTGAAAACCAGGGCCATACAATCGATCATTTTCGGTGTGTAAAACTAGGGCCATACAATCGATCATTTTCGGTGTGAAAACTAGGGCCATACAATCGATTATTTTCGGTGTGAAAACTAGAGCCATACAATCGATTATTTTCGGTGTGAAAACTAGAGCCATACAATCGATTGTTTTCCACTTTACGTGGATGCGTTGTTGAAAGCGTTGTTCTGAATTTCTTACCAGCTTTGAAGTATCTTTATCTCTTGGGCCTGGAAAACGACAGGATATCATGATTATAATGAAACGAAGAATTGAGTACAGACCGATCACATCATCTCCAATCTAAACTGAGCTCAATAGCTGCTGTAGCGGTGGCATATATATTGTAGTAGTAATAGTAGTGTTATTCCCGTTCTTAATAAGTTTCGTATAAGGATATAATATATATATATATATATATATATATATATATATATATATATATATAGTTGTGGTTTCTTCTTTCTGTAAGTACATATATATATATATATATATATGTGTGTGTGTGTGTGTGTGTGTGTGTGTGTGTGTGTGTGTGTGTGTAGAAAGAAGAAACCACAACAATATACATATACAGAAAAATGCCTAGAGTCAGGCAGCAATTCCAGTCTTGCTGCCAAAGTGACCATGTTTCAGTTGACCTCTTCATGCCATTGTCTTATTGTCTTTGCCGAGCTCATGTCAAAGTATTTCGTGTCGACAGATTCATGGGGATTGTGTGGGGGACGTAGTGGCGGTTTCATTGAAGTGGAGGCGCTGTCGAGCTCTCTGATTAACTCACTCAGTACGGCCAGTCCTCTCTTCTCCTCTACACAGACCCCTCGGATGTCCAGTGGGTGTCTGAATGACCCAACCTTTAGCTTCCGTCGTTTGTTTGTTTGTTTGTTTGGGGGGTTAAACTTTTTTTTATTATTGTTAGTGTCGCACATATATGATATTGCCACAGTATTTCATGCACCCACGTTATGGATGAAAAATATTCCATAAATCTTTTCTGCGTGCAAATGTGATTGAAACTGCATAATGATTGTTTGTGTTGGATATTGTTAGCACCAGAGATAATTATGATTTGCAATATAACCAAAACCAAAACAAAAATCTTTGAACTTCCAGGATACTAATTACTGTTGAATCTGTAATCCTAATGATGATAATGAGGAGGAGGAGGAGGACATACTTAGTAGTTATAATAGTCAAGTAGTAGTAGTGGTGGTAGTAGTAGTGGTAACAGCGGTAAGATTTAGAGAAGGAGAAGGAGCAGCAGCTGCAGAAACAGAAGCAGCGGTAATAATAGTGTTAGCATTAGTAGACATAGTAGTAGTGATGGTGGTGGATGCAGTAGTAGTAGTAGTAGCAGCAGCAGCAGCAGCAGAAATAGCAGCTACAGCAGCATTAATAGTCATGTATAGACTAAGTTTCAAATGACCTGCATTCTAACCCACACACCACATAGTACGCCTTTGACAGTGCAGACAGAGAGATAGAAAACTGCTCCGACACTATGGCACGTTCACCAAGATGGTCAACATGATCAAGAACAGCTATGACGTAAAGTGTTACAGAGTCATCCACGGGGGACAGATCACAAGACAGTTCCGGGTCAAGATTAGTGTCAGGCAAGGATGCCCCCTATCTCCATTCCTCTTCCTACTTGCCATTGATTGGATCATAAAAAAACATGTAAAGAACAGAGGGGAGAGGGGGGGTGGGGGGGGGGGAGTCCAGTAGAACTCCATGGTAGCAGCTGAATGACTTGGACACAGTGGATGATTTTCCCCTACCCCTAGTGGAGTGATGGCCTAGAGGTAACGCGTCCGCCTAGGAAGCGAGAGAATCTGAGCGTGCTGGTTCGAAACACGGCTCAGCCGCCGATATTTTCTCCCCCTCCACTAGACCTTGAGTGGTGGTATGGACGCTAGCCATTCGGATGAGACGATACACCGAGGTCCCGTGTGCAGCATGCACTGAGCGCACGTGAAAGAACCCACGGCAACAAAAGGGTTGTTCCTGGCAAAATTCTGTAGAAAAATCGACTTCGATATGAAAAACAAATAAAACTGCACGCAGGAAAAAAATACAAAAAAGAATGGGTGGCGCTGTATAGCTTACGCGCTCTCCCTGGGGAGAGTAGCCCGAATTTCATACATAGAAATCTGTTGTGATAAAAAGAAATACAAATGCAAATACCGTCCCACAGCCCCATGAGAAGACCACAGTACTAGCGGCCACCTCATGACAAGCAGACGTCAACATCCACGAGGACAAGATGGAAATCTTGAAAATGAATGCAGCTAGCTAGTGCTAGTCACTCACACCGAAGGGTAAGGCGTTGAAAGAAGTGGAGTCATTCACATACCTCGAAAGCAAGCAAGCACCATCCGCAAGCAGGGCAGCACAGATGCAGGTGTCAAAAACAAGGAACACGGCAGCTTTTATACAGCTTGAGAATATCTGAGGATCCAGAGAGTTATGAAAACAAACTAGGAACCCTCCTTTTCAGTTCCAGTGTGAAGTCAGTGCCGGTGTATGGTGCTGAGACATGGAGGATGACAAAGACAACCCTCGACAAAGCTCAGACGTTCATCAACAGCTGTTTGAGAAGAACCCTCCAGAGCTGCTGGCCAGACAAGAGTATCAAGATCGATCTGTGGAACAAGACACAACAACAGCCAGCTGAAAGCGAAATTGAAATTTAAAAAAAAATAAATAAAAAAAGGTGGGACTGGATCGAGCACACGCTAAGAAAACCAGCGTCAAGCATCACTAGACAGGACCTGATGTGGAACCCCCAAGACAGACCGAGAAACACCTGGCGAAGAGACATACAGGCAGACACCCAGAGAGAGGTAAAGGCAGGGGATTGGGTCTGTGGAGGTCTTTTGATGACACTCTATAACCTGGTGAGAAGCGTACCGCAAGCGCGTATATTGATTCTTCGGAAACGTGAATGACCCTTTATGCCATCAACAGCCAGTCAGATCTTAACTGCAGATCAGTATGAATACTGCATTTACCCTTTTCCGATTGAGGCTGCCGCGTTAAAATGGCCACAGAGATGCCGAGGAGAGAGGACGGCACGCAGCCTATTTAGAGGTACTTTAACACAGCGACATTAGAGCTACCTGGCTTTTACCGAAATGAACAGGGGGACAAAAGTGAACCACTCACCGGTTCTAAAACATCGTGGTACTTTGCTCTTTAAAAAAAAAAAAAAAACAACAAAAAACCCAAAAAAACCCTCTCTAATTAAATAATAATACGTGATTACCGCCTTACTGTCAAAGCGGCCCCATATCTCCAACATGACCCGGCTGAATTCCGGGGTGGATGGGGCTCAGGCTTACCATTGCCCCCCCCCCCCCCCCCCCCCCCAGCATCCAGCACGTGAGATGACGTCGTCTCTATGGCAGCAAGTCACGTGGCCCTCGCGCGTGCGGGCGAACAGGGGGAGCGGGGGTTGGGAACAGGAGAGGAGAGGAGAGGTGCGCGAATTAAACTTTCTGTTTGATTTGCCGACCATGCATAATTCAGCTGATCCCGCTAAGAAGCAACAGGGGGAGCTGTTTCATCTTCAAACAGTGGCCATATTGGATGGCGGCCACGGCGTACAGATGAGGCCCGAGCACGGAAGGCGCTGGGAGGGAAAGCACGGGGACACACACTGAGCTGGATAAATAAATGACGGAAAGTTAACAAACATAGAAACACTATTTGCATTTCTCTCCCCAGCTTTTCCTCTCTCCTTGTCTTGCGTTGCATTGCGTTGTGATGAGCAAGGGAATGAAGGATTCGATCGGGTACGGACGCTGCCTTCTGTCTGTCTGTCTGTCTGTGTGCCTCTCTCTCTCTCTCTCTCTCTCTCTCTCTCTCTGTTTCTTTTTCTCTCTCTCTCTCTCACTCTGTGCATCTCTCTGTCTCTGTCTGTCTGTCTGTTTCTCTCTCTCTCTCTTCCCCCTCCCTCTCTCTGTGCATCTGTCTGCATCTCTCTCTCTCTCTCTCTCTGTGTTTCTCTCTCTGCATCTGTCTGTCTGCATCTGTCTGTATGTCTGTCTCTCTTTCTCTCTGTGCATATGTCTGTCTCTGTCTGTCTCTCTCTCTGTGCATCTGTCTCTGCATCTGTCTCTCTCTCTCTCTCTCCCTCTCTCTGTGCATCTGTCCGTCTGCATCTGTCTCTGTCGCTCTCTCTCTCTCTCTCTCTCTCTCTCTCTCTCTCTGTGTGTGTGTGTGTGTGTGTGTGTGTGTGTGTGTGGACTTTGATGCACTTTAATGATGCTTTGCTAAAAGAACTCATGTCATCAGTAAAAAGTCAAAGACAGTTCTGGGACGTGGTGCATAAGATCTCTTCAAAACGAAAGCAACCATCAGACAATGTTACTACGATGCTTGGTTTGAACATTTTAAAACACTTCTCACAAAAGATGCAAATATCAATATGTTACCACACCTGGAGAACGAAGAAGAAGATCGTTTAAACCGCCCTATTTCCAAAGAAGAGGTAGTGTTAGCAATTAGAAAAATTAAAATTCGTAAAGCCGCCGGGCCAGATGGAATCATTGGGGAACTATTGCAGTATGGGTGTAAAACTGAATTGATTTTAGATTTCTTTGTAACGTTTTTCAACGCTCTTTTCGATAAAGGAATTTATCCCCAAAACTGGACTGAGTCTATTGTTTTCCCTCTCTGTAAGAAAGGAGATGTAAATAATCCAAGTAATTACCGAGGTATCTCTATTTGCGACGCAGCTAGTAAGATATATATAGCACAATTATTAATAACAGACTGCAAGATTGGGTTGAAAATTATAACATTACTGGAGAATATCAAACTGGATTCAAACGCAATTATTCTACTGTATGTCATATGTTTACTTTGATGGCATTTATACAGAAACAATTTTCATTTAACCGTAAACTATATGTTGCTTTCATTGACTTTGAAAAAGCTTTTGATTCCATAAATAGAAGCATATTATGGCCTGTTCTGTTAAAATATGGAGTGAGAGGTAAATTACTTAAGTGTATAATGAGTATGTATGATTGTGTGAAGATTAGAGTAGGTGTGGGGGTAGGATGACTGACTATATACAGGGCACAAGCGGTGTAAAACAAGGTGACGTTTGTAGTCCTATTTTGTTTTCTCTCTTTATTAATGAATTGACCCATGAAGTTGTGAATAATGGTAGACATGGTGCACAATTTACTACTGATCTTTTACAGTTGTTTATTCTGCTTTTGGCAGATGATGTTGTTTTAATGTCTGAAACAGTAATTGGTCTTCACACACAACTTAAGAGTCTACATAGAGCATCTACAGCTCTGCAGTTAAATGTGAATATGTCCAAAAGTAACATCATTGTATTTAGAAAGGGTGGGTATTTGGGAGCGAGAGAACATTGGGTCTATGAAGTAGCTATGCCTGTTGTGAATATATATATAAATATTTAGGTCTTTATTTTTCAACAAGACTGAGTTTTACTGTCGCTTGTAAAGATCTTGCAAGCAGAGGAAAGCGTGCGGCATTGTGCATTATGCAAAAGTTATCTAGTTTAGACAGTCAATCTTTTGAAGTGTTTATTAGATTATTCGACTCTCAAAGCTCAACCTATTACTCAATATGGCGCAGAAATAATTATGGGGTCTCGATAATGCTGCAATGTATTGTGAGAAAGTCCATTTGTTTATGTTAAAGAAATTTCTTAAAGTATCAATAAAAACTCCAAATGATTTGATATATGGTGAAACAAATAGGTACCCAATACATCTGAACTCAGCTGTGAGGTGCAATGGTACTGGCTGAAATTAACACGATTGGATGAATCAAGATTGCCCAAAAAAGCTTATAATATGTTGTGTGATTTGGATGTAAGGGGCAAGATTAATTGCGTAACAAAAGTGAGAGTTAAACTCTATGAAATAGGTATGGGATTTGTTTGGCTTATCTAAGGGGTGGGGGATATCTCAGGATTTATTCGTAGTCTCCGCACCAGACTAATTGATTGTAGATGGCAAGAATGGAATGCTTATGTTCAAGAAAGTGATAGATTTCATGTGTATTATCAGATCAACTCTTTACATTGTGCCCCAACGTATTTATCCATGAATTTGGCAAAACATTTAAAATATGTCATGACAAGATTTAGGTTTGGGCTTTCAGATATTGCAATTCATCATTTTGGATACACACAGCATAGTGATCATGATCTTATTTGTCCATTGTGCACAAATGCAGAAGAAAACGAATTACATTTCATGTTTTGCTGTCCAAAGTTATGTGAACTAAGGTATAATTTCATACCCCAGAAATATTACTCTCAGCCTTCTATGTTTAAACTAGTCTTGCTTATGACGTCACGTCGTGAAGAAGAAGTCAGATAGTTTGCAACTTATCTATACAAAGCCTTCAAAATCCGGTCATTTAGTTGTTCCTGATTATCAACCTAGGTATTGTTTTGTTTTATTGTATCATATACTGTATGTCATAATGCTTTCGAAATAAGTTTATACACCACCCCTTCATAAGGGGCTAAGGCCTTTTGAATAAACCATTCGAATCCGAATCTTTCTCTGTGCATCTGTGTGTGTGTGTGTGTGTGTGTGTGTGTGTGTGTGTGTGTGTGTGTGTGTGTGTGTGTGCATCTGTCTGTATCTATCAGTCTGTGTGTGTGTGTGTGTGTGTGTGTGTGTGTGTGTGTGTGCATCTGTCAGTCTGTCTGTCTTTGTCTCTCTTTTTTTACATATCTCTCTGGCCTTCTCTTTCTTCGTCTCTTCATGTGGTCATCACCACCAGCACTGACATCACTACCACTACGGCTTCCGCTGATGATGATACTTCTGCTACTACTACTGCTGCTGCTGCTGCTACTACTACAACTACTACTACTACTGCTGCTGCTGCTGCTGCTGCTGCTGCTACTGCTGCTGCTGCTACTACTGCTGCTGCTACTACTACTACTACTACTGCCACTGCTACTCCTGCTGCTGCTGCTTTTTCTTCCTACCTGCCTGCTG